>NW_024082075.1:0-348793 GCF_003009895.1 Hyaena hyaena | reverse complement strand
GGATGTGGGGGGAGGGGGGATGGGAATGAAGGAGGGCACTTTGGGGATGAGCACTGAGTGTTATGTAAAAACTAATTTGACAATAAACTATTTGTAAAAAAAAAAAAATACACTAAGTGTATGTGGTAGAAGAAGTATAACTATTTGTACAATTAACATTTAACAGTAGTGAACTTGGATATAAGGCTGTAGTAAGTATTATTAAAGAAAGAGAGAGAGGGAGGGAAGAGGAAGGAAGGAAAGAAAAAGAAAGAAAGAAAGAAAGAAGGAAGGAAGGAAGGAAGGAAGGAAGGAAAGGGAAGATGAGAAGAAGGCAGGAAGGAAAGAAAAAAATAAGAAAGATAAGGATCATGCTCATCATGGATGGCATGAATAGAAATGAATTGCCAATTATATTGCTATCTATAATACTTTAAGTATCTGTCATTTACTGGAGCAAGTTTATATATAGATATATTAATAAACAGTATATCACTAAACTTCCTAAAAATTTCTGCAACATAGATTTTATTATCTCCTTTTCTAAAATCTGTATAAAATAAGGTTCATTATTTCAGATAAGGAAACAATCAATCTCAATAATGTTAGGTAATTTGCCTAAGATCATGCTCTTTATTGGCATTGCAATGATTTGAAGCTTCCTCGATATTGACATAAAATGAATGTTTTCACACAGAACCAGATAGTGTTTCCACAAAAATAAATAATGTGTCCCCTTAATAATTAGCAGGAACATTAAGGACTTTTTTTAAGTTTATTTATTTTGAGAGAGCGCACATGGTGGGGGATGGGGGAGAGGGGCAGAGAGAGCAGAGAGAAGAGAGAGAGAATTCCAAGCCAATTTCCTGCCCTCAGCGCAGAGTCCTGTGTAAGGCTCCATCTGACAAACAATGAGATCATGACTTGAACCAAAATTAAAAACCCACTGAGCCACCCAGGTGCCCTAGTAAAAAGTTTTCTTGAGCTGTCACCAGGCATCAAATACTGAAGCATATAATTTGTAAGTATCTCTATTAAAAATAAATTTTCTCTTTTTTTTCAAACGATACCCTAAAAAATTAGCAGCAAGATATTACAAAAGGCTATAGTACAGATTGACCTTAGGCTGAAAGAAAATAATATACATCCGATCCTTTTTGAAATGAGAGTTACCAAACTACACAATAAAGTGTAATGTTATGGAATACAAAAGGCAGAAATCTGAGTGAGTTGAGCAAATAAGACAGAAAAAAAAAGGAATAAGTTTCCACTTGCCACCAAAATGCTTATCGTTTTCAGACATTTTTATTTTAGGCCTTAAGAAATAAGGTAATTTTAATGAATATGATGTACAAATAAACTCTGGGACATCCATAAGTTTGAGTTGCCAAAACCATGAATATGAACATAGAGAAGTTTTAAAACAATGGAGAACTGTTAGTGATATATGAGTTAAAAATGACGTACTGAAAACACAGACTGTGGCTGCAACTGTGTCCAAAATTGTTAAATTTAGACATCTGAGAGTCAAACTGATATTTTTTGGAAAGGTATAAACAAGGGATTAACAGAGGCTAATTACCTTTGGATATTATGGTATGCATAATTTTAAATTTCATTTTGTGCTAGTTTGAATTTTCTAAAATGGATATATGTTAATTTTTTGTGACAAAAAAGACAATAAAGATTACATCAAAAGTCAAAGTTTACTTAGTTCTATTTTGGATGCTAATCATTCAGATATGGCTCATGAATTTTCTTCAGTCAGGAAGATGCCACTATCAAGTGACTGACAATGGAAAATAAAAAGAAACTCCCTTTTTCAAAGACAAAAAAAGCAGCCCCTTTTTGGTTGTCAGTATGATCACGTCAGACTCTAAGACCCATGGAGAGAGACATTTCATTTAGACTCTGTGCTGTGCACGGAGCTACTGGTGCTATGCACACAATTGTGATCATTGACAGTCACTCAATCTCTTTCCTTCTCTTCTGTGCCATTGCTGCCCTGGTGCTGCCTCGGCAGCATATTTAGGTTTTAAGTTGTCAATCATGATTCTTTTATATTCCTGCAAAATGATAAAAATTCATAATATAAAAAGATGCCTGGTGGGACAAAGTTTTTGCTGGACAATTGCATTTCTTTCCCATGTGAGTTACTCTGCAAATGTCTAATACACCAAATGTTCCACAATTTAATCAAGGCAAGTTTCCTTGTTTTAGTTTCTACATAATGCGTGTCGAAAACTGGGCTCATTTTTGTAGAATATTCAACGATTGCTACACAACTTCCTAAGACTGTCTGAGATTAAATGGAAAACCCAATCAGAACAAAACAAGATCTCCTTTGCTCTGCTACATCAAAACACTACAATCCATTCTCTAAATGTTCCTAAGATTAAAATCTTCATTAAGCTGAAATACACACATTGCCATAAATCAAAGCAAACATATCTCTTTGCTTTGCACATTCTATTTTAGGCTGAGTGATCAGTCCCACTTACCACTTTCCAAAAGAAAATAGGTGTGTGGTTTTCTTTTTTTGTTTGTTTGTTTGTTTTTTCAGTATTTCAAATGGAATTTTCAGAGAATCTTAAAGCTGAAGAAAAGCTAAACAAGCACTAGATTAGCATTACAATGGATAGGCTTTAAGTGAACTTAAAATTGAATTCTAAAAGCAGGGTAAGTGTGTGCTTGTGTGTGTTTGTGTGTTTTCCCTTCATGAACCAAAACGACCTAGCAAATGTTTATCACCCAAGACATCACCTTTGAAAATCCATAATCTTGGCATTTTAGAAATAACTACTTAAGGTATAGATAATAGGTTGTTTCATGAAGTTTCCATCCCACGGCCAAGGCCAGCTAGCCAGCCCCAGCTCTGTGTCTGGCCATGTTTGGGTACAGGTTGTCCCTTTGAAATATATGAACTGCTTGACCTTCAGTTTCATTAGCAGAGTTCTTCATGTGCACATTTCTTACTAAACTTGAACAGCTTACTATCCCTAGAATAATGTGAAACATTTATCTTAGTGGACAATAAGAAATATTTTATTTTACATTAGAATTTTGTTTTACAGAATTGATCAGCTGGTGCAAAATCAACAACAAATATACAACGTCAATTATCATTGCATAATTTAGAGGGTTTTTTTATGCCTTTTTGGTCTTACATTTATAGACTCAAATGTAGTGTTTAATAGAAGTTTACTCCTGGAAAAATGAGCCAAGTATTCATAATAATATTGTTTGTTGTTGAAAATAAATACTTCAAATTTCTGATATACTTAAGTGCAGAAATATTCGTGTACAATGTATTTCAATAAGTGCTGTGAATAGAAGTAGTTAGGTCTTTGATTATATGTCTCATCTCAGAAAATCACCTTCAGAAACCTAGAATGCCCTAACTTGAGTATAGGGCACTACTGAAATTACATTAAAAAGGCAGGGAAAATGTAGTTACAAGGTAAAAATGTAAGAGTAGTAATTACTTGGTCTGTGTTAGGGCAAAGTCATGAGACAGA
The DNA here is from genome assembly GCF_003009895.1 of Hyaena hyaena. Taxonomy (NCBI): domain Eukaryota; kingdom Metazoa; phylum Chordata; class Mammalia; order Carnivora; family Hyaenidae; genus Hyaena; species Hyaena hyaena. Next base: position 345,296 of record NW_024082075.1, on the reverse strand, counting down.
GTCACAGAATGAAACCCGATTAGTAGAGGTTATGAAAAGAAATAAGGAAACACTTATTGTAAGTGCCTGAGAATCAAAAAAATGTCACTGAAGAGTGTAAGTCCACTACTTAATAGGAAAAGGGAAAATTACAGAGTACAAGAAGGGCAACACACTTAATTGCTCCTTGGTTATTCTTTTCTAAATACTAATAATTGTAAAAGGTTGCTTAATGTGATAATAGTTACCAAGGTTGAAGAGATCAAAAGGCAATGGCAGAAAGTAATAGATGGAGGTGACTAAACATTATTGTGAATGTTTTCATATTAATGGTATCCTGAAATGTACCAAAGGAGATACATCTTATGCTGAGGTTACCAAATATAGGATGACCAAACAAATAGAAAAAAGTCATTTCTCTTTGAGTGATCAAAAGACAAAAATATTCTAGTAAAAACCTTTTATAATTGATGATTGTAAAATCAGTCTGTTAGCAATGTTAGTTGAATGTCTACTATATTCCTAGGACAGGTTGTGGATTCCAGTGAATCTCTAATACGTACGTGACTTATCTCTACTTAAGAGGATTCACTTCAACTATTGGTGAGTAGCTAATCGTATGTAGTAATTTAAAAAGAGTTATGGTAAATATGAAAAGCAATAATGAAGACATTCTAATCCACATATGTCCAATGATCTATGGTATCAAACTTTCTTACAAATATGAACTCTCATCACATCAACATTCACTGGGTATAACAATTCAATTTTGCATTCTTTTATTTTATTTTTATAGTTTATTTATTTATTTTGACAGAGAGTGTGTGTGGGTAAGTGGAGGAGGGGCAGAGAGAGGCGGAGATAGAGAATCTCAAGCAGGTTCCACATTGTCAGCACAGAGCTTGACCCTGGGCACGATTCCATGAACCTCGAGATCATGACCTAAGCTGAAATCAAGAATTGGGCATTTACCCCACTGAGCTACCCAGGTGCCCCAATTCTATTTTGCATTCTCAGACCATTACAAAATTATTTTGAAGGGAGTTTATTTCAAATTTCAGTTCCCTGTGAAAAAAAATGATTTGTAAATAACTGTTTTATCAAGAGTGTGTGTGTGTGTGTGTGTGTGTGTGTGTGTGTGTCCATTCTGACATCCTTAGATCACCAAGTAGTTTGCTTTATTAAAGGAATAAGGAAAAGATGCCTTTTCACTTCATCTAACTGCTTTCCTTTAAACTGTTGAAAGAAACAGAAATCTTAAAAAGAACTTCAAAAATGTGACTCAACTATCACATCTTACAGAGAATTCATGTATATTTTTTTCTTTAAAATAGCCCTTATTTAATTATAGCTCCCTAAACCAATCATTAATAATCATGTATTTATAGTATTTCTCAAACTCAAGCTCTTCACCTTCCTATTGTAAAACCTGTAATTGAGTGCAAAGCAAATCATGTTAATACTAATTATCAGTGTTTTGGTATCTTAGGACTACAGTGAAACAACATTGAATAAATCATAGCCTCAGGTAAAATAAAGGTGAAATGTCTATAGAGCCAATAAATAAATGAAAATAAATTTAGAAGTAAAATGGTTCCTACTTTTACCAAAAGTAGAGTTGACTCACTATTGATTAAAAAAATCACACAAGTTTTTAAAGAGGAAAATATACAAGAAGAAATAATAGGGACAGACCAAATCAAGAAAACAATACTGAAGAAACTTCTAAACTAGACAGTTTATTCTAGATAGGTGAGTTGTACCCTACTGCCAAAATCAGTAAAGAACAGAATTTATTTTGAGAGTAAATAGGTGATTTAATTTAATAAATTTATTGGTGAAATACATTTTTTATCTTTGTCAAAATAAACAAAAATTATATGCATATTAATTAACTTATAAATGTTAAATCTTATAAGAAATCCCAAAAACTGTTCCTAGTTTTTAAAATTAAATCCTTATAGCAGATTAGAAGTTGAAAAAGAATATTTTAATGGTGAACCACTGAAAGCAGTCTCATTATAATTAGGAGCAAAAGAAGCATGGCAATCACTATTACTATTATTCAAAATTATTCTGTACATTCTGGCCATTCATAATTCTTAAATGTTGAATGTGTTGTATGCAGCTGTACTTATTATTTGTTTTGATGCTTACATTGTCTCAACTTTGGCAACTGGTAGTTTCTAGTTGTCTTCTATGTCATTTTAACTGGCCATATTAGATTTTGAGCATATCTGTCTTCAGGCACAAAAACATGTGCTAGACCCATCTTGTACATTTCTTGTCTTAAAACTAGAATCAATCAATTTTCCATGAATCCTAATCCCTTTAAGGGAGAAAGGTAAAGTGTTGTTGGTTCTTCAATACTTTCATATACATGCACACACATACCCACATAGACATACCTCTCACACCTTTTACCACGTGTGGTCTAATCTTCAGGAAAATGTGTAATGTTGTTTTCTTGGGTATTTTTATACTAATTTCCTATTATAGAATCTTCTGTTCTCTCTTTTTTTAAACACTACTGAGTCACAATAAGCTACTGTAATTTTCTTCCTGTATCAAATCTAAACTGGTTGCCTTTTACTCACAGTTTATACCTGTGAGATAAAAAGTGAGCTTTTCCAATTTCCATGGGCTCTCCCCCATTTTCTTATATTTGCTGGTGCCATTAATTCTACATTAACATATACTTCTGTCATTGTTATATCCATGAGATAGTCTAGTAATAACATTCATAGTCTAGATATAACATCAATAGTATCTATGACAAAGCTTCATCAACCGTATGTTAGATAGCTGAATCTTATTTTCTAGTTGGTTCTTCAGGCCAGCCACATGGAACAATACTCTCAAAGTTCTTCCATGCCTATAAATGTTTGCCTATGATCTAAGAATAGCATTGAAACATTTAAAACACCTGACTCACATTTTCTAAGTGGGTATAAATAATGTTGCAGAGGTCCAAGTTTTTCTGGCATAAAATGTTACAGCCAAACATCTGATACAATTTGATGTTCCTTCCCTTATATAATGAACTTTTTGGGGCACCTGGGTGGCTCAGTCAGTTGAGTGTCCGACTTCAGCTCAGGTTACAATCTCACGGTTTGTGGTTCATGAGCCCCACATCGGGCTCTGTACTGACAGCTCAGAACCTGGAGCCTGCTTTGGATTCTGTGTCTCCCTCTCTCTTTGCTCCTACCCCACTCATGCTCTCTGTCTCAAAAATAAATACACATTAAATTTTTTTTAAAAAAATAATGAATTTCTTTTTTAATTAATGGCTGATCAAAGTCACTTTTCTGGAAACACAAAACATGCTATTTAAATATTTTAATTTAGGTCATTTTGTCAGAGTTTGACATTCAGGTTCAAGCACCCAGGTATACATTTTACCTTTTCAATTTATAATCACAATTATTTCAGGAAAGTTTTACTTGAATTATAATTTAAAATAATTATTTCACCTCAGGGCTTTCCTTGTCTGGTCAGCATAATATAACCACACATATCATTCATATTCTTTGTGTGTCTTCTATATTTACCACTTTTTCTGATACCATTTTTTCTGCTTAATCTCTAGTGATTTACGCCGATTTCTTTTCAATCCTTTTACTCTGCTTTTCATGATATCTGTGTGTTCTTATCTTTCTTCTCAATTTGTCTATTTTTAGAATTATTTTTTTCTAGTTTTTGACTCTTATTCCTGAATTCTGCCAATTCTTCTTTTATTTCCATTGTTAAGCCACTTTCGCACTGAGCTGTTCTGATTTATGTTATCCTTTCCAGACTTTGAGAATTTGTCTGATGTCTTCTAAGTTATTTTTAAATATTAGGATTCTGTGTTCATCTTGTGTGTGGCAATAACTTAATAGCATTTTCCTCTACTGTTCAGATAACATTTGATTCATTTTTACCTTTTTATTACAATATTTGTGTGTGAGAGATTTGATCAAATTCTTTTCAGTGCTTTCTGAAAATTGTTTCCTGTGTGGCTACAGATATAGGTCATCATGGATTTCCAAGAGTCAGAGCTCAAGTACTCTTTCCACTTGGATTATAGGAAGCACTCATACATCCACTTTGCACTGCCATTTGTCTGATTCAGGAAAACTTTGACTCTTTTTTTATGCTTATTTATTTATTTATTTTGAGAAAGAGAGAGAGCAAGGAGAGGAGAGGGAGAATCCCACATAGGCTCTGTGCTGTCAATGCAGAGCCTGACTTGGGATCTCACCAACCATGACCTGAACTGAAATGAAGAGTCAGATGATCAGATGCTCAACTGACTGCGCCACCCAGATGCCCTGATTCAGGAGATCTTTGACCTAGACATTTCTCTAAGTTGATCAGATTTCTAAGGACCTGTCTTCCAAAATTGTGCTCTCACTTTCAGCTTTGTATTTTACTATTATATTAATGTCATAGGTATGCCTTCTCTGTTGTTTTTCTAAATATATTTATAAAACTACTTTAAAATGTGTATGGATGAGTAAAGATACATGAATAGCAAAGTCATAAGAGATGAGGAAAGTAGAGGACTTGCTCTATCATATATCAAGGTATACCTCACAACCATGGTAGTAAAAATATAGGGATGGACAAATAAGGCAGTGAAATAAAGTAGAGATTATTCCATATATAAGAGAATTTGACATAAAATTAAAGTAGTACTACAATCAAATGGGAAAATACAGACTCTCTGATAGATGGAAAATAAGACAGAATCCTCATCTAGTCCACATGTAAAGTGAAGTGTAGATGAAAGGATAGAGTAGTAGCCACAAATAAAGTATCATTAAAAGAAACTTCTAAAGCTCAAACCACAAGATAAGAAATTTATAGATTGATGGATAAGAGCTTCAACACATATTGGCTGAGTGAGCTTGGATAATCCCTAACTTCTATGTACCTCTTTTCCACATTTTTAAAATGGGTACTAAAAAGAGGCACCTGGGTGGCTCAGTCAGTTAAGTGTCCAACTTCAGCTCAGGTCACGATCTCATGGTTTGTGAGTTAGAGCCCCGCTTCAGGAGCTGTGCTAACAGCTCAGAGCCTGGAGCCTGCTTTGGATTCTGTGTATCCCTCACCCTCTGTCCCTCCCCCACTTGTGCTCTGTCTCTATCTCTCCAAAATAAATAAATGTATAAATAAATAAATAAATAAATAAATAAATAAATAAATAAAATGGGTACTAAATGATCAATATATGCAAAAATTTTTAAACAATACCTAGTACACTATAAATGCTAAATAAGTGCCTACTTTCATTACCCCTACCACTGTGTCCAGATCAAGAATTTCTGGTCAAAGAGTAATACCATAAACAAAGTAACAGAGAAAAGAGAGAGAGAAGACAAGAGAATATTTGCCAGTGTCTAAAAATAAAAATCCCAAGATATTAACATTTAGCATATAAGAAATTTCTGGAAAAAAATAAAAAGAGAGCAACTTGATAGAAAAATGAGCAATAGAATAAAACAGGTTATCTACAGAAGAAAAACCCCAAAAGCTATTAGGTTGAACCATATTGAACTGCCATAGTTTGTAAATCAAAAATGTTTGGATATCAGCAATTTTGTGTGCTTCAGGTTAAAAGTAATTGATGAGACACAGAAAGTCATTAACAATAAAAATGTACACGAGGCCAGATTTCATTCTTTCTCATTGCCATGTAGTATTCCATTGTACAGATAAACCACATCTTGATCCATTTGTCAGTGTAGCGACATGGATGGAACTTGAGGGTTTTATGCTGAGCAAAATAAGTCAGGCAGAGAAGGACAGATACCATATGTTTGCACTTATAGGTGGATTAGAAGGAAGCTAACGGAGGACCATGGGGGAGGAGAAGGTGAAAAATAGTTGGGGAGAGGGAGGGAGGCAAACCATGAGAGACGCTTGAATGCTGAGAACAAACTGAGGGCTGATGGGGGTGGGGGAGAGGGGAAGGGGGCTGATAGGCATGGAGGAGGGCACTTGTGGGGATGAGCACTGGGTGTTATATGGAAACCAACTTGACAATAAACTATTAAAAATAAATAAAATTGAAAAAAATAATAAAAATGTAAATTTAAGTTGCAGTGGGGAAAATATAAAAGGTTTTATAATGTAAATTTGGCAGAGAAGTCAAGGCACAGGAACCTTCATACCCTGCTGGTGAATGTGGTGAGTGATACCATCATCCTGGGAAGCCTTCAAGTAATCCATAGTTAAATTATGTGTATACACACCCTATGAGTCAGCAGGTCCACTTATGAATATGTATACCCAGGAAAACCTCACTTTGGTTCTTACAGGGATATATAGGTATGAAGATGGTTCTCCAAGTGTGTGGTGGAAAGAGGGTGAAAACAACTTTTGTGTTCATTGCTGAAAAAGTGGTCCGGTAAAACATGGCAAATGTCCACCGTGAAGCATTATGCAACATTTAGCAGCATTAACTAAATGTAAAATGTATACTTATCAATAAAGATGGATCTTATTAACAGGGTTTCATTTTTTTAAAAATTGAAGTATGATTAACATAGAGTGTTATATTAGTTTCAGAGTACAATGTAATGATTCAACAATTCTATACATTAGTCAGTGCACATCAAGACTACTGTATTCTTAACCTCTTCATCTGTTTTACCCCCACCCCCACCCTTTTTTTGTTTATCTCTTTTCTTCATTTTGTTTCATATATAAAATTCCATATATGAGATAAGTCATATGGTATTTGTGTTTCTCTGTCTGACATATTACACTTAGCATAATACCCTCTATGCCCATCCATGGTGTTGCAAATGGCAGGATCTCATCATTTTTAATGGTGAGAGTTATATTTCATCATAAATATATGTCACATCTTCTTTATCCATTCATCTACTGAAGGACACTTGGGTTGCTTCCAAATCTTTGCTGTTGTAAATAATGCTACAATAAATTTAGGGGTTCATGTATCTTTTTAAATTAGTGTTTCCATTTTCTTTGGGTACCTACCCTGTAGTGAAATTGCTGAATCATATGGCTATTCTACTTTTAATTTTCTGAGGAACCTTTGTAGTGTTCTCACAGTGGCTGTACCAATTTGTATTCCTACCAACAGTGCATAAGAGTTCTTTTCTCCTCATCTTCACCAACACTTGTTATTTCTTGTCTTTTTTATTTTAGCTATTCTGACGGGTATAAGGTGATACTTCATTGTAGTTCTGATTTGTATTACCCTGATGTTTGGTGATGCTGAATATATTTTCATGTATCTGTTAGTCATTTGTATGCTTTCTTTAGAATGTCTATTCAGATCCTCTGTCCATTTTGTAATTGGATTATTTGTTTGTTTTTATGGTGTTGAGTTGTATAAATTCTTTATATATAATAATGATTCATTTTTTAAAATAAAAAAACAGAATGTGATTTATACTATAATACTATTTACCCACATAATATAATGCTATTTATGCATATGTGAAATATTGCATACTTTGCAATGCATTCAAATAAAAAATATACATGAAACATTAAAGTGATCAATTAGCCAGAGAGGGAAATGGGGTTGTAGTTATTAATGGAAATTAATAAGAGAAGAACAAAAAAGGAGGTGAATTTTCAAGGCAAAAGCAAATGCAAAATTAAAAGGAAAATGTAAACTGAAAAAAACTTTTTTTTTGCAACAAATATGATAAGGGGTTAATGTCCTTCCATTTAAAAAGAAGTGTTCAACATTGAAGGAAGAAACAGTAGGAAAAATGGAAACGAATAGCTTTATATTTTCAATAGAAAAATGGGCCAAAAGAGAAACACATATTTTTCAAAGGATAAATAAAAATAGATAATAGGGATATGGAAAAAAATCACATCTTAATAATGAAGTTAATTCAGACTTTAATGAGGTGGTGTTAATTTTTGCATAAATATGAACATGTAAGAATCATAGTAGTCAGGTTGGGGACGGTGTCATGACAGGCACACACATCCAGTGCTGATTAAAACAGTTCCTATTTATAGAAAAACTATCTGGCAACATACATTATCCTACTGTTGAGTAATTCTGTTTGGGGGAATCTGTTATAAGAAAAAAAAACAGATTTGGGAAAGAATATTTATGTGCACAGTCATTTGTTACACTGTAAGATATAATAAGAGAAATTAGAAGGAACCCTAGTTAAAAGAATAAAGATGGCTTGTTCCTAAGAAATACTAATAAAATTATTTTTTCTAAAATTAAAATATAAAATGCTTGCTTTAAGTTGTTAAGAAACATCATGATTAAAAGATATATAAGTATATGTGTATATATATACACATATGTATAAATACACTATATATCTATATTAAAAGATATGTGTGTATATATATATATATATATATATAGCATGCTTTATATATTAAGAGATATGTATGTGTATACATATGTGTGTATATATATGTATATATATATAGTACACTTTTTGAGCATACCATTATTTTAACATTAACAATGACCACTTAACATTTGCTCACCTACCCTACAAGACATAGATAGAGCATATTGCTTAATTCATACAGCAAGTCCCCAAATTCTCCACATTTAAAAGAAAAAAAGTAGAGAATAGGGAAGAAGAGTTCTATACTAAGTAAAACTTAAGAAACCTCAAACCCAAACACAAATCATGGTCTTTGATTACACACAAATATGAACAAATTAGAAGTAAAAGATGGTTTTTACATTATATTACAGATTTATTGTTAACTATTTACAGCTTTAATAATGTCTTTACTTTGAAATTGTCCTTACTATTTAGTACTGCATTGTCCTTACTATTTAATTTGAAAATGTCGTTACTATTTAGAACTGCATTGTGAAGTATTTAAGATGAAAATATAATAATTTCTGTAATTTGTTTAAAAGAATTCACCAAAAATAAATAAATAAAAGAATTAATGAAAATAACATAATGCGAAGATGACAAAATCACACAATTGTCAAATCTCAATCATGACTATATGAGTGTTCCTTGTATCAGTCTCTAATTTTCTTTGAGTTCTAAATTAGAAAAAAAGTTTTTCTAATGTTTATTTATATTTGAGAAAGAGAGAGAGCAGGGGAAGGGCAGAGAGAGGGAGATAGGGATCTGATATGGGCTCCACGCTGACAACGGAGAGCCTAATGTGGGGCTCAAAATCACAGAACTGCAGACATCATGACCTGAACCTAAGTCAGAGGCTTAACCGACTGAGTCACCCAGGTGTTCCAAGTTTTAAATTTTTATAATACAGAGTTCAGTAAAATTTCCTCATACATTTCCCCCTACAGATGAGATTGGTACCAAATCTACCAAACTAGATTTTAGTTTTAAAAGATAAATGATAAAATTAGTTCTTATAAAATTATTAGTCTTCACCCTATTTTCATTAGAAAATACTAATTTTAAACTCACTATAAACCCGAATTCCAATGATTTAGACTGCATTGGTCAGAGTTGCGTTTAAAATTTTTACCCAAAATAGGGGCACCTGGGTGACTCAGGCTCAGGTCATGATCTTGCAGGCCACGAGTTAGAGCCTCTTGTCAGGCTCTGTGCCCACAGCTCGGAGCCTGGAGCCTGCTTCAGATTCTGTGTCTCCTGAGGAGCCTGAAATTAAGTCCTTCATTAAAAACAACCTCAGGCTGCACGTAGTCCCAGTTCCAGGAGAAGCTTCTGCTGAAGCCGCCCTCAGACCACCCTCGGATCTGCCAATCAAAAGAAATGTGTAACATTCCTGTAGTCTTGGAGAGGAGTCAGGGCTGGGAACTGCAGGTAGTTACTTTGTACAAACTTGCCAATCAATCACGGCTTGCCTGAGCCCCACGTAGACTCTTTGAGCCCACCTCATGATTGGTCATTTTAAAAGACTCTCAAAGGTCATGCTTGGGTCCCGCCAAAAGTAACGGGACGCCTTGCAGATACTGAATGGTCCAAACTGTTACTATGCTGTTACTATGGGCATTGTAGAATTATGATTGGTGCTTATGTAATGATGCAAAACGTACAACGTGTGCACGGTAACACCCCCGCCCTTCCCCCATAAAAACCCTGCTCGCCACTGTTCGGGGCTTCACTTTGCTGCCGCTGAGCCGGGAGACGGGTGAGCCCCTGCTCGAACTTGTAATAAAGACCCTTTTGTACTTGCATCGGTGCCGGCTCCTTGGAGGTCTCTGGGGACTCCTGATTCAGGCAAAACATCTCCCTCTCTCTTTGCTCCTCCCCCGTCGTGTTTGCTCTCTCCCTCATTCTCTCTCTCTCTCTCTCTCTCTGTAAGAAATAAACATTAAAAAAGTTTGTTTTAAATTTTTACACAAATTAGGTCTATCTTTAGTAGAATGCTGCACTTCCAGATTAAAGAAATGAATGACTTGTATTTGTTTTCCTAAATATGTATGCACTACTCAAGAAAATTATTTGTTTGGGGGAAGCAAGTGTGTCATTCTTTTCAAATACTTGCATAGATATATAGGATTCCACTGAGTGCTGAAGCAAAGGCTGAAATTTGGCTGAAATACAAAGTGGGCTGGGCTACTGTTTCCATTTGTGCATCTACCAGCAAAAATGAATGTATTTTTCTTGTCTTATTAACACAATGGTAGGTTATTCCCTACATTCTTCTATACCTTGCTTGTTTTACTCAGCTCTATATTCTAGAGATCTTTTCACATCAAAATGCAAAGAGCTTTCTGCATTTCTTTTATTTGGCTGCATGATCTGATGTACAATGTGTATGCATATACCACAATTTATTTAACATGGTCCCTATCAATTTACATATGATGGTATTCCTAATCACCTCCTATTTGCTGAACTTTTCTTGAAGTCAACATTTTATTATAGCCTTCTCTTATGTGTTTTGGAAACATTAAAGGGATGAGGTAGGTGGGCTCTAAACATGCTTGAAGCAAAAACAATGAGGAGAACAACAAAACATTGGAAACATAGTTGAAGAACAGATAAGAGTTTCAGCATTCTGGGACATGTTCACTTCAAAGCAGAGGAAAAAAATAGAGGTGAAAATACATTTAAAGTGCATTTGTGGGACATCCAGTAGTTATTAGGGATTCTAAGTACTACTCAGAAAAACTGGTTAGGTAAAAGAATATTTTTACTCATTTTTTCCTGTGGTCTGGGAGGTCAGACATGTATGTGCACCCTGGGCATGGATGAATATTGCCCTAAATTACTAATAGATCTTTGTGAATCTATCCTCTTCCCTCCACCATTTATTATCAATAAACCAGCCATAGAATCCATTTAAAATATAAATATGTTGGGGCACCTGGGTGACTCAGTCAGTTGAGTGCCTGACTTAGGCTCAGGTCCTGATCTCACAGTTTGTGAGCTTGAGCCCCGCATAGGGCTCTGTGCTGTCAGCAAGGAGCCCGCTTTGGATTCTCTGTCCCCTTCTCTCTCTGCCCTCCCTCCTCTCTCTCTCTCTCTCTCAAGAATAAAAAACTAAACATTTTAAAAATACAAAATGTGTTTATGTCAATATACTTCTCTCTCTGCCCTTCAATGATTAGTAGAGACCGAAGCAAGCTCCAAAACTCAAGGGCAATTTTTTTAAGCTGCAGATGCTGGCTGTTGAAAGTGAAATTATGCTAAAGCTTCCCCCCACCACATGCCTCCAAATACATTAATATAATAACAAAGAAGCTAAGAGGATCTCACCAAAGCACTGACAGTCCTGTAGAAAATGCACGTGGAGGGAAATAATCAAAGACCAACACTAAACATTAATCCAACGTTAAGACGTCAGATGAAAGCAGAGAACTAATAAAGATGACTGAAAAAGAGTGACCAGTGAGGAAGAGGTAAAACCAAAAGAGTAAGTGTATTAGCTTCCTAGGGCTGTTACAACAAAGGATCATAAACTGGGTTCGTTAACACAACAGAACTTTCTGTTCTCACATTTCTGAAAGTTAGAAGTTGAAAATCAAGATGTCAGAAAGTCTCTCTCTCAAGGCTTTAGAGAAGACTCCTTCCTTGCTGCTTCTACCTTCTCGTGGGGTCCAGCCATTCTCGGCATTGCTTGACTGGTAGATACATCAGTCCAATCTATGCCTCCAGCTTCACATAGCCTCCTCTCCTGTGTGTCTGTGTCTTCACATTTTCCCTCTGTCCCTGTCTTTGTGTCCAAATTTCCCTCTTTTTATACGGACCTCAGTCATATTGGATTTTGTATGTACCCGGATCCAGTATTACTTCACCTTAACTTGCTTACATTCGTAAAAGACTCATTTCCAAATAAGGTCACATTCATAGGTTTCAGATGGATGTGAACTATATGGGGGCACCATTAAAGCCAGTACAATAAGTTGTCTCAGAGCCCAATGAAGACACCTTACAGAGACAGAGTAATAATCAGCTGGTCAAGTACTGCAGTAAGAAATGTCCTTCTGCTTTAGCTACCTAAAGTTCGGTGATGACTTTCCAAAAAGCAATTTCAGTGGAAAGTTGGGGGTAAAATTCTAATGTAGGTGGCCCAAGAGAGAATGAGTATTGAAGAATTAGCACAATTAGCAGAATTTTAATAATTAAAGGGAAAACATCAGCCGGGTGATAAGTAAATCTTTTCTGTTTGTTTTGTTTGCTTCAAAGTAAGCTGGATAGTAAGTAAAATGTTATTGTTGTTGTTTAATTTTTGAGCAAGAAGACATAGCAACAGTTTTTAGACTTAAGGCAGTGATTTAGTAGAGAACACATAGTGATGAGCTAAAGGAGGAAAATTAGGTCTACTGCTGTCCTTGGTGAGCAAGAAACGATGGGGAAATTGACTTTGGGACTTACTCTCTTTATATTCTTTATAAACCTAGCTGTGTATGCATCAAAGATAATTTGTCACAAATACTATTGGCCATAATTTTTAAAACGTGTCTTCCTTATACAATTTGAATTAGAAAGTTATGCTTCAATTTCAATTCATCCTCACACGATGAGAAATTTTCAAACAGCTTTTCTTGCAAAATTTGTACCCTTGATGAACAACTGCAAATGAAATACAGTTATTAAATGATATTTTATTGAATATTATGGATACTAGTACAACAAACATTCCACAAAAATTAGAATTATGATTTAATATAACCTCCATTCTGCTTTGTATCATTTAAATTTGCATTAGCATTTTTTTTTTGCTGAAAGAAGATCTCTCTCCCTCTAGTTATCTAGCTAAGACACTCTTAACATTCATTTTTAATCATCAATCTATTTTCTTGTTCTTGTAAATATTTGAAAGATTTTGATAAATCCTTTTGTGTATATAATAAGAAACTTCCAAGTGTCTAATTAACTAATACAGCATTTTACTTTTGTAATCATACACTAACGTGAATTAAAAGGAGTGATAGAATTTCAACACATAGCACATAAAGAAATTTACACTTTAGGCTGCATGTAAAATGCTTAACCATGTTTGAATGTTAATATTCAGAAATTAACAATAAATCTGAAACAATTGACTTATTCATACTACTGTTATTATCATACACTGATTACACACAAATGATGCCATGAATCGTGCTAATAATTCCACATTGGATGTCTGATCTTACTAAGAAAATTTGGGGGAATACCAACGCTAAAGCCAAACATCAGTCACAACTTAAATCAAGTATATTAATTATGTTTTCTAAATCTATATCTTGGCTCCGTTTTGTTCTGCTTTGTCTATCATGTCAGAGAAGGATGCACTAAAATCTCCAAGTACACACTGGGTGTTATAGGGAAACCAACTTGACAATAAACTATTTGTAAAAAAAATAAAAAATAAAATCTCCAAGTACACTTGTTGATTTAACTAATTTCCCCCATTGTCCTATCATTTGGTACTTTATACAGTTTGCAACTATAACTTAAGAGTATAAATATTCATGAATGTTATATGGTTTCAACTGATTGCTACAACTAAATATATGTTGTCCCACTTTACCGCACATTTTTGTCTAATCCTCAAATTTCCCTATTTTTTTTTTGGGGGGGGTGTATTTATTTTGCTTATTCGTTTCCAATATTTAGTGTTTTATTTTTACCATATTACCTACCATATGTTCACTGAGTAAATTTACCTTTTTCCTCTTGTTATGAAATACACAGCCTCTATGATTATTTTTCTAGTTGTACTCCTTAGCTGAACAAGACTAATACTTCTGTTTAACTTTTCTATCAGTTTCATAAGCACATCAGTAACTGTAGCTCCCATCTAAACAAGATAATGTAAATGAACAAGCTTCCATTTCCCTCTCACTCTGGGATTCTCCCCCTTTGACTCATGTTATAATTCTGTCCTACATTTTTGTCTTCCTGCTAGGAATTTTTTCCAAAATTGTGTTTTTAAGAGGTCTCTCTGTATTTTACAAATCATGTGTCCAAAAATATCTTCATTTACTCTCACATATAAATAACTATTTAGTTAAAATTCTAGGCTCTGATTTCATATTGTTTACAATTAGAAAATACAGTTTCAGGGGTGCCTTGGTGGTTTAGTTGGGAGGGGTCCGACTCTTGATTTTGGTTCAGGTCATGACCTCATGGTTCTTGAGTTTGAGCCTTACATTAGGCTCTGTGTTGACAGTGTGGAGCCTGTGTGGGATTCTCTCTCCCTCTCTCTTTGCCCCTCCCTTACTCATGCTTTCTCTCTCTCTAAAATAAAATAAATAAACATTAAAAAAAAGAAAATACAGTTTCATTGCTTTTTTTGGTCATATATTTTTTTATTAAAAAATTTTTAATCTTTATTTTTGAGAGAGAAAGAGACAGAGTGTGAGCAGGGGAGGGTCAGAGAGAGAGGGAGACACAGAACACATAGCAGGCTCCAGGCTCTGAGCCGTCAGCACAGAGACCAACGCGGGGCTCGAGCCCACAAGCAGTGAGATCATGACATGAGCTGAAGTCAGACACTTAACGGACTTAGCCACCCACGTGCCCTGGTCATAAATTTCTTGTGTGGTGATGTATGAAGTCACATCAATGTTTGTTCTTCTCTTGGTAACCTGTTCTCTCTAGAAAACATTAGAATCTCTTTTTGTTTTGAAATTTCCTAAACTTGACTCTAATATATTAACCCATTCTGTTGTTAATGACATTAAGATTCTTTCTATTTTATGTCTATTATAAGCAGTATACCTTTCATATTCAGATACACATCTTCTACTGTACGTATACAAATTTTCCTTTGGCTCATGCCATAATAGCTTAATGTTACATAATACTTAATTGATTTTCTTTCGTAGATTTCATAAGTTCTTATGAGTTCCTCTTGTTCATTTTCAGTCACAATAGTGATTATTAGATTTTTTTACATTTTTGTTAAAGAAAGTAATGTATAATTTTCATTTTCTTAATTATAATATATATGCTTTCATATTTTCATCAACCATTTGTTTCCTGTCCTGTGAGATACCTCTTCATATCATTTGCCCATTTTTTATTAAATTTTTTAAAAATCCATTTATGGAAACTTTTTATATATTCTAGGCACTAATCATTTGTAAAGTATATGTTTTGCAAATATCTTCTTACACTTTGTGACTTTTAATAGAGTATCTTTATGGTATCATTAGCTCTATTTTGTGATTTCTATGTCTTCTTTAAAATTCCTTTGCTACCTTAATGTTTCAAAAGATATTCTCTTAGGTATTTTTTCTTAATACTTATGATTTGCCTTCCCCCTCATCATTGATGCACATGGCCATCTTGGTTATAAGTCAGGTTCCAATATATGTATGAGCTTGCATCTGGAAACTCCTTACTGTCCTATTGGTGATTTTTTCTACTCTAGTACCAATGTTACACTATCTTAATAATTTTGCCTTAATATAAATCTAAATGTATGACAGACTATAGCTCCTCAACTTTGTCTTTTAAAAATGTTCATAGCAATCTAAGTAACAAAGATGCACCCATCATATATAAGGGTACAAATTTAAAAATTCCCTATTTATGATACTTAGGCTTATGTTCCTGGCTTATCAGCAACACCCCTCCCCCTCATATACATAGTAACATTTGCTCCAGGAATTTGACCCAGTTTCCAGAAATTTTATGAGATTCCTCATAGTTTGATATCCTACTAGATAAGCAATATTATTTTGCCCAATTCACAGCTGAGAAAACTGAAGTTTATGGCAACTTTAAAAATTGATCAACTAGATACAAATTTATCCAATACATCTTTGTATATTTCAGAATATCCAAAATTACTTGATTCTAAAGAGCACAAAAATCTGGCCATTGATTTATTATCCACTCTTAAGGAAATTCATTATTACAGATTTCAGAATTTATGGTGGAGAGGAAATCAGGAGAACAGTCTTACTATTTTGACAGATAATTATTATCAAACGTTAGAAAGTAGCATCCTCTGTTCTTTAGTTTGGTCATATAAACTTAAATGCTTTCAAAATCTTGTATTAATTGTCTTCTAGACAAGAGCTGAGGCTTGGCCAGCTCATATATATGGTAATTGTCATTATCACGTGCAATCCATTATAAATCAGTAATATACACTACGTGCATGAGGTTGTCAAAGCACACCCATAGTTTTGCTGCATGGCACACCTGTGAACGTTGTTTTGGGTTTGAAGCTCCAGCCACTGGACTGTTTTCATCAAACTGTTCTGAATCATATTCTAAGTGATTATTCTTGTTGAAAAATGTATCTTATCTCTGATTATTGCATACCTACTTGTTCTCTCTGCCCTTCCTTTTTGCGAGCAATTTATCTAGGAAGGCTTCATGTAAATTTGTACTCAAATATGTTTTTAAAGTTTCTTTCCCATATCTCTTATACAATATAATCAAAGTGAAATTGTAAAAGACTACTTATTGTAGATGAAGCCCTTCAGAAATTTCCCTGAAGCAGTGGCCATAAGAGTGCCAGAGAGAATTGCTTAATGCAGAATCTCTATTGCATCAAATTTCAGTAAAATGACTTGGGTAGAGCTGGTAAGCTCACTAAAATATCAAGAACATAAAAATTCCACTCATATACAACAGACCACAGTATATTGAAAAGTGTTTCTACTAAAAAATATAGCTTGGAATTAAAAATAAGAGTTACTCAGCCAACTACCCTGCATATGAATTCATATTCAATTTAGATTTCTTTACTCCATATGACCTTGTTTTTCATAAAAAGAATTGTATAATGCAGAGTAATTATTATGTTCTTAAAAGACTTCAGTCAAATGCATCTATTCCACATCATATGAGAACAAATATTTTGGCCCCTGATTTCCCGTGGTCTAATGACTGGGTTTCCCCCCACCCCTGGGAGAAAATCATTGTTTATTAAACTACTTACTGATAGTGGACTTCACTATATATATATATGTCCTCTCTCATTATTTAATTTGCCATGTAAGATTATAACACTTACTATTAATTGTTACTTAACATCATTCTACTCAGATCAAACACAATACACTTCTTCACCATCCAACCATATGAGTCTTCCTAATTTTATCCTATCCCCAAATTCATCAATTTTAATAATAAGAATTCCCAAACAGACAAAAATGTTTATATCACTCTTGACATCAGCCTAACACTCACAAGTGAATAAAAGTAGATACATTAAGAAACATGTCCAGAAAAAATCAGTAAGATTATTTATATATAAAATTATGTTGTTGATGATGAGGATAATGATGATGATGATGATAATTTGTTGACCACCTATATGGGATAACTATTAGTAAGATATATATTTTACTGAGAAAGAAACAGCCTGAGACAATTAGATGATTTAAATTTTTTTCATGTTTATTTATTCATTTTTTTAATGTTTATTTTTATTTTTTAAAATGTTTTTTATTTATTTATGAGACAGAGAGAGAGAGAGACAGCATGAGCAGGGAAGGGTCAGAGAGAGAAGGAGACACAGGATCCAAAACAGGCTCCAGGCTCTGAGCTAGCTGTCAGCACAGAGCCCGACCCAGGGCTCGAACCCACGAACCATTAGATCATGACCTGAGCCAAAGTCAGATGTTTAACCAACTGAGCCACCCAGGCACCCCTATTTTGAGAGAGAGAGAGAGCAAGCACACACATGACTTGGAGAGAGCTAGAGACAGAGGGAGAGAGAGAATTCCAAACAAGTACTGCACTATAAGCACAGAGCCTGGTGTGGGGCTTGATCCTAGAAACCATCAGGTCATGATCTGAGCCACAATCAAGAGGCAGATGCTTTAACTGACCGAGCTACCCAGGCACTCACACAATTAATGATAACTTAACGAAGATCATGCCCCTCAGTAGTGGGAGAGTTTGGAATAAAAATCATTTTTGATTCCAAAACCATAATCATTATGCTATACTATCTTAGAATCTGGGGAAATGAGAACGTGAAGTCCTGTCAAGGTATGAAAACTCTGCATGACAACACTAAGTATATCTTGACCTATGCACCTAACATTTATGAGAGCGGTCAAGAACGTAGTTTGTTCTTATCTACTGCTACAACATAGCAGCTAGAATAAAGTATATAAATTCTGCATTTTTAAGCACAAATGAACAAATAACCAAAATCACTTTTGTATCTTTCATGATACACATGTGCTTAGTTGGGTGGGAGGGAGCTCTTTTTTCCCGAGATGAAAAGAATAGTTGTAAACCCCATGTGGATCTACCAATGCATAAATTCAAGGGTAGCTTTGTTACAGGCATGTGTTCTTAAGTTTGATATGGCATTTGACACATCAGGGCCAGAGTTAGGTTCTTCTGTAGTCCGGTAAAATTAACATTGTGGCTCCAGCAGAAATTTGTCAAGACTCAACAGATCATAGAATTGACTAACCATAAAATGTATTAGGAATTGTAGATTACCAAATTACATTTTCTCTCCCCAGAATAACTTTTGACATATAAGGAAACCCATTACAGTCATCTCTACGTCATATTCCTAGGGGTCTTTTTGGTCATGATGATGTCTAAAGGGAATGAACAATAGTGTTAATTACAAAGTACTCAAGGCCTCCCATGTGGGCCAGCCCTCTTAATCCTGTGTTGGAGGACCTTCTCTGTTGCTTCTAATCTCCTTTTACATGGACATAGCTAAGAATACAGGTTGTACCTGTGTCCACAAAGAATCAAGTAATACCATGCAACACTGGTCAATAAGCTAAATTGGTACCCAGTAGATACCACCAGACTAGAGGCCAGAAAGCATTCAGTCTGGAAAGGAATATTTTTTCCTTATAGTCAGGGTCTGATTTGTATTGATCAGACTTCACACTGTATTTTTCCAATATAACTGTTAATTAACAGGAAAATAACAAATAGCATCATTTTGGCTAGAACATTAAGATTAGGTACAACTAAGGACGCCTGGGTGGCTCAGTCAGTTAAGCATCCAATTTTGGCTCATGTTATGATCACATGGTTTGTGAGTTTGAGCCCCACGTCAGGCTCTGTGCTGACAGCTCGGAGCCTGGAGCCTGTTTCAGATTCTGTATCTCCCTCTCTCTCTCTGTCCCTCCCTGCCTCAAGTTCTGTCTCTCTCTGTCTCAAAAATAAATGAACTTTATTTTTAAAAAAGTTAAAAAATGATTAGGTACAATTAAGCATTTTAGAATATGGCTGAGAGTTCTATCAAAAACAAGGAAACTCAAAAACAAATCTGAGATTCTTTGGAATTTATTTATGAGAAGCCCTCTTCTATAATTCCAAATGTAACAAGAAACAACATCAGGAGCTAATCTTGATACACTGCTAGAATGACTCCTTGAAGTTTGGATAACATGATGGTTCCTAGTAAAACTGAAAGGTAGATGTGGAAATTGCCTTGACATAGTATTGAAGAAGGGGTTAAGAAGTTCAGAGAAGTTGGCACGCTAGAATGGATTTATTACATATTATCAGCAGCACCATAGGTTACTGATCAGCGAACCCCATAAGCTGCCTATGTTCCCCAGGAGAACCTAGTGGGCACTTCATTTATTAAAGCAATAAAGAATGATCAAGTGGTGAGGGCACTGGCATTACCGAGGAGGTCAGTTTTAACTTTCTTTTGTAGGTCAGAGTTGATAGTAGGAAAAGCTGCTGGGTTTTTTAGAGGCAAGAGAAAGAAAGAGGTTCTGAATGGTACAAGTCAGATGAAAGAAACGGTCAGAGGTTAGGTGTTCATAATTATCATAACATGTAATAAATCCAAATGGCACCCAGAAGTCCTGACTTGCAAGGATCTGTGCTGATGGCTAATAGACTATGGTGATCCTATGAGTGAGATACGTGGATATCCAACAAGAGTATCATTGACCTATATAATTACAAAGATCAAGTGAGAGTGAGCTGAAAGTTAGTGTCAGCTAATGTGGTTGAAAATCCCAATCTTTCATACAGCTCCTGTGGGAGTGGACAGAAAGTCACAAATCTTTATATCTTATATTTCAGTACCAACTAACGAGTTTCTGGCACAGAGGAGACACTAAGTAATAAGGAGGATAAAATGACTCATTCAATGGTCAGTCACCTTTGTCCTTGACCATTCGATGTTTGTATAAGACACCCATGGGGGTGCCTGGGTGGCTCAGTCAGTTAAGTGTTTGACTTCTGATTTGGCTCAAATCATGATTCCATGGTTTGTGAGATTGAGCCCCTTGTTGTACCCTGGGCTGACAGCATGGAGCCTGCTTAGGATTCTCCCTCTCTCTCCCTCTCTCTCCCTCTCTCCTGATCTCTCGCTCTCTCTCTCTCCAAACAAATAAATAAACATTGAAAAAGAAAAGAGAGACACAGGAACAGAGTCCCTCCTAGTACTTTGGCCAATAGAATAAAAGTAGAAGTGATATGTGCCACTTTTGAGCAGAAGTTTTAAAAGTTACTACATTCTCTGGTGCCTTGCTTTTTCCTGTCTATAATTAGCATGACATTATCCTTGAAAGGATCTGCTTTATCGCCCTTGATTCCAAGGTAAAAAACAGCGATGGACAGAGAGAATAGGGAATACGGCCTACCAATGATACACCTACAACATGGGCAAAAAAATAAAGCATTGTTTTGAAAACCAGTGAGGTTTTTGAGGTCATTTGCCACCACAGTGCTACTTAACCTATCCTGACTAATGTAACTATCAACTCAGTAATTATAGCAATAACTTGTCAAAATTAACTATTTCTCTTTTATAACCTATAATTCTCAGTGCTCAATTTTCACATGGCCCGGAAGTCCCTCTTACAGGGACATAAACAGGAGGACTTGCCCATATTTTTGGTTCATGATCTGATATCTCTTGTTATAAAGAATGGTTTTGTTTTCCTCGTGACAGAGCCTAAGTGCGCGAGGACTCATTTCAAGAGCAATCCTTGACAGGTGTTCAGCCAAGTTAAGTAATAGCTTCCTTATCACCATGTACAATGGGCTCCCCATGTAATAGTGCTTTCCATTTCAATATATGCCACTTCAAATGAATTCATGAAGCAATAAGTCAGTAATTTTCAACCTTTGCCTTCAAAATTTCATAAGGGAGGAAAGACAGAGCACATTCATTGCAGATTATCTTTTCAGGTCTAAATCAGGATCTCCACCATTCATAGGCTGTCATTTTCAGGGGATATTCCATTTCCTATCAATTTTCATCATCTTTGTAGACCTATCATTATTACCCAATGCAAATGCAGGCTTTGGTGTGATTTAACCACATAGGAAGCTGCTCATTTGCAAAAACAAAGCAAAACAAAATCCACAACAATAATGTGCTATGTAATTCACATTTTTGAGATTGAAAACACAGCTTCTTAGCACAGGGTACACTGACAATAAGAATAAATCTCTTTCCTTACAAATATGAAGCTGATGAATTCGGTGTGGACTTGAACCCATGGCCGCAAGTGTTTACATGGTCCTAGGTGCCTTGGCAGCCCATAGTCCATTGAACAAGCATTAATGTTTGTCACGAAACCATTGATTCTTGTGTGTATTTCATGGCAGAGAAGCATTAATTTAAGGATTCTTCCTGAAAGGTTTATACCCATGGGTTGGGTATATACAGAGACACAACATTTAAACATAAACATTGGACTAACCCCTTCTTTTCCTTCAAGTGAATCGCTACTATATATTCTTCCATTGTTTTTCTGAGGGAGGAGGTGATGGGAATATTCATTTATCTTGGGGCAAATTTCTGCCATTGTTTATATAAACAAATGCCTTTGTTATTCTAAATACAGAGAAGCACAGTGGACCTTCCACAGGTTCTTTTTTTCTATCACATCTCTTTGTGGCCCTGGATCAAAATCAGTTTTTGTTTTTAAAAAATAAAATAGCTGGTGGTCAGATTTCCAGAGGGTAATAGCAGTACATTTCTAGTTGCACATTTCCTGAATTAAATGAATAGCATTTTGTTCACCTGGTCATAAGTATACTACCACTTCAACAATCATGTTGCATTTTGAAAGACACGGGAAGATTGATTTGCTGATAGATCTCTGATGTCAGTCTTTGAAATGTCCCCTCAAATGAATCTAGGTGAGTTTTCAGCCTATAATGAGGTCATTCTTGGTGGGCTGGTGCCACTTTTTAGTATCATAGGCTATTTGGTGGTTTTCCTTAATTAAGATAGTTATGCACTCCTACTCCTTTTCCAGTTATATAAGGCAAGAATTCTTTAGGGTCAGTATGATATCAAAACCAGATACCAAACATTACATATTCCTCACTCCAGCCATGGAATTATGTATTTTGATGAGGATCTCGTGGTGTCTACATAAATATTTAAAGTATCGGATGGTCCAGTAGATGGCAAGAATGCTGATTTTATGGGCTTGAAATTATTACCTGTGCTCTTATATGTAATGGTTTTGGCAATTAGAAATTACTAGACATTTTGGGGAGCAGCTGCAGTGGAGGTGGGCATTCAGAGAAGTTTTTACTCAAGAGCACTCTTTCCACTAATAAGAAAAGTGCAACATCTTTAGAATCTTTGAGAACAGAAAAAGTAATCCATGTGTTACACAAATAATTATTTCATCATTTTTCTTTATTAATTTACAGAGCGATTTAATGCTATTATATTCTACTATGTAACATTTGTCACTTAAAGTGGTCAGTTTTACACTTTCCTATGTTGACAATTAAGTAGCTTTCTATTATTAAACAAAAGATATTTCCAAATATCCTAATGCAAATTAACCAATAATTTGTTAAAATTTAGTATTCTATGCCCAACCTAAGCATATTTCTTCACATATGCTTTTCAACCAATTCTTTATTTTCAAACTTACTACTGTGTCCTTTCTCAAAAAAAGAAATAACCAAAAAATCATAAGTATAGAGATAGGAGTCATAGTCAGAAAGTGATTTTTTGTAATGTTTATTTATTTTGAGAAAGAGTGTGTGTGTGTGTGTGTGTGTGTATGCAAGCAGAGGGGCAGAGAGAGGGAGAGAAAGAATCCCAAGCAGGCTCTGCATCATTGAAGAGTTCAATATGGAGCTTGATCTCACAAACCATGAGATTATGACCTGAGCCAAAATCAAGAGTTAGAAACTCAATCAACTGAGACATATAGACTCCCCAGTGCTTTCCCTTAAATAAAAATTAAGTGTGTACAACTGTCATGTCTGAAACTCTGACAAACAAAAGGGTTATCAGGTCCAGCAAGCAAAGAGGAGAGAGAAATCTCCACCTCCAGCCTTCTAGACCATTTCTTGTGATACTGTCAGTGGAACCTATGTGGAATCAGCTGGCAATGTGGTTTGCAGGGTCCCCCTGCACCTAGCATCATGGTATAGAGAGATGGGTTTGAAGTTAGGAGGAAGAATAGCTCAATAGCTGACACTTAATCTTTATTATTGTCATTGAGAAATTCTCCTTAAAATCTGAGGATTTGGATTTCATAATATATGCTTTTAAAAGATCAAGATGGATGTATTTTACTTGTGTATATTTTTTATAAATGTTAGTATTTAATGCTTTTTAACTAAAAGGATTACAGAAAATCCTTGGTGCCTCTTAACCCGTTCTTAAGTTCCCTCTGGATTTCTTCACCTGAGGCAAAGTGACAGAAGTGTTTCATATCCATGTTGCCATCTGTGCTCTTCTCCATCAAGAAGGGCAGGCTGACTGGCCAGGCTGAGGCACTTGTCAAGTTTGTCAAGGAAGGGGTGAGCAGTCCCTTTTGATGTAAGTCATTCCTCTCTTATCCATGAAGTAATGTATTTATAGATGCGTATTGTTATTGGATGACTAGTATGCATTCAATGATTGTTCTATTAATGCCATGTGCATTGTTTATATTTCCATTAAAAGCATACTATTAATTTTAAAAGGCAAAAGATTCATGCAATCTAAGGAGAAACCAGAGTATAGCATGAAGTACGAATGAAAATATTTTCTGTCCCACTATTTATATGTGGCAAAAATATATCATCAGTTGAGCTTTTTCTTTTCCCATTCAACAGTACTGGAAATTTTCATGAAATTTAAAAAGAAAATTTTTATTTTGAAATTTAGAAAATTACAATGAAAGTATTGTGATTAGGGAAGTTATTAAGTTCATTCTGTGAGTGGCATTTGTGGCAAAATTGAAATTTGAGACTTTCTCTTAGATATAATTTTCCACAACCAGCTGAAAAAAATGCTAAGTAAGAAATGCTGAGACAAGGCTCTTGAAGATAGTAGCTTCTCACGTAAAAAAAAAAAAAAAAAAAAACAATTTATTAATTTCTATTTTGAATATTAATGAATTTACCTATTTGTAAGTGGGAAACTTAGTCAAAACTCCCAAATATTCTTTTTTTTTTTTTAACATTTATTCATTCTTGAGAGAGAGATAGAGTGCATGTTAGGGAAGGGCAGAGAGAGACACACACACACAGAATCTGAAGCAGGCTCCAGGCTCCAAGCTGTCAGCACAGAGCCCAACACAGGGCATGAACCCAGGAGCGGTGAGATCATGACCTGAGCCGAAGTCAGATGCTTAACTGACTGAGCCACCCAGGCTCCCCCCAAATATTCTTGAAGGAGATCGTGTATCTAAGTAAGTAGGTTGAGTATCTTTGCAGTAGTACAGCATCTCAATTCCATTCCATGACATGAAGCTTGAGGATATTTCTATGATTGTACATTTTTAATTAAAAATATTTCTATTATAAAAGATAACATATATGCATAGAAGATATACAATCATGAATAACCATAATGCAATTACTCACACAACCTCCATCAATGTCAAGAAATTGAACATTACCTTCTATGGTGGGCAATCTTCTGAATGATACTCCTTCCTGTTTATTCATGCCCTTGTATAGTCTGGGTTTAGTGACTTGCTTCTAGCAAATAAAATGAGGCAGAGGTGATAGCATGTTACTTCTGAGATTAGGTAACAAAAAGATAGTGGTGGTCCTTTTGGCATTAGCTCTCTTGTTCTCCCTTAAATCACTCATGCTGAGGGACACCTGGGTGGCTCAGTTGGTTAAACATCCAACTTTGGCTCATGATCTCATGGCTCTTGGGTTTGAGCTTCACACTGGGCTCTGCTGACAGCTCAGAGCCTGAAGCCTGCTTTAGATTCTCTCTATCTCTCTGTGTCTCTCTCTGTCTGTCTGTCTGTCTGTCTCTCTCTCCATCTCTCTGTCTCTCTTTCTCTCTGTCCCTCCCCCATTTGTGCTCTGTCTCTCCCTCCCTCTCTCTCTCTCAAAAATAAATAAATTAAAAAAATTTTTAAATCACTCACACAAAGGAACCTCAAAGTCATGAGGCAGCCCTGTGAAGAGGTTCACATGACCAAGCTTAGAAGCAGATTTCAGAGGACTGCCAAAATCATATCACTGAACTTGGAATAAGACACTTCAACTGCAGTGGAGGCTTGAAATGGCTGTCTTGCAGACACTTTAATTTCAGCCTCAAGAAAGACATTGAGCCAAAAGCACCTGTTGTCTCTTGATTCCTGACCCATACAAACTGGTGTAATAAATATTTGTTGTTTTAAGCCACTAATTTTTTGTAGTAATTTGTTATGCAGCAATACATAACTAATACCATTTTCTAAAAGGCCCTTCTGTGTTCCCTCTTAATTATTTCCCCTTTTCTCTAACCATCCCCCAAAGTAACCACTATTTCTACTTCTAAAAATATAACTTTGTTTTCCCTGCTTTTGAACTCTTTCTGAATCCAACCATGTAGTTTATATTATTTTATGTCCAATTTCCTTTGCTCCAAGTTAATTCCATGAAATTCTTTTTTATGAATGTATAGTGTGTGGTTCTTGTGATTATTGTTGTTGTGAAAATTCTTATGTGTATCTCTTGGAGATCAGGTTTATGTATTTCTTTTTTTTTTTAATTTGTTTTAATGTTTATTGTTGAGAAAGAGAGAGAGAGAGTCAGAGCACAAGCCAGAGAGGGACAGAGATAGAAGGAGACAGAATCCAAGGCAGGCTCCAGGCTCTGCATTGTCAGCACAGAGCCTGATGAAGGGCTAGAACTCACTAGCCATAAGATCATTACCTAAGCCAAAGAAGCTGGACACTTAACTGACTGAGTCACCAAGGAACCCAGTTTACATATTTCTGACTAGTATAAAGTTTCATCTAAAATTTCTATATCAAAAAGTGTACATGTCTTCAATGTTAGAATTAAATGACAAATTATTTTCTGGGGTGGCTACACCAATTTACATTCCCAACAACAATGTGTTAGAGTTCTCACTATCCCACATCCTCACCCAATTTTGCTAATTTAGTCTTTAAATTTTAGCCCTTCTGTCATGGGAGTAGTGATGTTTCAGTGGGTGTTGAATTTACAGCTTCTAGATGACTAACGCGGTTGAGCAATCACTGATTTCCTTGCAGGGTTCAAATTATTCTGTGGATTTGCCATTCTCTTAATGATTTTAGTAGCCCTTTATAAATTCTAGATATAAATCTCCTCTTAGTTATATGTATTTAAAATGCTTTCACCCATATTGGGGGGTTTGCACTTTTATTCTTCAAATGGTATCTTTGGATAAACAATAGTTTTTATTTTAATCTGATTTCTTAGTCTATTCCTTCTGGTTAGCGCTTTCATAACTAATATAAAAAAGTCTTTCCCTTTCCCAAGGTCAACATTATTTCCTCCATAGTATCTTTTATAAACTTTATTGCTTTATTTTTTCATATCTTCAATCCACCAGGAATTGATTTTTATGTAAGTGTGAGGTGTCTGATTTCATTTTTTCCCATGTGGATGTACAGTTGACACAAGACAATTTATTGAAAAGACCATCGTTGCTCCTTGGTTTTGGGACATTACCCATGTCATAAATCAGGTAATATGTTTCTGGACTCTTGATTTCATTTCATTGGCCTATATTTCTGTCCCTATGCCAATATATATGTCTTAATTACTATAGCTTTTTAATAGATCTTGAATTCTGATATCAGTTCATCAATTTTTTCCCCTTAAAATAAATACCTTTTGGAATTCTGGTTGGGATTGCACCGACTCTTAAATAAGCTTAAGGAAAATTGACATATTCACAATAATTATTCTTTCAATTTAAAAATATAGTATATTCCCTTGTCTTTTAGCATGTAATCTTGGTCTTAGTTCTTTGGCCTCTAGTCTGTACAGCATTAGAGTTCAGGACATGCACAGAGCAGGAAATCAGTCATGTTTGAGCTCCTTGAAACCTTTAACTATGTCAATCCAAGGCCATGTGACCTGCCCCCCCTCCCCCAGTCCACTGTCTCTCTCTAGCAGCAGCCGTATGTACTGGTAAACTTAGGGGTCTCTGCTTTTATCTGAAACCTACATCCAACAACTGCCTACAAGGATAACTGCGGGTCCTTAGCTCTCCTCCCTAAACTTATGTACTCACTAGAATTCTACTCTTTTTAGTCTTTGTGACTTCTAGAGTATTTTGATGTCTTTAAATCAATGATTTTGTAAATTTCCAGTTTTCTACTTTTTTTTTTTATTAAAAATTTTTTTTTACGTTTATTTATTTTTGAGAGACAGAGAGAGGCAGAGCACAAGTAGGGGAGGGGCAGAAATTAGACATAGAATGTGAAGCAGGATCCAGGCTCTGAGCTGTCAGCACAGAGCCTGACACCAGGCTAGGACCCACGAACCGTGAGATCATGACCTGAGTCGAAGTTAGACACTTAATCAACTAAGCCACCAAGGCACCCCTGGACTTTCTACCTACTAATTGTTTTTGATCTGTATTAAAATGCTTCATCTTACCCAGAAATGAACCTCTTTAAAGGTTTATATTTGACTTAGACAAGAAACCAGAGCCATTAGCGATTGGTTATCACCTTAACCCAGTTGCTGAGATTAAGATGGTTCAAATTTGGGCTTCAGTCCCTATTAAGGTGCAGATATTGACTTCTTATTTCTGGATTACCTTTTCTTCTGTAACCCTTTGGATATTCTAATATCCAATGTGTAACCCTTTGGATATTCTAATTCAAATGATAGGGCTCTTCTTATCTGGCCAGCAGAGATTTGACTTTCTGCTCTTTGGTATTGCTAATTTATCAAAAGTTCTACTCAATTTGTCTCTAATAGAATTTATAGGTGCTTCTGGGGCGCCTGGGTGGCTCAGTCGGTTAAGCGTCTGACTTTGGCTTAGGTCATGATCTCATGGTTCGTGAGTTCATGCCCCATGACGGGCTCTGTGCTGGCAGCTCAGAGCCTGAAGCCTCCTTCGGATTCTGTGTCTCCTTGTCTTTCTGCTCCTCCCCCATTCATGCTCTCTCTTTCAAAAATAAATAAAGTTTAAAAAATTTATAGGTGCTTCTAACCTTAGGAGAAGGGTACCTGGGCGACTCAGTTGGTTAAGCCTACGACTGTGGCTCAGGTCATGATCTCACAGTTCTTGGGTTCAGTCACCACCTCAGGCTCTGGGCTGACAGCTCAGAACCTGCAGCCTGCTTCGGATTCTGTGTCTCCCTCTCCATCTGCCCAGTCCCTACTCATGCTCTCTCTCTCTCTCTCTCTCAAAAAAAAGATTTTTTTTTTTTTAAATTAAACTTAGGAGAAAAGCAGCCCTAAATATTGGGTTTACTTCTTAGGGTTTCTATCTCTTCCTGGGCCATGGCCCTGTAATTCTTCTTGCCTTGTTAGACCTCCAGTATCTCAGAAGAATTGTTCTCATATATTTTTCCTCAGCGTTTTAGTTCTCCCACTGAGGAAACCTGATTAGCAGTCAATATTTCTTTAACAAAATGCAATATCATAGAAAAACTCATTAAGAGTTATATTCACAATAAGGAAGGCTTCAATTTTTGCAGTAGGCAGAATAAACTAAAGTAGTCTGATTTGATTTGGCAGCACTTCATTTTGTTTGTGTTGTTCTTGTTTTAGGTTTTATGTTTTTGACTACAGTGCCAAAGATCTGCTCTGTAAGTTCAAGTATTTGGAATGAATTTTTCACTTGACACAAATGGTAGCAAGAACACATTACAACATAGGGCTAGCCCGTGTTTTAATTTTTGAGGTTCCATTTACAGACTTCATTTAGCTGGTCTTCTGCCAGCTTCAAAAAAAAAAAAACTTGAACATTTTAGCCTTGCACATGCTTTGCATTTACAAAATTGCTTATAAAAATGTATACAGGGTGCTCTTTAAGGACACAGGAGTATTCTCTTTTGCTGTCAGCAATATCTCAATCTTGATGACATAGCTCTATGTTTTATTGTTGAACATGAATGAACTTTATGGAAGTACACATACCAGAACCCAAAAAAGCATAATTGAAATATTTGTAATTCCTCATTATTTGGGTATCACTATATTCTTGTTCACAACATCTGCGTCCTCATGACCAGCGCATCAGGTTAAGCTCCAGCAGTTTAGTCAGTTTACTAGTGCTTGGTGCATTTGCATTATGCTTTCAAAATATCACACGTGTAGCCCTGTATTCGTTATCCATTGCTGTGTAATAACTGACTACAAAAAGCTAGAAGTTTAAAACCACACACGCTGATTACCTAAGTTTCTTAGGTCTGGAATCCAGGCATAGCTAAGCCGGGCCTTCTGTTTCAGCGTCTCTTGCAGGCTGCAGTCCATGAGTCAGCTGGGATGGAGTCATCTCAAGGCTTAACTTAGGGCAGGATCCTTTCCCAGTTCACATGGTTGTTGGCAGGATTTAGTTCTCAGCAAGCTGTTGGACTGAGAGCTGCTGTTTCTCACTGGCCAGGGGGAACCCTTAATTCTTACACACGGACCTTTGCAAGGTGCTGGGTTCCTTTATGAAACCGTGCAACCTGAGAAGGCGATACAGAGAGCCAACTATCACGATGGAAGTCAGCCTGTGGTAATCTAATCTCAAGTGACAACCCAGCACTTTTAACATTTCTTAAAATGCTAGGTTAGAATCTACATACTAGGTCCCGCCCACAGTCAAGAAAAGGGGATTACACAAGAACTGGAAAGCTGAAAAGCTAACCTGTGGAGGGAACTGACCAAAAGTTCATATACAACTGGAACCCATGCTCTGTGGGATTCATGATACCCTGATCAATTTTCCTGAAGCAAATCTCTGATGATATCACTGCACTGCCTAATGAAAACATCAAAGATTTTACTGCCTAGAGTTATTTACGATCAAACCTCAGTCTTAATTTCCAACTTTTTTTTTTTTTTTTTTTTTTGCCATTTCTCAAGAATTCCTTCTTCCCTTGGGGCGCCTGGGTGGCTCAGTCAGCTAAGCGTCCGACTTCGGCTCAGGTCATGATCTCAGGGTTCATGGGTTCGAGCCCTGCATGGGGCTCTGTGCTGACTGCCAGCTCAGAACCTGGAGCCTGTTTCAGATTCTGTATCTCCCTCTCTCTCTGACCCCCTCCCTGCTCAAGCTGTCTCTCTCTCTCTCTCAGAAATAAATAAAACATTAAAGAAAGAAAAAAGAATCCCATCCTCCAGCCAGTGCTGTTAGCTTAATTCATAAGGTGCTTGCTCTGCATGTTTCTTCATGTTGTTCTCTTAGCCTGAAATAACATGTCTTTCTCTTGCCTTAAAGTAAGGGTTTCAGCCTGGAAAAGAGAAGGGACAGTGGAAGACTCATTATTTTCCACTTCAAATATTTAAAGACATAGCACTAAACAAGCTGATGTATAGAACCCTAAGATGGCAGGATTTCAGACACAATGGAGAATTCCTCACAGTTATCAAGCCTGCCCAACAGTGAAATAAACTGCCTCAAAAACAGTGAATTTTCCACTTTTTAGGTACTCAAATAAAGAGAAAGACCCGTCCATTATGGGGATGAAGGGATTTTAGCATTCAGTGGGAGTTAAAATGTAAAGACTTCTGAGGTAACTTCTACCTCTTCAGATTCTATGAATCCATGAATTTGTTGAGAAAAAAAAAGCAAAATTATTCTCTTTGGCATACAAAGATAAGAAAACATGATTTCTGTGATAAAATTTCAAAATAAATCATACTTGCTATTTAATTTTAAGCTCTGGGTGTTGAACAAACTCAGGAACTCCATTTTTCCAGTTTCCCTATTTCTATTTCATAACTGTCATAATAAAGTATGAAATTACTTAACAATTCAAATTTTAAAATCAATTTTGGTAATCTATGTGCACAATGAAATGTTATATTTGTTCTTTATATATTTTGGATATTAATCATTTATCAGATATGTCCTTTAATTTCTCTTATTCTGTAGGCTGCCTTTTAATTTTGTTGATGGTTTTCTTCACTGTGCAGAAACTTTTTACCTTGATGAAGTCCCAATAGTTCATGTTTGCTTTCATTTCCTTTGCCTTTGGCGACATATTTAGTAAGAAGTTGCTCCAGCCAAGGTCAAAGAGGTTGCTGCCTGTGTTTTACTCTAGGATTTTGAGGGTTTCCTGTCTCACATGTAGGTCTTTCTTCCATTTTGAATTTATTTTTGTGTGTGGTATAAGAAAGCAGTCAAGGTTCATTCTTTGGTAGGTTGCCATCCAGGTTTCCCAACAACATTTGTTAAAGACACTGTCTTTTTGTTCCCATTGGATATTCTTCCTCCTTTGTCAAAGATGAGTTGGCCATATAGTTGTAAGTCCATTTCTGGGTTTTCTACTCTGTTCCATTGATCAATGTGTCTATTTTTGTGCCAGCACCCTGCTGTCTTGATAACTACAGCTTTGTAATATAGCTGAAATCTGGAATTGTGACGCCTCCAGTTTTTTTTTTTTTTCTTTAGCTTTATAATTGCTTTGGCTACTCAGGGTATTTTGTGATTCCATACAAATTTTAGGATTGTTTGATCCAGCTCTGCAAAGAATTCTGGTAAAGAGAAAAGACAGTGCCATTTGAAAGCCCTTCCTCATCAAGTATTTTCTAAGAATTTCCACAAAAGGAATCCAGTCTATATTTTTGACATAATCTTTAGTTATTGTTCATTTTAGATTTATGAATGAGGCTGAACTTTAGAAAAATATTTATCATGCTTTAGAGAAATTCACAGATGAATCAGCGGCCCAAACTCTTGTTTCTATTTCTCTGGATAAGTTGGAGCAAGTGGGCTATGAATGATGCTATGAATCATCACCTGAGTAAAGACACTTCTAGAAGCATGACTTTGAGTGTTTTCAGAGAGACAGAGGGAAGCAGAGATTAAGAGGATGAGAGGTGTCCATTCCACATTGGGGCAACTGATTAATAGTCCCTCCAGATGGTGTCCAGTAGAAAAGAGCTAATCTGTAGATGGAAATTGGAATAATTTTTTTAAAAGGAAAAATTTGCCTTATATTTTGTTTTATCTAAACTATAAAAGGACCGAAGGCAGGAGCCCTGTCTAATTTGTTTTAATGGCATAGCTCTGTTACCATCACATTCACACACACAAACATTTATATAAATCAGGGATTGAGTAAATGAACACAGTGACTGATACATGAGATTCCAACAAGGTGTCAGTGTTTTGGTGGGCCTTAGAATTTAGATTCTGCTGAATTGCATGTTATCACCCACCTGAGGACTGTATCTCACAGAAACATGGGGGCTTGGACACCAGTGTATCCTGACTCCCTCATGAGGAGAAATAGTGTTAGGTGCAGACCCATCTGGCCAGGCTGTTGCAGTTTCACATGTAGGATGTTACTCAGGAGAAATAAACCAGACATAATAAATTGGATTACTTCGTAAAACTGGTGTTATGGCCATAAGATGAAACATATTCCTGCAGAGAAGGATGGAGTTTCTTTTATGAGAAATTGAGACTTGCATCCTGGGAGAAAGTTCGTTCTGGTACCTAGGGAAGTGGATTTTAGATTAGGGAAAGAAAATTTATTCTGCTTTTAGTGGAGCCAAAAATAGGTCAGAATTGAGATGTGGTAAGAGATGAATTGTCTTGGCCACAAAGAGAGGGTTAAGAGTAGGAGAGGAAGCAGGTCAAAAAAGGATTTTTATGATGGGTCTGGACCTGGGCGGTTGTTGAAAGTTGTTTTTTTGCTTTTTGTTTTACACACACCTTTTACTTTCCCAAATGGTTGGTAAAACTTCACTACAATTTGCTGTGTGGACGTCTCCTTGTGTTTGGGGAGAAATGAATACTTTCCTTACTGTTCCAGTCACAGTAGTGGGGACAGTCACCAGAGTGGTTACCCTGATGGTCAACAGCAGCAGAAACAGCTCAGTGGACACACAGTGCCAAAGGCCAGGGAAAAATGACCCTGACAAACTGTTTCAAAATATTTTGGAGGTACTTGGAGAGGGGTCATTTGGTAATCAGTTACGTCATCTGTAAAATGGG
The DNA here is from genome assembly GCF_003009895.1 of Hyaena hyaena. NCBI lineage: Eukaryota > Metazoa > Chordata > Mammalia > Carnivora > Hyaenidae > Hyaena > Hyaena hyaena. The sequence goes on along the minus strand of NW_024082075.1, from coordinate 311,648 downwards.
GCAATAATACTTGTCCCTGCTTCCCTCCCGGGAAGTTTAGAAATGTAACATAATTAATGGCTGTAATGTGTTTGAACACCTTGGAAGAAATATGATATATAAGCATATGATATCATGATTACCTCCATAATAAAAAAGAAAGAAAATACTAAAATAACAATAATATGTACATTTTCACCACCTGCAGTTGTATATGAAATATATAACTCTTTTTATTGTTTGCTGTTTAATCCACTGCACCTGCATAAAAAATGTACCCCAATGGCCTAATTTTGAAAAATACATAAAATTTAGACAGGTACTTATTCTTTTATTCACCCCATTGTGCCTAGGTCTCACAGAACATATTTTAAATAATATACTACCACAAAGAGACCACTTCAATACAAATCTCAATAGTGTGGGTTAGTAAAAATTACTTTTAAAGACAAACATCTGGCACTTCATAAATATATATCACCTTTCATCAAGAGTTTTTCAAACTCTCTCCATATATATTATGCTTATAAGCATTATTAATTCAGCATATTGTACGTTGGTTTTAAGTAGTCCCAAAGCAGAATTATATATGTAAAATATGTGCTGCAATATCTAGGCCCGTGCAGATCATAAAGAACAAGACATTAACCACAATGCTAAATCCTTTTGATTTAATGTGTTCTGTTAGCTAACAGGGGTGATTTTTAAAGCACAGATACAAGAAAATACTAGTTAAGCTTAAAGGCAGCTATTTATTCTGACTAATTTTTTTTCCCTCTCTTGTGACATTTAGCAAATTATTCTAGGCTTACATTTAGCTTGTGTCAAAAATATGTCTAAAATATTTTACTCTGGTTTATTTCTACATCTGAAAGAAATGACTTGCCTTTACAAAGCCTGCATCGGCAACACCTAACTGGTGCCTCTTTTCCAGAGGACATTGAAAAAAAAAAAAGGATATTCTGTAATGCCTTTTGGCAATTTTTCCTGTCATTAATGATCCTACTGTGAAGTTATTTGTTGCAGATCAGTTTTTATTTTTTCTAAACAAGTAAATGCTAATTCTTCTTGCTGTGTCTTTAATAATGTTGAAGAAAATACAGTTGGTTTTATTGTTATATTTTTATGATGGTGCATATATTTATTGCATCAATCTTACTATTTTGCCAAATATAATAACACTGGCTCCTTTAGCTGTTCCTGACAAGTTAAAGTTAGATGCATTTCCTTGTATTTTCATATTTCTCTCTACCCCTTAAAAAATGAATACCACAAAATAGGCACATTTAAAGGCAAAATTTGTGCAGGTCTGTGGCCTGATCTAGCATACACAAAATAGGCATTTCCCTCACTCATCTCATACATCTGGGGTTTTGTGTAAAATTATAATCATTTACTTATTCTACATATATGTATGTTTTAAATTCCTATTGATTTCAGGCACTATGTCAGGCAGTAGAGATATAATAACAAGAAAAAGAGACAGCATTTCTAACTATGTAGAGCTTGCAGAATAAAGGAGAGAGCAAAGAATAAATAAACAAGTAACCAAATAACTTAAAATTGTTTAAGTGCTCTGAGGGAAAATATAGATGGTTATGCCCAGAAACTAAAAGGAAGGACCTTAATTTGGATAAGATTGTCAGAGATACCCTCCCTAAGTACCTAAGACTAAGTATATCATGCTGGTTTCCTGACTAAATAGTGAATGGAATACATATTTCTAACTTCTTTCCCAGGTCACATTAAAATGACTATCTAAATATTCATTGAATACAAAGAAAATTCTGTAGTAGTTTATAAAAAATGGAAAAATCATAGTTACATACCAGAAACTTTAAGAAGATTCCTTGCATAAGGAGAATCTGTATGATGGTTGCTTGTTTGGAAGATAAGTGTAGAGATCTCAAAAGAATTCACTAGCAGCAACAGGTAGAAGGCCAAATTGGATATTAGGACGGTAAGACAGTGATATGTGATCCCATCAGAGCCTCAGTAAGTGCCCAAGTACTATTTGCTTTGTGTGTCTGGATCCCACAGCAATTGCTCACAGTGTGTCCTTGGAACAGCCCCTGCTGAATAATGGGGGCCATGATAAATGCAAAAAAGGTGGACTTTGGTACAGAGGGGACACTCCCTGATGCAAAGCCTACAGCATTGGATCTCTCTCTACAAACATCTGATAATGGAACTCAAAACTGACAAAGTAAAACCATGAAATATGCTGACTTGATCTTTTTCCCTTCATTTGAGCTTAAAAAATGTAGTCTCACAACCTCTAATAGGTTCCATTCACACAAGAACATAATGATGCTAGAGAGGCCTCCATAAAGATAAACTAGTGTAGAAAAATCCAGGAGCATGTAAAATTATATAGAAGTTCAAAAGAGAGTAACTTAGAAGTACAGTCAGAAGAGTTAAATTTTCTTACAATACCTTAAACATTTTTTAAAATATATAATCAATGTTTTTTATATAAGAGTCAAGGCAATAGTTAAGGCAGCTATGAACCAGACAACCAAAAGGAAAATATAAACCAGAAGAAACTACATAAGGAACAATATAACCTCCAAATTAAAATCTTCAGTAAGGCAAACATTAGCAGATTGAAAGAGCAGAAACTAATCACAAGTTTCTACTATGAGCCACACAGTCTCCTAGGCACTGAGGATGCAGCAATGAAGAGAACAAAGTCTGTGTTTTCATAGAGTTTGCAATCCATTGGGAGAGACAGCCCGAGACAAAATGAACAATTAAATATCTGCTATGTGGGAAGATGAAAAGTGGGATTGAAATCTATAAAGAAGGTAAAGGGAATGGGGATCAAAGTGGGCAGTGAGGTTGCAGTTTATATTTGAGAGGTCAAAGAAGGTCTTACTGAGAAGGTGACACTAGAGGGACTTGATGTAGGAAAGACAGTGTGTGACTTCCAAGGCCAAGTTGTAAAAGACCTTGTAGCTTGTCTTTAGACAATACAATCTTGCCACACGTGTCAGTATCCACTTTGGAATGGATCTATCTCCCAGGTCCCACCCAACTTCTGACTGAATTCCCTAAGACACAAAATTTCCCAGTCGACATGCCCCAGAATTTTGAACACAAAGAGTGTGTGTGAGAAAATAAATACTTAAAGTTTTAAGCCACTATGTTTGGGGATAATTTGTTATGCAGCAGATAATCACTACACAGGCAGTTATCCAGAGAAAGAACATTCCCAATGGAAAGAACAGCAAGAGCAAGGCTCTGAGATAAGAGATGTTTGATATGTTTTGGGAAGAGTGAGGAGGCCCATGGGGCTGGAGCTGAAGGAGTAAGGAAAAGAATGTAAGAATTAGAGTTAAGTTGAAGAGATAGAAGCCAGACAAGATAGGACTGAATAAACCATAGAAAGGAGTTTGGTTTTTACATAGAGAAAAATGGGGAGCAGATAGAGATTTTAAGCTCAGAAGCAACAGAATCTGACTTATGGTTTAAAGCATTCACTCTGGCTGAGGTTCAGAATACACTGGGGGGCAGTGAACAAGCTTGGAAGCAAAGAGACTAGTTAGGAGACTACTGCAATAATCCAGGCATACTGGATAGAGACCTGTACATGATTGACACCATTAGAAGTGGTAGAAAGTGGACAAGTTCCATATGTATATGGAAGACAAGGCCAAGAATTATGTGTTGGGTGAACCAAAAAGAGGAATCAGTGATGATGCCAACATTTTAGCCTTAACAAGTAGCATAATATAGAGTTAAATCTGAAAGGTATTATCAAATGAATATCAGTAATATTTCATGAGGAAACTACAAGGTGTATGGAAAAATATGTAGATTAGGAGATCAAACTGTACTTCCACAAATGAAAATTTTAGTTTGAAATTAAAAATCTCTCCAGAACAAAAGCAAAAAGAGGAAAAGAGAGAATTAGTGGGTAGGGAAAAAAAGCATGTGGCCAAATAATCCAGAATAGCACAAAGAACTAGACAGATAATTTCTCATTGATAATATGAGATAAGTTATGATACAAGGAAGATAGAATAATAATGTTCAACATCAATCCAAGGCTGATAGTTCAATAATTCCTAGAAAACTACTTAAAACATAGTAGCTTTCAATAAATATTGACTTTTTATTGAATTGATAATAGTCCTACAAAAAAAAGTGTCAAGGGAATGAGAAAGCAGATTCCAAATGAGGATTCCAGCTGAGGGACTCTGGCACTTGGGTGAAGCACGGAAATGGAAAAAGACGGATAGAGGTGGGTGGAAAACATAAATCCACACCACCTTCATCATCCCTTCCTCAAGTCTGGGCAGCCCAGAGCAAACAAGAACACTCTGTGGGAGAAGGATAGTGAAGTGAGCATTTGACTTCACCATGAACCCCAGAACAGGCCTGCCTTCCACTAGATGGACTTCCGTGGCCATAGATAGTTCCTATAGTCTCCCACAAACCCAAGCCTCTGGCCTACACTGGCCTCTGTCAGCACCCACACACTCAGGTATCTCTTGTGTCCCCAGCATATGTGGCACCAGGCTCCTGGAAGGCTCCCACAAACCCAGACCCCCAGCTCACCTCTGTCCTATCAGCTCCTGCAGCTCTGGGTAATTCCCAAGGTCCCAGGGGTCTCCCATGACATCAGGCAATTAATTATAAAAGACAAGTTTATGAAAAATATCATAAGATTTCAATAAGGAACAGAAAGTATTTTAAAAGATGAATAAAAGGAGAGATACATACAAGATTTCTGAATAAAAATACAGGATGTTAGGGGCACCTGGGTGGTTCAGTTAAACATTCGACTCTGGATCCCAGCTCAGGTCAGGATCTCGCAGTTTGTGAGTTCGAGCCCTGTGAGCTGATGGTCCAGAGCCTCCTTTGGATTCTGTCTCTCCTCTCTCTGACCCTCCCCAATGTGTGTGTGCTCCCCCCTCCCCTCAAAGTAAGTTAGTAAACTTAAAAGAAAAACAAAGGTAAGGTGTTATAGAGGTATCATTTTTCAAAAGTTATCTGTAAACATAATAAGACTCTAACCAATACCCCAAAAGGATATATTTCAAATTTGACAAAAATAATTCTAAGCTCTATCTGGAAAAAAATAGATGGTGCTGTCTTTGTACCCTCTCCCTTAGAGAAGGCCATGTGTGAGGGAATCATTAGACTATATTTTATACTTCCTGAAGAAGGTGGACAGAAAATTAGTATGTGACTATTTTAAGTTATTTCATACCTTTGATAGGTGCCTTAATCCATATGGATTAATATAATATATTAATTAATATAATATCCAAATAATTTCTTGCAATGCTCCTAAGAAGGAAATCCATGTTTCAAAAATTTATGCCCATCAAAGAGATTTTAATTTTAGTGCATAGATTTGCAAATAAAGAGTTGACCAAGCTTTAATTGCTAATTTTTTCTTTCATAAATGGTAAGATAAACACTAATATGTACTGAGCACTTCTAATTTTCTAAGAATTTTATTTGCATTTTCTCACTCAATCTTTATATAAACACCACGAGATAGATAGCTCAGAGAAATTAAATACCAGTTGTTCAAGAACTTATTGATAAACTCAGTCAATCCCAGCACTTTGGGGCTCTAAATTCAGGCCCCTTTTTTGTTATTCTTTTCTTATGGTTTTATTGCTTTTTAAAAATCTCCTTAATCATTATTAATATTCTTATTTCAAACGTTATTATTTCCAGTTTGGTCTTTCTTCTCCACTGTATCTGTCAATTCTTATTAGTAATGCTATGCATTAGCACTTTGTTATTATTGGTAATTTTGTTTAGTTTAAATTTAGTCTATTTTATTTATTATTTTCTATTGGATGCTCTAAAGTTGTTGAGGAAATGTAGGTCACTTCAAAGATTTTTTTTTTGGCCTGTTTATTCTGGGAGTTTCAAAGAGCTCAATGATCCTAGACCAATTTTTATGTTGAATATTTGCCGTATATAGTCCTCAGCCATGCAGGGTATGTACATTGTCATCGTCTGCCTACATGTAAAGTAGGCTTGGGAATTTACTTTCTCTTCAGTGACATTTTCCCTCAAGAGATAGAGACAAAAATTCCCTTAATGCTTTTCAGGAAGAGAGAGTGGAGAGAGGAGTGCTGAGCTTTCTATAGGTCTTTTCCTCTTGCATCCCTGAGGTCATGCTGTCATTTCTTGAATGTGTTCATAAATTTTAGAGCCTACTTCTCCAGCTCCTCTAGGACCTTCTAGAACCTGAATCCCTCAGTCACCTGGCCATCAACTTCGACCCGTTACTTTTGCATTTATTTTGTAACTGATTTCAGGCAAATGTAAATTCACTTAATTTTTTATGTCAGATATTTTGCTTTCTAAATCTAGCATTTCTGTGTGTGTGTGTGTGTGTGTGTGAGAGAGAGAGAGAGAGAGAGCGCAAGCGAGTGCACAAGCAGTGGAGGGGCAGAGAAACAGGGAAAGAGAATTTCAAGAAGGCTCACACCCAGCACAGAGCCTGACCTGGGGTGGGGCTCAATCTCAGGACCACAAAGTCATGACCTGAGTTGAAATCAAGAGCCCAAGGCTTAACTGACTGAGACACTCAGGCACCCTCCACTCACTAAATACTAAAAAGTATTTTTAAAGGAACACTTTCTGATCGTACATTCACATAAGCTGTCGTGGAGCCCATGCTCTATCTTACCTCGGGTTTTAGCTCTATCGACTGAAAATTATTTCTCTTTATCCTTGCCTGGTTCGTGTTTTGTTTTAATCCCATACATTTTCTATTCCCGTATCACTTCCTTATATCTTGATCTTCTACCTTCTCCCCTTTCCCTGAGATGCTCCTCTTCTTTTTTATTTATCCACAACATCAGCCAGCCCCCCTTTCCCATTTTCCCATTTTTCATGTAACTTGTTATCTATTAGCTATAAATTTTGTTTGGTTGTCTCTTGTTATACAAGGATATAAGTCACAGCTGGAATAGTATGCTATATTTTGTGTGCTTCATTGGTTAGCTTGGAACACTACAAGAAATTACAACCAAAATGGGACTTAAGGGATCAAATTATGATGAAAAATTAATTAAGTTAATTAACTGCAACTTGGAGTTTGAATGTACAGAACTCTTTCAGGTAATTAGCACTCCTATAGGCTAGGGACTCTATTATTTAGGATGTAACAAAGTGTGAAGTTTAAACTGAAATTAGGTAATTTATGGAAAAACTCTATCTCAACTATAAGTTCCAAATAAATTTCAGGCGTATTTAAAGGTAAGATCTGTTAAATATGCCAAGACAGCTTTAGAATGAAGATGTGTGGTGAATTCTCATTCTAATGTAGGAAGATAGGTAAAAACATTTCATTGATTGATATAAGGATGGAGTTTCTCTATCCTTTTAGATCACCTTTGAATAGGATCTCAGTTCGTATAGTAGAAATAATATTAGCTCACACTTACTGGGTACCTACCATGTGCCCGGGATATATTTAATCACACATCTCCTTCTAAAACGACCCTAAGAGATGGACATATCATTATTTTATCTAACATATAAGAAACTAAGGCACAGACAGTTTAAGTAACTTGTTCAAGGTCACATAGATACTGAGTTTGGAGTTGGAATGTAAGATTAGGCAAGTTGGCTCCATTCTGGGCTTTTAAGAATCACTACACTTTAAGAACTATACTCAAAGTCTAAAGCAGCCACATTATAAGAACCATGAGGTCCTTGGATAATTAATATTAATTGAAACCTATCTATGTATTTTTCCACCTAAGTAGGTATTAATGTTTTAATTCCTAACTATGATCTATACTTTACATGAAGAGTAATACTTGGACTTTTTTTAAACTGAAAAGGAATTCCTTAATATGTTGCCATTATGAGTGTGTGTTATTCCATTTGAATTGAATTGAATTTTATGGTATTACTATTTTAGTAATGCTGTAAGAAGAGAAGCATAGATCATTAGGATAATCTATAAAGATGAGTTCAAGAAAACATTCATCACAGGGCTGTCTTTACCTTTCTTTGGTCCAAGGATTCATAATAGCCACCTGTGACTTTATTAAGATAAAGACAATAGAAAAGAATATCATCACAAATAAAAATAATAATTTATTCATTTATTTTTGTAATAGTTTATTGTCAAGTTGGTTTCCATATAACACCCAGTGCTCATCCCCACAAGTGTCCTCCTCCATGACCATCACCCCCCTTCCCCTCCCTTACACCCCCATCAGTCCTCAGTTTGTTCTCAGCATTCAAGAGTCTCTCATGGTTTGCCTCCCTCCCTCTCCCCCATTATTTCCCCCCCTTCTTCCCTACGGTCCTCCGTTAAGTTCCTCCTAATCCTCCTATACGTGCAAGCATATGGTATCTGTCCTTCTCTGCCTGACTTATTTTGCTCAGCATAACACCTTCAAGGTCCATCCATGTTGCTACACGTAGCCAGACAATCTCTATTCTCAGGCCCTAAAATAAAAATAAAAGTTTTCGATTTTTCTTATGCAACATGTTTTAATTTGTGTGCTTTATAATTATTGTATGATTTCTCTTGATTATAAACAACATAAAGAATTATAGAAAATTTGGGAAACACAGTAGAGTAAAAAGAAAGACAAGAGAAAAAACAAAAACAAAGAATGGGAAGAAGAAATGAAAGAAGGGAAAAAGGAAAGAGAGAAGAAAGGGAGGAAAGAAGAGCGAGAGAAGGAAGGAAAGAAAGGAAAAGAGAAAAAGAGGGAAAGAAAAAGAAATAAAGAGGAGAAAAATTACCTATAATCCAACCTCTCAGAAGTAATTCTCTCAATATTTTGGTATACACTATCTCTAACATGTATTGTATACATATCATTAAAATATCACACACAATATGTAATCTACATACTCATTTGCTTCTTTTTCAGATATCGGCTTATTATGAGCAAGCATGTCCTGTGCCATTAGTCAATCTTTTTCACTTTTTATTTTGAGATTCCTCTGGAAAACATTTGGTATCTTTCACCCATCTTCTCCAAATGTTAACATCTTCCACAACACAAGAAGATTATCAAAACTAGTAAATTAACATAATACAATACTAACACTAATCTAGAGACCTCACTGGAAATTTCATCAGTTGTCCCACTAATATCTTTTTTCTGGCCCAGGATTCAATCAGGATCACATATTGCATTTAGATAATCATGTTTCTTTAAACTGCTTTAAGTTGGAACAATTCCTCAGTTTTTATCTTTCATGATTTTGAACAGTATTGGCCACTAATCCTGTAGAATGTCCCTCAGTTTAAGGTGTTCTGATAGTTCAGGTTATGCATTTTGGGCACATATATCATGGAAGTAATGTGTTCTTAGTGCATCATATCAGGAAGCTCAAGTTATTGGTATGCCTGATTACGGGTGACATTAACTTTGTTCACTGAGACGGATCTGCTAGGTTGCTCTATATAAAGCTACTAGTTATCCCTTTTGTATTTCATAAGTATCTTTAGGAAGTTTTGAGATTATGTAAATACCCTATTTCTCATCAAACTTTCACCTACTGATTTTAACATTCATTGATAATTCATGCCTAAAATAGTTATAACTGCAGCGTTTACCAAATGGCAATTTTCCTTTTCCATCACTCCTCTACAATTATTAATTTGAATTTTGCTATTGAAAAAGGTCTGTCACTTCTCATTTATTTATTTATTTGATTATGTATACACATGTCAGTATGGGCTCATGGATATTTGTTTCCTTTTGTGTTTTATAATCCATTAATATTGTTTATTTTCTTGCTCAAATTGTACCAGATTGGCTATTGGAACATATTCCCTTAATTTTTCAAGTACTCTTTTACTTTCCAGCACCACAAGATATTCCTGTCTTATCATGTACTTTCTCTGCCCTCGAATCTGCCATTTCTCCAAGGAAATGGTTACATTTATTGGGGAGTAGCATTAAGAAACTAAGATCTGGCACTAGGCATGTTGGTTGCCAGTTGGTTTTGTTGTTTCTAGATCCTTTTAGTGACAAAACCAGGAAATATATGTATGTATGTACATACATATATACACTAATCTACACCCATTTATTTTTTAATCTGTGTGTATGCATATATCTGTCTATATTAAAAATCATGAATTTGTATGGATTTGAAAAAGTTTGTTTGTTTGTTTGTTTGTTTTTGAGAGAGACAGAGATAGCTTGAGTGAGGGAAGGGCAAAGAGAGAAGGACAGGCTCTCTGTCAGCCCAGAGCCTCATGCAGGGCTCGATCTCATGAAACTTTGAGATCATGACCTGAGGCAAAACCAAGAGTCAGACACTTAGCCCACTGAAATGCCCAGGATCCCCTTAAATGGCTATTTTTAATTCCACTCCAACAACTTCTAGCCTATCTTTCCTGACTTACAACTCCTTTCCTCCACAATACGAAACCTGGCACTTATTACCTACAATATCCACAAAAGTGCTCCATCAAGAATATACATAAAGTAGTTTCCCAATTACTAACTCACTCTCCTACTGAAATATGATAGTTATTATATACAAAAGTTATTTTTGTCTCTGTTCTTGAATCATATAATTAAAATGTTGTTTTGCAAAGTTACTTATTTTAGTTTTTATTCTTCATCCTTTAATATAGTTATGTTATTCACTTGTAATACAATGAAGCTCATTTATATATTATTTATTGTATTAGGCTTCCTTCCTAAACCCAGTCTTAATTAATTAGGAATATGTTAAACTCAGAAGGGCCCATGCTTGGCTTAAAGTTATGCTGTTGCTGTCCTAAAATTCCTAATTTTTGAACAATGGGTTCCTCATTTTTATTTTGCATTTGGCCACCCAAATTATTTACCAGGTCCTGTGTCTCCTAACAGGACTACCAATACACTCTTATAGTAACTTCCATGTCACCCATCTGCTTTATCACCTCAAAACAATTGATAGCCTCATCATCCCTTCCTTCTTATTCACTCCTCCTTTTTGAAGGAAAGTTTATTGTTGAATTATTAATCCTATGATCTTCTAGCTCTTAAGAACTATTCATTTAAAAAAAAAAGAAGTATTCATTTTACTTGTTCACTCTCCAACGTCCTCATAGTCATATATCTACAACTGAGGTGAGGAACCACATCACCACTTGTTAACCCAACAAGCTAAGATTGCACCTACTTTATACCAAACATTTCAGAAGTGGTTTTATTGTTTCTCTACTCATATTCCTCCTTAAATTTTAACACCATAGCTCTTTTCACTTGATACTTCATTTTCAGAGTTACACAATGATGGACTAATTGCCAAACTCAGTACACTTTCCCTAGTTTTTCAAAATTCCTTAACAATGTCTCCATTGTTGACCACTTTTCCCTACTTGAAATTTTCTCCTTAACTGCCTGCCATGATAGAACACATCACCCCTCCCCCCTTCTCTGGTGCTTCTCAGTCTGCCTTTTGTGGATCTAAATATGGCACACACCTCAAGGCTCCATCTTCAATCCAAAGAAAAACAGGGGCAGGATACAGAGGTACTGTACAGAACCCAAAAGAGTACTGGAGAAGAGCAGAGGACTGAGAAGTTGTTGGAACTGAACTACAGAAATCTGGAAACCGTTCCCCGTAGTTCTGCAATTAAAGTGTTTCAGTCCAGTGATTTTTGACAGTCTGGGAGGTTTCAATTCCCAAAATTGAGGGTCTGATTGAGGCATCTTCTGTCTTGGATCAATCTTCTTTGCCCTCTATAAAACTAGAAATAAAGTCATGGTCAGAGGCTGGAAAAGACCCCAGCTGGTGTCCACTGTAAGTGTCCCCTCCATTCCCATACTGAAGAGAATATGTATGGATTCTTTTTCTTCCATTCTGTGTGATACAATTTAAAACAGACAATAAATATCTAGCACCCAGGGAAGAGTGGCTGAATGAGGATAGTCTAAAAGCATACATCTTGGATAAAAGAGTTGCAGAGAGGAAAATATGCAACAATAGTTTTCAAATATTTTAAATTTATCATAGTCAGAGGGACGCCTGGGTGGCTCAGTCGGTGAAGCATCTGACTCTCATTTTCAGCTCAGGTCAAGATCTCATGGTTTGGGAGATCAAGCCCCAAGTCTTGCATTGGGCTCTGAGCTGACAGTGCAGAGCCTGCTTGGGATTCTGTCTCCTTCTTTCTCTGTCTCCCCTCTGCCCCACTTGCTCTCTGTACCTTTCTCAAATTAAATAAAAATAATTTAATTTTTTAATGTTTTATTTATTTCTGAGAGAGAAAGAGACAGTGTGAACAGTGGAGGGTCAGAGAGAGAGAGAGGTACCGAATCTGAAACAGTCTCCAGGCTCTGAGCTGGCAGTCAGCACAGAGCCCAATGCAGGGCTCGAACCCACAAACTGTGAGATCATGACCTGAGCCAAAGTCAGACGCTTAACCGACTGTGCCACCCAAGCGCCCCTCAAATTAAATAAAAATAAACTTTAAATCTTTCATTGTCAGGAATCATCAACTAATTTCATAGCCCCAGGGAAGAGAAATGAGTATCACAATGTAAAGTATGGGTGATCATATTTCTGAAGTTCAAAGTAAGGAGGAACATTTTTAAATTAGAAAGGTTTTCATTAACAATATTATGAGAATTTGAATACCCAACATATGTTATGAATACCCAAAAACACAAATTTTTTCCTCACTGGAGATGTTCAAATTGAAGATTAACAATCATCTATGAGACGTATTTTGGAGAAATATGCTGATACTACTTGCAAATTCACAGTGACTGTTTTCCAATAATATAATTATGTAATATTGGCATTGTATTAGATCTTAGGTAATCTAGTCTATTTATATCACTCTATAAATGAACAACTAAGACTAAGAGTTATGTGGCCACAGGGTTGGTGAGTGACAGTACCAGAACAGAAACTCCGTTTATGAATACTCTACAAATCTGGAACAGAGCACAGTATCTACAATGAACAGAAGAACATAACAGGTCACAGGCAGAATACCAGTTAATGTTAGTCCTTAATGCCAAAGTTATTCTGACAGGCTAAAGCTATAAAGTTTACCAGAGCACTCTGTTCTTATGTGGGGAAGTAGCCTAAAGGTGGCAATTTTTTCCACCTATGATACTGAAAAATGTTTCCAATCTTTTAAATGTTTATTTATTTTTGAGGAGAGACAGAGTGCAAGTGAGGGATGGGCAGAGAGAGAGGGAGACAGAGACTCCGAAGCAGGTTCCAGGCTCTGAGCTATCAGCGCAGAGCCAGATGCAGGGTTGGAACTCAGGAACTGTGAAATCATGACCTGAGCCAAAGTCAAATGCTTAACCGACGGAGCCACTTAGGCCCTCCTGAATAATTTTTTAATGTAAAAATCATATAAAACAAAACCAAAAAAAATAAAAGTAGGAAACAGAGTGAAGAAAAATCACTGGTAGTCCCATTCAAATAAAATTATTTAGGTACTTTGGCTTATCTAATTCTAATATTTATTACTAATGTACATGTTTATACATGACTTATATATATACATCTCCATGTATAAAGTTTCAACTTTTATTTTTACTCTTCTCCTAGGTATCATCACATACTGTTAAACAGGTCTTTACTTTTTCTTTAAAGGAGTTACTAAAGAACATTTTTTTTTTAAAGCAGTATCTTACTAAAGTGTTTTTTAAAGGAAGTAGCTGAATAGCATATTTTTTCTCATATTACAGCAATGTTCAGGTCTGTCTAGGTCTTCATAGTCAACTATTTAAGAGTTTATGTATTTATTTTGAGAGAGTATGGAAGGGGAGGTGGGACAAAGTGAAAGGAGAGAGAGAGAATCTCAAGCAGGAGAGAGAGAGAATCCCAAGACCCTAGCCTGGATGTGGGGCTTGACCTCATGACCATGAGATCATAGCCGCCAGACTGGGACCATGAGATCATAACTTGAGCCGATATCAAGAGTTAGACACTTAACTGACTGAGCCACCCAGGTGCCCCTTCATATTTAACTTGAAAAGATTCTCTAATCACTGGGACAAAGGGCTGTGTCTTTCCTCCACAGTCCTCACCTGTGAATTATTTAAGGCAGAAGAGATTTGCGACTATACTCCAACCAGCATCTTGGCCATATATCACAAGTTCTCATCATAGGTAATGCTTCTCCTCTTTAGAGTGCTGAGTATGGTATATGACTGTTTTCCCTCAAATAAATACAGTGACTTAATGCAAAATATCCCAGGTAAACATGCATATGCCCTTAGGGCTTTTGTAAAATTCTTGTGTCTTTTCTATATAGAGAAAGATAACTTTTTCTTTCAGAGGTAAGCATGCATTTTCCCAGAATATTATCCTTTTAAAGTTAATTCCTTGTGATAATTTAGCAAGAAATGTTGAAGAATTGTCATCATTTTGAAAATGAGCATATGAACTATGTGAATTAAGGGCTGTGAGTTCAGAATAGCAGAAAGAGTGAGCATTCAGGTTAATATTAGAGAAAGGGAGAAGACATAGAAGAATATTTTCTTTTAATAATATTCTGGGCATATTAGAATTCTACACCCAACTGGAAACAGAAATTTCCAACCCTTCATCTTTTAGTAAGCCTCAGCAGTTAGCTGTGTGTGTGACAATGATAAAATTGTTTTGGAGTCTCAGTTTACTCTGTTATTAGTGCATTAAATGATACAGTTTCCAAGATTCCTTCCTGTTCTTCAAATCTAATATGTTATTCAATAACTGTCATTACCACCATCACCATCACCAATACTTCTAGCAATATTTATTAAAACTACAAGATTACCTTAATGAGAACAAAAAAGATTATTAAACATGATCCCTGCTGTCAATGTCCATCTACAGTTGTGAAATATAGTTAAATCAGGATTCTAAATAACAATAATCTACAGATTAAACATTTTATTTTAACTTAAAATACATTAATGACCACTTGTCCACCAGCTTTTTGACATAAACTTAAAAGAAAATAGGTGTAGGGGCGCCTGGGTGGCTCAGACGGTTAAGCGTCTGACTTCGGCTCAGGTCATGATCTCACTCACGGTTTGTGGGTTCGAGCCCCGCATGGGGCTCTGTGCTGACAGCCAGCTCAAAGCCTGGGGCCTGTTTCCAATTCTGTATCCCCCTCTCTCTCTGACCCTCCCCTGCTCACGCTGTCTCTCTCTCTCTCTCTCTCTCTCTCTCTCTCTCAGAAATAAATAAAACACTAGAAAAAGAATTTAAAAAGTAAAAAAACAGGTGTAGTGACTGGACGATAATAATATATTATTTATAATTTCTATTCTTTGTTTCTTTGCAGTAAGAACTTAAAGACTTTTCTGAAGACCTATGTGTGCAAAATCCTTCTGAATTATTTTTCTTTTTCTAATCTGTTATACGAGGTTACTTATATACCCTTAAGGTTTTCTTTTTTGAGCCTTTCAATATTTTTATTTATTTCTAGGAGAGAGAGAGAGACAGCGTGAGCAGGGGAGGGTCAGAGAGAGAGTGTGTTTCATATTCTGAAATAGGCTCCAGGCTCTGAGCTGGCAGTCAGCACAGAGCCCGACGCGGGGCTCGAACCCACGAACCGCGAGATCATGACCTAAGCGAAAGTCGGACGCTTAACCTAAGACTAAGCCACCCAGGCGCCCCATTTTTGAGCCTTTCAGAAGCATTTGGCTTATTTTCCTATATTCAACTCTTGCCACACTTATATTTTATTACTTTCATAATATGTAATTAAACAATTACAGTTTTATTTAAACTGTTCTAAGTGAATCTGAAACAAATTCATCTTTAATAAAACCAAATTTATCTTACTTTCGTTAAGCACATAAGTATCTGGTGAAAATGAGATGCACAGGTATGCTGGAGCGTGGCCTGCAGGTAACCAATATTCATTGTGCCTTGGGCTGTAGTTGGTGTCATTTACAGAGGGATAGTTGAGTACCTGTTAATCCAGCAGTTGTGGAGACTGGGTAAGAGAGCTTTACTATATTTGGGGATAAAAGATAAGCAATTAACCAAGTGTGTAAAAATATGGCGGATAACACTGTAGAACAAGGGAGTGAATATATAAATACATAAAATATGTCTAACAACTGAATGGACAGTACATGGCAAATAATGAGTCCAGGAAAAAATTTCAAGATATGGACTATTAAGAGGTAATAGACGCCCTCCCCCAACACACACCTGAATATTTCCTTTCATGTCATAGTAAATAAAATTAGTGGAATACTGTTGTCCTCTTTCTGCCTCTTTAGACCTCTTTAATCCAGAAATACAACCTTTTCTCATTGAAAAACTTGAATTTAACATTTCCCTCCTTCTCTTTTGGGAATGATCTGTTGTCTGGAGTGGGCCTGCACTCAAAAGATTAGGTGCTGCCCCAGGGAGTAGAGGGATCTTGCCCCAGCCCAGAGGTGCCTATGGTTTGGAATTTGGGATTAGGAAGAATGCTTGTCTACAGATATAAGCCACATTTTTCAACATAGACTTTATCAGTAATAAACATGGTATTTTGGCTCTTCCTATTTATTGCCTATCTCTTTCATTTGGTTCAGAATTTGAGTGAAGAAGACAGGCCTAGGTAGTGGCTGGCCACTTCAAGGAATCTAGCAAAGAGATCAAAGAAGGCTCCCTGAAGGATATTGAACTTTGGATGAAGACTGAGAGACATGAAACCCCTAGTATTTACCTGTTTCATTGACATTACCTTTTCATGGGTCTGTCATTCCCAATTCTTGGTGATACCTCTTGGACTCTACAACCAAAATGATCTGTCTCAAAAATGTGCCTATCTATGATTAAATATCTCAGTTACTTTTTTAGCATGACATTCAAGACTCTTGATGACCAGGGTGGCCATGTATAATTTTTTGTTCAGGAAAGTCTCACTTTACATCTGTTGTTGTGGTGTCATTTTTATAGCACCCCCTACTATTCTTAAAGTATTCTAATTCAAAAAAGTTTTATTGTCACCATATTTATGATCAACATGACACCTAATTTTTCAGTCTGTTATCCTGCTACTCTCTAATAACCTGTACGTTTACTTCTACCCAGTAGAACCCACTCAGCAATTCCAAACAATGCCTGTGCTTGTCTCTTCTGGCCCTTCATCAAAGCAACACATCTTATATGGAATGCCTTTCCTCCCTTCCTCATTTGGTAAAAGCCTACTTTTTCTTCGTGGCCCAGATCCAAAGTCACTGCTTCTGTCATCCACGACTTGTCTCTGCTCATGCAAATTCACACTTTGTCTGTGTCTACCACTGGAATGAAATGTACTTTGAGGTTCTAATGCACCAGTATGTTTTGATCAATGTATACTATTTAATTTTTGTTAAAACAGAATATACATAATGATAAACAGTGTCTAATGAGTGAACATTGAGATGAGAGAGTCCTTTACTATGGTTTAGAGCTCGGTACAAGATGCTCTATGTAAGAGTCAAGCACAGTTTAATGTTAAGCAGTGACAGAGAACAAACTCAGATTAAGTGTGACGTGTGAGAACTCTCCCTGGTGAGTATATAACAGTGCTTGTTTAAATGGGCAGTAAACTGTCCAGCTCCAACAGTGGTCTGCTAAAGAAGCATGGATCTTTTTATAGATACTGTGAAACACTGTTATGCTGTGGTAGTGAATGCACTGTAATTATTGCTAACCTGTTTAGTGTTCTTTTGAGTCTTTTAATCACTTGGTTCAAGTGTACGGTCACAAATTCTAGGATTCACCACAATGCTGTGATGATCAGAGAGAGCAAGAGAAAGAGGGAGCTACTAATATAGTCACTAAAAGCAAAGGTTTTTGAATAAAAGATCTAGGGACATATTCTGCTGCACCCTGTATGTGACTTTAGACAAATCACCTTAAACTCACTAAGTTTTTTCATCATTAAAAGAGGGACCAAAACACCTGTCCTATAAGGGTTGATTGATGTGTTGATTACACAAAATCATGCTTGCAAAGGGCATGTAGAGTAAGTACTCAGTAAATGTTAGTCATCTCTGCCTAGAAAACATTAATGTGCTCTAGTAAATTGTATAATGACACTGTGGGAACCAGTCAACTGGTACAACTTTGTGTATGTGGGTAAACATATGCAGAAGAAAACTCAGATGTTTAGAAGTCTCTTCTAAACAGCTTTTCAGCCAAGCTGACTCTGAGCCACCCATCTGGTTTTCAGAAACTGGTTCAAGTGGGTTGGTCCCTGAGGGAGTGACAGAGAGGCCAGGACTTCCTATTGATGTATATCTTTGGGGATAATTTTCAAACTTGAATACCTTTACATCAGTTCTCTCTTTCTCTCTCTCTCTCTTCTTTTTTTTTTTTTTTTTCTTTTTCTTTTTAAGAAATCTAAGTGTTTGGGGCACCTGGGTGTCTCAGTCAGTTAAGTGTCCAACTTCAGCTCAGGTCATAATCTCATAGTTCATGGGTTCAAGCCCTGTGTCAGACTCTGTGCTGATAGCTTGGAGTCTAGAGCCCATTTCAGATTCTGTGTCTCTTTCTCTCTCTCTCTGCCCTTCCCTTCTTGTGCTCTTTCTCTTTCAATCTAAAAAATGAATAAACATTTAAAAAGAACACCTAAAAAGAAATCTAAGTGTTTACCTGGCAAGACTTTTTTATTTTTTTGCAACTACTTTCCCAAAAAATGTTTCTATCTTCTGATTCTTAATAAGATAGAAAATAATTTCCTGTATTCTTTCCTCACTCTGTTCCTAAAACAAGTATACAGCACACTAAAGGTTCTATTGAGATGTCATTGCCATTAATTGAGCCAAAAAGAATAAAGAGACTTATTCTACTACACTCCTCCTTCTTATCATACTCTATAAAAAATGAAAATCAATGGGGCGCCTGGGTGGCTCAGTCGGTTAAGCGTCCGACTTTGGCTCAGGTAATGATCTCACAGTTCGCGGGTTCGAGCCCTGTGTCGGGCTCTGTTCTGACAACTAGCTCAGAGCCTGGAGCCTGTTTCAGATTCTGTATCTCTCTCTTTCTCTGACCCTCCCCTGCTCATGCTGTCTCTCTCTCTGTCTCTCTGTCTCTCTGTCTCTCTCAGGAATAAATAAAAAAACATAAAAATTTTTTTAAAATAAAAATAAAAATCAAGAACATATCCTTCTATAAAGGCTAATGGTAGATTTAGGTACACAAACAGCAGAAATAAGTCCTATCCACTTTTGAAAGGAAAATCATTCTGAAAATATCTGAGCTTTTCTTCTCTAGTAGGGCTAGGAGTCAGTCCATGAGAGGATCTCTGGAAAAACACAGAAGAGAGGAGGGAGGTAAAGATGGGAAGACATTGGCTACACTTACTAAAAGTCATAGCAGAAGATTAATGGGAGATCAACTTTAAAGAGTTATTTCTTTTCTTCCCATTCCATTGTTCTCACCCAGATCAGTATTAATCTTGACTCACAAGTTGTTCTTTAGTTTTCTTATGATAGGGATAATATTATCTACTTTATAAAGTTGTGTGAGAATTAAACATAATAAATGCAAAACACTAGAAACAATGTAAGGAGTCAATGCTCATGTAAGGAGTCAATGGTGTTAATCATTATTATTATTATTTTAAGTCTTACTGTCGGTCCTATCCTCGAGTGATGCTAAGGCAGAATAAAACATCAGATGGATTGCCGGATGTATGTGAGACGGGAAGGAGAGATGACAATGTTTCCAGTACTGGGTTAGGAATTTGCAAATGAATGGAGAACACAGAAAGTGCAAAAAGCATTTTACTAAGAGGAAAGGGGAGGCCCTATATCCATGAACACAGGAACATATATGTTCAATGTTTGATTCCAGCCTGGAAGTCAAAAATGCACAGACTGTAATGTGGTGAGAGAGCAAGAAAGGAAGATTGGGCCGTGGTGGAAGTGGAGTCAGTAAGTAGGAAAGTGAGATGGTGGCTGGATGGTCATGGAGGATGACCCGCGAAATGGGCACAGATCATTAAGACAGTTCCAAGCCAAGCTCCTAAGATTGGAGAGGAGAAGCACATAATAGCAAATGGTTCTTTTCTGACTGGACTGTGGTAGCAGAGCAGCAGTCAGTGAATGTATCAGAAGAAATTCACGTCATCCCAGGAGACATGTCAGATAATTGAAAGAGATTATGAGCAGAAAAGTATTCAGGGTTTTGTCCATTGGAAATGAATCAAGATAAATTAGACAAAAGTGTGACCTCGGTCAAAAGGGGGTCAGACATCAATATTCTCTAGGAACCAATATGATATGAGCTCATAAAAGAATGGGATAAAGTAATTAGCCTAGTCTCCCAGGGAAAGTTTTTGAGACAGACTCTTGCCACCCAATCAGGTAGTGAGGTATTTCCAAGAACATCTTATGAGTAAATTAATTAACTAGGCTTTTATCTCCTAAGAAAATGAGAAGGGCATCCCTCACATACTCAAATGCCTGTTTGACACACTGGATTGGGGCAAAAATAATGCAGGCCCTCTCACATGCTGAAGCATTTACATTTATGTAAACCAACTTACTATAACACTTATCTCAGTATAAATGCTGAATAAATGTTGACTATATCTAACACAGAGTATATTTGCATTTTAACCATACCTTTTAATCCAAGTATAGAGTATGATTGATGGGAGACTTTCTAGGGAATTGACAGGGCTATGGATGGAGATATTTTGGAGCCAAGAAGACTTTTGTATCTTTTAAAATCCCATTGGAAGCCTGTTTATACCTGGGACCATTCTTAACCCAGGCAGTTTTTATAGAAGGTTCTGGGAGTTGTCAAGGATGCCACAAAGAAGTAATGTAAACATTGCTTTCCACATTCCTTGGGGAAAGTAAGCCAAATCACTTACTGTTTCTGTTGAAAACAGTCTGAAATTATGAGGTCTTCAGAAAATCACACAATTTCTGTCATGGGGCCATGTGAGTGCTTAAGATTTTGTGATTTTTGAAGCTAGAGGATATATTAAGATTCTTATTAGCTAAAGTGACGGTAAAGGAAGCAGGGTACAAAACTGTACATGTTTATATAGAAATTATGTATGCAATTTGGCTAACAATATACTTGGAAGAACTTTAAACTTGTGGTAAGTTTAGAAGGTGAAGTTGAGAGTTACCTGAGAATAAAGGGCTAGCTTTATTTTACCCATCACTGTAATGCAGCCATCAATATTTTTTCAAATAACCTCAAGTTCTCTGAAGTCTCCTGGATTTAACTCAGATTTCTAATAACATTTTAACATTTTACACAGTGGTTTAATAATACAGAGTCTTCAGCTCAAAAAAAAATTAGGAACAGATGGTGAGAATGGACTCATTCCCATTCCTGATGTGCACTTTATTATACTACTTTCAAAGAGTGACTTAAAGTACATTCCAAAAATGTACAGTAGGTGTGTGGATTGTGTCTCTTGAGAAATGACTATTTTGTGCGGTATTCCTTTAACTATTGCTATTCCTAGCTCTGTTTCAGACTCTAATGGGACAATTTTAGATAAAAAACAAAGCAAATCTATATCTAGTGATACAAATTATTCTTTAACTTATGCAGGAATTTTAATATGTGAATCTCTTTTTAAAATAAAAGCTCTATAATATGTAAAATACATTTTTATAACTCTCAGTACCACACCAAAGTAAGATACTTTTAAAATTTAATTGTAATTAAAAACTTTTTGTTGAGGCATAATCAATTTATAACATATTAATTTCAAATGTGGAA
The DNA here is from genome assembly GCF_003009895.1 of Hyaena hyaena. Classification (NCBI taxonomy): domain Eukaryota; kingdom Metazoa; phylum Chordata; class Mammalia; order Carnivora; family Hyaenidae; genus Hyaena; species Hyaena hyaena. The sequence goes on along the minus strand of NW_024082075.1, from coordinate 290,021 downwards.
ACACAATGATTCAAGATATGAGCATAATACAAAATGATTAGCACTAAAATGAGATATTTTTTTAAATTCCTGATTTTAGAAATTAATTATGAAATTTTAAGATACGAATAATAGTGATAGCTAACATGAAGTGAGTGGTTTTTACTTGCCAGGCATTATTTTAAGTGCTGTATGTTTTTAAATCTCATTGTTTTCTCAAGATTACTCCAATTTTAGCAAATACATTTTAGACATAAATTTATCCCCAATTCACAGATGAGAAAACTGAGATATATAAAAAAATTAAGTATTTTACCTTTCCAAGATTTATAAATAGCATACTCTGTTAGATGGCAATCAACAGCAACATTTGATCAACAGAAGAATGAGAACTAAATGTATACCTACAGAGTAAAACTTAGTTGATTATCGAATGTATTAACTACTAGATTACAGTATAGTTTGTGTCTACCAGAATATAGAGAACAATGAGTAAGTTTTCTCCAAATATACCATTGGCTCGACGTAACTTGACTACATCCCTAAAGATTAGAATCGTGTTTAAAATGTGATATTGTGCTTCATATGTCATGGCTGTTTTACTAGAATAATAAACAGAATGCAGAGTTGGGGAGAGATTGATGCATGTTTATAGTGGTAATAACTTGCTATGAGCACTCTGTTTGGGAGTGAGGGTCACTATATAACAAAACAATGATCCAGGTCTGATTCTGTAAAAAAAATTCACCGCCAATACTACCAAAATGATTGAACGAAATATACTTTGGTGTTCTTGAGTCACATAGCCTCTTAGAGAGATTTCAAAATAACATCCTGTCTTTGAATGGTAAATATTTTCTTCATGTGAGTTCCAAAAGATCATGCTAGCTTGAGAAATACAAGATGAATAATGAAACAAAAGATCCCTATCTTCATTTTATCAAGTGACCAAGTGTTGACTTGCATTTCTCCTGGCTTTAGTTTGGGAAGTCTACTGATTTCGTAGCTCTTGCCAACCTTGTATGCTGCATAAAGCAGTGGATTTCAAACATTAGATATCAAAATCACATGGAGGGTTGTTAAAATTCAGTATATTGAGGACACCATCCCCAGAGTTTTGGATTCATTAGGACTAGAATGGGGCTAAAGAACTTGCATCTCTAACAAGTTCCAAGTGAAGATGATTAGATGACTAGATGATGCTAGTTGAGAGAGAACACTTTGAGAATCACGTTCTGTGTGTGTGACATGAGTCTCAAAACCAAGCGTTAACCATTTCAATTTGCATATGATTTTTATGACTTTGGTTTTTCTCTCACAGCTAATTATATTATTTAATATTTTATGGTGTGGTGTGTGTATGTGTGTGTATGTGCATACACATATATTTAAATTTCATGTCTCCCTTTTTTAAAGGATGGTTGCCCAATACATTCTTCTCTTTGGGGCACTTGGATCCTAAATAAATTTTAAAAATGTAAAATTTTGTGAAGGGATATATTCATGTATGTAAATCTTCCTTCATCTATGTATTCATGTATGTAATCCACCAATTTTAGGTGGCAGTTTTGCTTAAATGAAAGGATTTTTTAAATCAAGAAAATGGTAATATACTTCAAGCTGATCCTTCTAAATAGACAATATTACAAAGAATTATTGTCTGCAGCTTTTCAGAGTATATATACAAATCATATAAAGTAATCTAGGCCTTGTGTTAGATCAGTCCCATTATTTTCTCTTTTACAGAGAAAATCACTTCTTTTACTAGGCTTAGAATAGTATAAATAAAGTTTTGCATAGCACAATTCCTACCAGGTAAGGAAGAAATTTTGAGAACAAATTTTTGATACTACTTATAAACCTAATTTTGAAATTAAAAATTGACTAGTATTACAAAAAGGAAACACATTAAAAGTTGGCCAGATATTTAAGTAACTTATTAAATTCCAATTTCCAGTCACTCACATTTGTGGCTTAATATGGAATTCATTTTACAGATTGTTGACATGCTGTTTTTAAAGGAACCAGTGAGATATTCTCCTTATCTGATAAGTCTAAGTACAACTATGTTATTAAGACACGGTATTTAAAGAAATGCTTACAAACTTAAAAAAAAAAAAAGCTAACATCTGTGTGCAAAGTAATTTTGCAGTCACTAAGAGCAAAACTATATTACTATCAGGAGACACCAAAGAAGGCCAGAGGAGTTGTATTTTCTCGGCTTGTTTGTATTGTGAAGCACAGTTAAACAAACAGTGTCTCCCTTTCACAGCTCAGAACCTCAGCCAATAATACAGCTGAAGGTTGAAACTATTTGAAAGGGCGATGGGGCTTTTGTTGGGATCTGGCTGGATGACATTGCTTAGTGGAGGGCAAAAGCACTGTTGCTCTACCACAAATACTTTACAAGGCAAGGAACTTTAGAGAAGGAAGACAGCAGAAACCATTAGAAGATTAATGAGGATCCCCACAGCTTGTTCTTTTATGGCTTGCCAGAAACTCTTTCACCAACTATATTTACTGAGCAAGTGAATCTACTGAAAAAAAAAAAATACATATGTTAATATATGTAAGGAGTTCCTATGAGATTGCTTTAAGGAAACAAACAAAAGGGTTAACAACATTTTATTAACAATGAAAGACTCAAGGTAAAAAAAAAAAAAAGAGGGGGAAGCTAGGAAACCTTACATTGTGCATGTCAAGTAGACATTTTGCTCTTCAATGCCAACAAGCTACTTTTGGGTTTTCTCACAAACGTAAAGAAGGTAATGTAGGATGAAAATAAAATATATCACACTAACAAGGTATTAATGTACATGATAAATCATTTTAAAACTGCTTTACCAAGAGTATGTGGTATTTCAACAATAAAATAAAGATTTATGAATTCATTACATAAAATTAACAAGAAAAATGATTATTTCTTAATTGCTATGGGTTTGATAGCAAACTTATATACCACCTATATAAAACTTATGTATTTTTGTTTCAAATTTTTGTTTAAATTCTGGTTAGTTAACATAGTGTATGTTTTTTTTTAAGTAAACAGAGTGAACAGGTTTTAATCTTTTAATGGCTTAGATGAGCAGAATAAGTTTAAACCTCAGATTCCAAGTAAAATGTCAAAATAATTCATGCAGTTCTATATTGCTTTAAAATAAATGCATTTCCAGTAAAGAAAGCCCCCTTCTTTTGTAGCTTAGCCCTTTTACTGCCTCCCAATAGGGGTAAGCGTGTATAGTTCTAGCAGAAAATATTCAAGTTAACCCAAGAAGCACATATGATAACCCTGCTAAGAAAGGGTGCTCTATTCCATTGACAGGGAAAATTGCAAGAAAATTAATTAAACTTTTTTTTTATATAACTGGTTTTGGTAACCAGATTTTATAAAATTTAACATAGGTAGTATGTGACCTTCATACAATTTTGGATCACTTTATAACATTCCTAAACAAAACAGTATCCTAAACACAGGTGTATATTGATCCAGGTTATAATTCATTTAAGAAAAGAAACCAGATTAGTATAAGGGATTCAGAGCACCATCAGAACTCATGATGTCACCCCAGCTACATAACAGTAAGAATGACGTACTGTATCTTCATAAGTAGAAGATGATTACAAATGTCAACTATTAGCGGATTTAGAACAAAATTAAACACTTACATTTGAATATGATCTCAAAATATTATATTTCAGAAATACTATTGCTTCCACTGTCATATTATACCCATTTGCCTCTTGTTTGACTAAACCCTAAGACCTTCCAATTAGAGGAATGAATGGCATCATTTGCCAGATAAATGAAAAGTATGAACCAGCAGATCTGTCCTCTCACTTTCTGAACCAATCTCTCTTTAAAATTTGGCAATAAATAAATGCTTACACTTCAAAGACATTTCCTCTTAAGCAGCTAGCAAACCACAAAAGTAATCACATTTACAAAGAAGAATTGAAAGTAAGGTATATTTCCAAAAAATAAGAATAAATTTGTTTATGGAATTAGAGCTACATTAAATATACTATTTCTTTATTTATTAAAAAAATTTTAATGTTTATTTATTTTTTGCTCTGTTCACAGAGCATGAACAGGAGAGGGGCAGAGAGAGAGGGAGATGGAGAATCCAAAGCAGGCTCCAGGCTCTGTGTACTAGCACAGAGCCTGATGCGGGGCTTGAACACAGACCCCAATGCGTGGCTGAAACTCACGAACCATGAGATTGTGACCTGAGCCGAAGTCAGGAGCTTAACCAACTGAGCCACCTACGTGCCCTTTAAGGATACTATTTCTAATACTGGTTACTATGTAGGTAGTAATATGTAGTGTTTTGGTAAAAAGAAAAAAAGATTTAACCCCAAAGAGTCTATATTAAATTGTATTGTGCTGAATTTATGATAAAATATTTCAATGATATGAAAAACTATTAAAAAAAAGCTCAAGTACTAACCACCTAGATTTAAGTCATCGGTTTGCTGTACTATTTGTTTCACATAGTCTTCCTCCCTCCCTCTATTCTCTTCTTAATTAAACATTATAATTTAATCTCAAGGCTATTTACCACATTGTCTAATCTCATTCCCTTATCTCCCTACCAGTGGTAGCCTCTATCCAGAGCTCAGTGAGTATTAATTAGCCTTATCCATGTTTCAATTCTTTTATTACATATGTATATATTCACAAACAAGATACAGCATTATAGTATATTTTCCCATGTGTTATACACTTCACATAAATGACATCATACATTCTATTTCATATTGCAACTTGAACATTTTTACCAATTAGATTTTTGAAATTTAGTCATTTTGGTACAAATTTAGTGAACTTATTTTTTTTAGCTCTGAATAACATTATTATATATATGTAATATCATTCATTTCCTCATTTCTTCCATTGATGAGTTTTTGGGTTGCTTTCACTTTTTTATCAATTTCTACCGTATGAATAATACTAAAATTTGTTCTTATTTTCTGATGTAGTTTATGACACTGGCTCAAATTTCAGACTTCTTTCTCCTCCTGTAGCTTTCTCCCTTATGTCTTTTCCTCCTCTTTCTTTCTTTTTCTCCTCTTCTCTCTGCCCTCTTTTATCTTTCTTCACGTCTTTCTCCTCTTCTTCTTTATTCCTCTCCTTTCCTTCTCTATTTTAACTTTATTTATATTCTGATAATAGATAAACTTTCTATATACAGAATAGTCAAATTTATCCTTCCATGAGAAGATAACCATTTTTGATGAAGAATCAGAACGTACATCATATGAACAAGACGTAAAAGTTTCAAAGATATCTATCTATCCATCTATCTTTCCATCTTTGTCTCTACCTAGCCATCTCTCTCTCTCTATTTCTCTCTCTCTCTATCTATATATGAATATATTTTAAAAGTTTATTAATTTATTTTGAGAGAGAGAAAGAGAAAGAGAGAAAGAGAGACAGGGAGGAGCAGAGAGAGAGGGAAGAGAATCCCAAGCAAGAGAATCCTCGATGCAAGGCTTGAACCCATGAACCATGAGACTGTGACCTGAGCTGAAACCAACATATGGACGCTTAACCAACTGAGCCACTCAGGTGCCCTCAGAGAGATTTACATTTGAAAGGAGACTATAAGGACACAGAAAAACACTGTTTTTGTAAGGGTTTTCCTGTTTCTATGCTTGATTTCATTGACACTTGGGAATATCATAGGTTAAGTGTTGTTACCCCTCTCCTAGAAATGAGGAAATTGATGTTCCTTGGTCTGTATCTCTTGATCAAGATCACAACCAATAAAAAAAAAAAATGATGCCAGGTTTAGAACCTAAATCCCTCCAACCTCGAACTCCTGCTATATAATTTTCTGAGACTGCCATAACACCAGGTAGGTGGATTAAACAACAGAAATTTATTCACTCAAAGCTCCGAAATACAGAAGTCAAAAATCGAAGTGTCACACTTTCATAGAAGGCTCTCAGCCAGAATCAATTCTTCCTTCCAGCTTCTGGAAGAAGCTCCAAACATTTGTGGCTCCAAACATTCTTCAGCCTATGGCTGGATCTTATCTCTGCCTCGGTCTTCACATAAGCTTCTCTTCTTTCCTTACATCTGTCTCCTGCATGTTCTTTTTTTTTTTAATTTTTATTTATTTTTGAGAGAGAGAGAGGGAGAGACAGACAGACAGAACGTGAAACAGGCTCCAGGCTCTGAGCTGTCAGCACAGAGCCCGACATGGGCTCAAACTCTCACACCCCAAGATCATGACCTGAGCTGAAGTCAGATGCTTAACCAATTGAGCCACCCAAGTACCCCTACTGTGTGTTTCTTATAAGGACATTTGTCATGGGATTTATACCTACTTGGATAATCCAGATGATTCTTATCTTGACCCTTAGCTTAATGATATCTACAAACACTATTTTTCCAAATCAGTTCACACTCAAAGGTTCCTAGGATTAGGAAATGGACAACTCTTTGGGAGGACTACAACAGTGCCTTGTACAAGGCATTAATTATTTAAATGACAAAGTATAGAAGATGGGTCATTAAGTAAAAGACAGAATCAATATAATGATTTTATTATTATTTTATTAATTTAGCAAGTAGTTATTGATAATCTACAATATGTCGAGAACTCTGCTAGTGCAAGAAAAACTGTCATAAGAAACACAAACTCACCCCCCAAAACAAAACAATGTTCTGGTGTTCATACATGGAGCTTCTAGATTAATAATAAAGATAGGTATTAAATATGTCATTAATCAATTAAATTGTAATTTTGGCCATGATGAAGCCATTCTGAAACAATTTTCTATCTATTGATTAGGCAAATAAAGTTAAAAATTTTTAAATCTCACAAATATGTAGTCCAACATCCTAATTTTTAGCTGTTTCCCTTTACTTATTAAAAATACCACAGAACAAACTCCTTTTTAATCACAATGTATTTGACATATAGAATTGTGAGGATCTAAGGTGAACAACATTTAAGAGATACATTTATTTATAGTAATATGATTCCATTGCAGTGACAATTCACAGATCTATCATATCACAATGATCCTTTCTTTTCAGTGGCTGGAATCTTTAGCTTTAGTCTCTCAGCAAGTTTAATGACTATAATACAATATTGTTGCCTACATTCATCTATGGTGCACTAGATCTCTAGGGCTTATTGACTACTCATGCAAATTTGTAGTCTTAATTAACATCCATCCTATCCCTTTAACCCCAATGCCTGGTAAGTGTCATTTTACTTTCTGTTATTATGAGTTTGGCTTTTTTAGATTCCACATATAAGTGATATCCCTTTCTCTGTCTGACTCAACTCATTTAGCATATGTTCAAGGTCCATCCATGTTGTCATACATGGCAGAATGTTCTTGTATGTCATGGCTGAATAATACCAGAGAACAATTATTAAACAAGTGGAGGGAAAAACAAATGCCATATTCTTTTTGTTTTTAAGTTTATTTATTTATTTTGAGAGAAACAGAGACAGCATGAGTGGGGGACAGGCAGAGAGAAAGTGAGACAGAAAATCCCAAGCAAGTATTATGCTGTCATCTCAGAGCCTGTGTGGGGCTCAAACTCATGAGCCATGAGATCATGACCTGAGCCAAAACCAAGAGTCAGACACTTAACTGACTCAGCCACCTAGGTGCCCCCAAAACAAATGCCTTCTAAGCTCCATTTCAAAATTATACTATATACCTCAAATTTAAACTAAAGTGTTTATAAGTTAGCTATATTTTTCATGAAAGAAACCAGACTAGTTACCATGTTATATAATTGGTGTTGAAACACAAAACTGAAGAAGGAGTAAGGACATTTAAAAATATTCTATTAATTGGGGCGCCTGGGTGGCTTAGTCGGTTAAGCGTCCGACTTTCGCTTAGGTCATGATCTCGCGGTTCGTGGGTTCGAGCCCCGCGTCGGGCTATGTGCTGACTGCCAGCTCAGAGCCTGGAGCCTGTTTCAGAGTCTGTGACTCCCTCTCTCTCTGACCCTCCCCTGCTCACGCTGTGTGTGTGTCTCTCTCTCTCCTAGAAAAAAAAAATTCTATTAATTGATTTGTGGAAATGGTTGCAAGAGTAGTTTTATCATGGTATAGTAGATCCATCATGAAAAAATCCCAACTGGTTTTATTTAATATTTTCAATTTTTGATAAATAGGTGGTAAGGATATAAATGACAATAATACTAATATCTGGAAGTCAGTGGGTTCTCCTGGAAAGAGCATGAAGTTGGAAATCTGCTATACCAGAATTGAAATCTTTATGCTTTATCACTAAATAAGCTAGCTAAGAGATAGTCTTCTCTCACTTTAACTTGCTGAGAAATAACCAGCACTTGACAGTATTGTTGTGAAGATTTGCTGAATTATTATACCTAAGATCTTAGTATACAACAGTTCCTCAAAAATGTTAAATCTCTTCCTAATAATTAACTGGATAAACTTAATGGTCTTTTCCATTAAGATGAATAACCCATATTCTAGAATAATATACCTAAATGGCTACTCACCATTTCTATTTGGGTACCCAACTGGCATCTCAAAATTAACAAGTGCAAAAGAAAACTCTTGACTCCACTTTAGCCTTGAGTACCCTACCCCAAATCTCCTTCTCCTTTCAGATTTCTTCACTCATAATCAATGGTACCTAGATAATCGCACTGCAAATATAAAAGGTAAAATTGATTCCTCTCTTTCATCACTTCAATATACAAACCTCCAGAGAGATCCAGTCACTATACATCTTACATATATCCTAAATCCGACCATTTCCATTGAACATTGATCACCTTTTTCGTTACCATCTTCTCTCACCTGTAAAAATGTAACAGCCTCCTAACCTGTTTCCTAGTTTCCATCATTGGCTTTCACATGGCTCATTTTCCATGTGCTCATCAGGGCAAACTTTCAAAACTGTAAAGCAAATCACTCCTCTGGTGAAATCTCTCCAATGGCTTCTCATTGAAATTAGAATAAAATCAAACCGATTGTATACTACAATCTACAGTATTAGTAGTATCTGTAGTATCTACAGTATACTACTTGATTTGGCCTCTGTCTACCTTTCACCTTTTTATTTTTTATTTTTATTGCTTTTTTTTCTTTCATAGTTTATTGTCAAGTTGGTTTCCATATAACACCCAGTGCTCATCCCCATAAGTGCCCTCCTCCATGCCCATCCCCCCCTTCCCCTCTCCCTCACATACATCAGCCTTCAGTTTGTTCTCAGTATTCAAGAGTCTCTCATGGTTTGCCTCCCTCCCTCTCCCCAACCATTTTTCCCCTACTCCTCCCCCATGATCCTCTGTTAAGTTTCTCCTGATCCACTTATAAGTGAAAACATATGGTATCTGTCTTTCTCTGCCTGACTTATTTCAATCATCATAACACCCTCGAGTTCCATCCACATTGCTACAAATGGCCAGATTTCATCCTTTCTCATTGCCATGTAGTATTCCATTGTATACATAAACCACATCTTTTTTTTTTTTTTACAAATAGTTTATTGTCAAATTACTTTCCACATAACACTCAATGCTCCTCCCCACAAGTGCCCTCCTCCATGCCCATCCCTCCTCCCCCCCACATCCATCAGTCCTCAGTTTTTGTCAGCATTCAAGAGTCTCTCATGGTTTGCCTCTCTCCCTTTCCCCCACCATTTCCCCCCTTCTTCTCCCCCTTGTTCCTCCGTCAAGTTCCTCCTAATCCTCCTATACGTGCAAACATATGATATTTGTCCTTCTCTGCCTGACTTATTTCGCTCAGCATAACACCCTCAAGGTCCATCCATGTTGCTACACATGGCCAGATTTCATTGTTTCTCATTGCCATGTAGTATTCCATGGTATAGATAAACCACATCTTCTTGATCCATTCATCTGTTGATGGACACTTAGGCTCTTTCCATGTTTTAGCTATTGTGGAGAGTGCTGCTATGAACATTGGGGTACATGTGCTCCTATGCCTCAGCATTTCTGTATCCCTTGGGTAAATTCCTAGCAGTGCTATTGCTGGGTCATAGGGGAGTTCTATTGTTAGTTTCCTGAGGAACCTCCACACTGTTTTCCAGAGGGGCTGTACCAGTTTACATTCCCACCAACAGTGTAGGAGGGTGCCCGTTTCTCCACATCCTCGCCAGCATCTAGAGTTCTCTGATTTGCTCATTTTAGCCACTCTGACTGGCGTGAGGTGGTATCTCAGTGTGGTTTTGATTTGTATTTCCCTGATGAGGAGGGATGCTGAGCATCATTTCATGTGTCTGTTGGCCATCTGGATGTCCTCTTTGGAGAAGTGTCTGTTCATGTCTTCTGCCCATTTCTTCACTGGGTTGTTTGTTTTTCGGGCGTGGAGTTTGGTGAGTTCCTAATAGATTCTGGATATTAACCCTTTATCTGATATGTCATTTGCAACTATCTTTTCCCATTCCGTTGGTTGCCTATTAGTTTTCTGGGTTGTTTCCTTGGCTGTGCAGAAGCTTTTAATCTTGATGAGATCCCAATCGTTTATTTTTGCTCTTGATTCCCTTGCTTTTGCGGATGTGTCAAGTAAGAAGTTGCTGCGGTGGAGGTCAAGGAGGTTGTTTCCTGCTTTCTCCTCTAGGGTGTTGATAGTTTCCTGTCTCACCTTCAGGTCCTTTATCCATTTTGAGTTTATTTTTGTGTATGGTGTGAGAAAATGATCTAGTTTCATTCTTCTGCATGTTGCTGTCCAGTTCTCCCAACACCATCTGTTAAAAAGGCTGTCTTTTTTCCATTGGATATTCTTTCCTGCTTTGTCAAAGATTAGTTGGCTGTATACTTTTGGGTCCACTTCTGAGTTCTCAATTCTGTTCCATTGTAAACCACATTTTTTGATCCATTTGTCAGTTGATGGACACTTAGGCTCTTCCATGATTTGGCTATTGTTGAAAGTGCCACTATGAATATTGGGGTACATATGCCCCCATGCATCAGCACTCCTGTATCCTTTGGGTAAATTCTTAGCAGTGTTATTGCTGGGTCATAGGGGAGTTATATTGTTAATTTTTTGAGGAACCTCCACACTGTTTTCCAGAGGGGCTGCGCCAGTTTACATTCCCACCAACAGTGTAGGAGGGTATCCATTTATCCACATCCTCGCCAGCATCTAGAGTCTCCTGATTTGTTCATTTTAGCCACTTTGACTGGCATGAGGTGGTCTCTCACTGTGGTTTTGATTTGTATTTCCCTGAGCATCATTTTCACTGAGCATCGCTTCATGATCACTGAGCATAATTTCATGTGTCTGTAGGCCATCCGGATGTCCTCTTTGGAGAAGCGTCTGTTCATATCTTCTGCCCATTTCTCCACTGGATTGTTTGTTTTTCAGGTGTGGAGTTAAGTGAGTTCCTTATAGATTTTAGATACTAGCCCTTTATCTGATATGTCATTTGCAATTATCTTTTCTCATTCTGTCAGTTGCCTATTAGTTTTATGGATTGTTTCCATTGCCGTGCTGAAGCTTTTTATCTTGATGAAGTCCCAATAGTTCAGTTTTGCTCTTGATTCCCTTGCCTTTAGGGATATGTCAAGTAAGATATTGCTACAATTGAGGTCAAGGAGGTTGTTTCCTGCTTTCTCCTCCAGAGTTTTGATGGTTTCCTGTTTCATATTCAGGTCCTTTATCCATTTTGAGTTTATTTTTGTGTATGGTGTGAGAAAGTGATCTAGTTTCATTCTTTTGGAACTCTACATAGAAAACCCGACAGACTCCACCAGAAGCCTACTAGAACTGATCCAAGAATTCAGCCAAGTTGCAGGGTACAAAATCAACGTACAGAAATCGGTTGCATTTTTATACACCAACAATGAAGCAACAGAAAGAGAAATAAAGAATCTGATCCCCTTCACAATTGAACACACACACAAACACAAAACCATAAAATACCTAGAAATAAACCTAACCAGAGATTTAAAAATGGTGAAAACTATAGAAAACTTATTAAGGAAATTGAAGAAGACACAAAGAAATGGAAAAACATTCCATGCTCATGGATTGGAAGAATAAATATAGTTGAAATGTCATTACTACCCAAAGCAATCTACACATTTAATGCAAGCCCAATCAAAATTGCACCAGCATTCTTCTCCAAGCTTAAAATTTGTATGGAACCACAAAAAACCTCAAGTATCCAAAGTAATATTGAAGAGGAAAACCAAAACGGGAGGCATCACAATCCCAGACTTTAGCCTCTACTACAAAGCTGTTATCATCAAGACAGTACGGTATTGGCACAAAAACAGACACATAGACTAATGGAATAGAATAGAGAACTCAGAATTAGACCCACAAATGTATGGCCAATGAATCTCTGCCTACCTTTCTAACCATCCACCACTCCAACCAACCAGACTTTCTTTGAAAAGCTGATTCTCTCATTAGGGCCTTTTCATATCCTACTTAAAATGTCCTTGCCATCAAAATATTGGCCCATTCTAATCATTCAGGTCTCAGCTCAGATGTTTCCTCCTGAAAGAGATCTTCCTTGGCCATCTAATTTAAAGTAGCTCTCTCTTCCTTATTTACCTCAGCCAATCCTGATCCTGTATTCTAATTTTATTATTATAGCACTTATTATCATATAAAAGTGTCTTGTTTAACTATTTGGGGATATATTTATATCTGCTCTATTGAAAGTTAATCCCCAAAAGAGAAGTCATCTCTTTTGACTTCCCACAGTACCTGGCATCAACTATCAGATAAGCATACAATAAATGCCATTAAATACTTCAAAAAAACAGATGGCAGTAATAAAACAATAACAGTTTATAATGATTGGGGGAGAAATGCTCAAATGATCACAAATATACTTAAGTGTTCCAACTGAAATAGAGTAAACAAAGTGAGATAATTACTTTAAAATTGTAAAACAATGGAGAAAATGTTAGTGTTTGGAAATATTGATTTAATATCCTTATCTTCATTCTTAAAACCCTTTTTTCTGCACATTGAAAAATAGTGTGGGATCTAATTGCTAACAATAAAGATACAATATTAAGCAATAATAATGCAATTATTATGATTTGGTTTATAAAAGAAGAAATATAAGGAAAATAACATCTACTAATAAAATTTTAACTCACATAAACATTTAAAAATCCAAACGACCATGCTGTAGGCTGATTCATGTGAACAGTATACAGTAATTCTAGCATTAATAAATTAATAATAGTCATTGCCTTTAATGAAGGTCAATTTCCTTCAAGTTAATATAATATAATAATTTTGAGGTTCTATAACTCAAGGAAAAACTATATGAAGGTTTGAAAACTATTCAGTAAGTCATGAGTAGCTAAGGTACACTCTACTCTTGGAAATTTTATTAGTGTAAAATGAACATGATTATGATTTGATTTGTGCAGTCTTGTATCTGTGATTACTCTAAATGTTGCCTATTAATTCTTAGAATTTTATTAAATATACTGAAGGAAGATTGGTTAATATCCCTTGAGCTTTCCATAAGAAATACATGTCTTTTTCATTTGGCTAGCCAGGTGGGAAAATATGAACACAAAGTCAATACTAATTTACATAACATACTGTTACTGTGTCTAAAGGCTCAGGAATATGCATCTTCCAGATAATAATAATCCCTTCCACTTTGTAGTTTGCAAATCACATCAAATACATTAATTCATCTGAGCTCTATAGCAATCATGTGAGATAAGTAGAACAGTGTATTATTTCATTTTTACAAATAAGAAAAAAGAAAGATGAGGATCAGATATTAATTTTTACATATTGTGTGGCTAGAAAATGGACAACTTAAACCAAATATAGCCCAAGGTTGAAATTTCTATCCCAGCACGCTTTTCATCAGACTATCCACGTCTGCTAATTCCCTGACAGGTAGGACATGAAGCAATTAAGGAATGGTGCCTTGAGCTATTGCTACCCAAGGAAGTGTCATGACATCCATGTTTCCTTGCAAAAGCAGATCCGGTTCTAATTCCAAGCAGGAAGTGAGCCTTAAAAACAAGGAGCCAAAAACCCTTCTTGCATCACCAAAGTAAAGAAGAGAATACTAATTTTACAGAGAGAAAACAGCTGCCAGTAAACACAGGGCTCTCAAAATAGAAGGGCAGAGAACAGCTGGAAACTATTCCCAGACAGCAGTTTCCAGAACATAGCAAAGTGAAGCACAGCTTTCTGCACAAATCAATTGATAAAGACCCAGTGATAAAGATTATACATTGATGAAGAAAAATAGAGAAAGACAGAGAATCTTGTTTTAAGGATGTAGGAGCTAGGTCAGATTTGGGCAAGAGAAAGTTGAGACAGAGAGATCAGAACCCAGATTGGGCCTTATCACGTTGTTAAATGAGCATTACAAGTCTGGTGTAAGGGTACTTTGGAAATATCAGAACTTACATTATGCCCATTCTAAATCTTACCTGATTATACTGTAAACTGTGTAAAGCCTTCCTTTGGTTTATGGACTCAATTACTAAGGATGAATGAAGTTACTACGTTCATTAAGTTCCAGTACAAAGAGACTTCTCTGAATATCTGTTTATATGAAGAAACCTGAACAACACAGTTCCTATCAGAGTTGAAATTCTGGAGCCAAGATTTGATTAAATTGGTCAGTTAACCAAGTTTATACCTTTTTGAATGAAGTTTATTTCTGTCTTAGGCTTACTGTGCCCTTCCACCAATGGTCATTGCTTCTCTCGAGGCCATGATTATATATGACTGTGTCCCTCCAGTCTCCCAAAATGTCTTCCTTTACGATTCTCCCTGGATTTAAGTGTGGTAATACTTTGTCTGCTGATATGATCTAGAGTATTGTAATATACTTTGTGGTTACCACACATCTACAGCTTCATAATTAGTATCTCTATAAACAATTTATTCTAGAATTAACCTAGTGTAAGTATGCCATCTGTTTCCTATTGGCACTTAACTTATACAGACCCAAATGGCCCAAGACTGTTACCTAGTTCTCATCACAACCATGACAGATGAATTTTAGTATTTCCTATTGACACCAATGAAACTTGAGCTTGAGGAGTTTAAATAAGATACCTAATGTCATACAGATAGTGAGATAGCAGCAAAATTTTGATATAGATTAATCTAAGCCAAAGCCTCTGATATTTCAACTATACTTCATTGACTCCTGAGTTTTTTTTTTATTATATAGATTTCCACATTTGTATGCCTTATTTCTAACAGAGATTGTTATAAAGTGACAGAATGGGTGAATGAAAAAGATGATTGAGATAACCTATCTTAAATCCTTTTATGAATAAATGAGGTAACAAAATTGGGGGAAATGAACTACTTCGCACAAATTCACAAAAGTACTGATTGCCCGCTAATAATTTTGTACGTACTTTAAATAAAGAGATATGTGCTATTCAATGACCTACTGATGCAGTGAGGTAAAATGAGTTACCAAACATGGAATACTCAAATGTTGAGATATTCTTATCATTCTCTAATCTATGTTATAAGAACTGTAAGGCAGAGTAGGTTTCAAAATTTTGCCTACTAGAGAGGAAATTGAAAAATTTGTGTTAACTGAATATATCCATCAATTGATTTCTCTGACCATATTATAGTCTTGATTAGAAATAAGAAACCAATTTCTGAAGGTAAGGGTAATATGGCAAACATATTTGATATTTTGAAATGCTATAGTTCTTATTCTTATCCTCACAATATTTAGAAAATCAGTATCTGATCAAAAGAATAATTCTGATATTTGAGGCAATTTTGAGTAAACGTCAATTTAAATTTTGGCTCAGGTCATGATCTCCCGGTTCATGGGATTGAGCCCTGCATCGGCCTCAAGCAAAGAGTCTGCTTGGGATCTCTGTCTCCCTTTCTCTCTGCCCCTCCACTGCTTGCATGCTCTCTCTCTCTCTCTATCAAAATAAGTAAATAAACTTTAAAAAATAAAGTATAAAATAAAAAAGTAGCTAAAGCTTAGCTAACTTCATACTAAGTATAAAACACTAATAAACAATAATGATAAACTCTAATAAAACTGCTATAAATTTTACTGCCTTTGTAAGTTTTAACCAATATAACTAATGAAAAA
This sequence comes from Hyaena hyaena, assembly GCF_003009895.1. NCBI lineage: Eukaryota > Metazoa > Chordata > Mammalia > Carnivora > Hyaenidae > Hyaena > Hyaena hyaena. The sequence goes on along the minus strand of NW_024082075.1, from coordinate 273,986 downwards.
TAGTAGTTAAAATTCAGTCCGAAAAGATAAATACCATATGATTTCATTCACATGTGCAGATTAAAAAACAAAACAAATGAGCAAAGGAAAGAAGAGAGAGAGGGACAAATCAACAAACAGACTCAACTATAGAGAACAAACTGGTGGTTACCAGAGGGGAGGTAAGTGGAGATGAGTGTAACTGGTGGTTAGGATTAAGAAGTACATTGCTGTAATGAGCACTGGGTGATATATGGAATTGTTGAGTCACTATGTCATGCACCTGAAATTAATATAACACTCTATGTTAACTAACTGGAATTAAAATAAAAACTTAAAAAACTTAAAAAGTAGTAAAGAATAAATGTGAAAATCAGGGAAAGAAACAAAATTATTATTTTCATGGATAATATGATTATTTAGCTAAGAAATTCAAATAAATGAAAAGAAACACTATAAAATTAACAAGAAAATTCAATAAGGTAGCTGGAAACAAAATAAACAAAATGACATAGCTTTCCTGTATATCAATTTTAAATAATTGAAAGCATAATTTAAAAATGTATACTAGTACTAAATAAGAGGTACTCAGTAAGAAAACAAAGGAGATATATGAGATTTATATTAAATAAACTACAAATTTCCTGAAAGCCATAAAAATTCAATAAATTAAAAATCATGAGTTATCTCTAGATACGAATGCAAAATATATAAATCTCTAATTGTATCCAAACTACCTTAAACCGTAAGACTATTTTAAAAAATTTTTAATGTTTATTTACTTATTTTGAGAGAGAGAGAGCATTTATGTGTGCACAGAAGTGGGAGGGATAGAGAGAGAGGGAGAGAGAAAATCCCAAGTGGGCATCACACCAACCCTCGATCATATCCTGAGCCAAAATCAAGAAACGGATGCTTAACCCACTGAACCACCCAAGTGCCCCTGAACTTGTAATAATATTTTAATCAAAACCCTAAAGAGATCTTACTTTAATTTTTAAAAATTCAACATTCATGAACAAAGAAGCAGAAATCAAACAATTTTTGTTTGGAAATTTACATAAAGAATTGGTTTACAAAGAGAAATACATGATAAAGAAAACATGGAAAACAATTAGGAAGGAATAGATTAAGCAACCAAATATCTTGAACCAATGGTCAGGTAATAATAAAAAGTCAATTAAAATCCTTTTTTTATACAACTTGCCAAAATATATTATAGATTAATTTAAAAAGTTTTAGTATAAGATATCAACCCATATAAGACATAAACAACATATGATTAAAACTTTCTATGTTAAAAGTCACAGGAAGAAACCAAGGAGGATACAATTAAAATATTGGCAACATGAAAATATAAAACTAAAAGGGGCACTTGGGTATCTCAGCAGGTTGAGCATCCCACTCTCGATTTTGGCGCAGGTCATGATCTCATGGTCAGTGAATTGGAGCCCTGTGTTGGACTCTGCTGACAGCACTGAGCCTGCTGGGGATCTACCTCTCTCCTCCCCTACATGTGCTCTCGCTCTTTCTCTCTCTCAAAATAAAGAAATAAACTTAAAAAATAAACAGAAAAAGAAAATATGAAACTAAATGTTGAGAGTATTATAAACATTATTAAAATATAAACCAAAGTTTGAGACAATATTGAGAAAATAGATAAACGAATAAAGAATAAAAGAGACAAACCATTGAAAAGGAATTTCATGTAAATGTATAAAATGTATAACTATAAAAAACATTGAATATCCAGAGTAATGAAAGACATTTTAATTAAGAAAAAAATTGATTCTGGGGGCACCTGGGTGGCTCAGTCCACTAATCAGTTCAAGTCATGATCTCCTGGTTCTCAAGTTAGAGTCACTTGTCGGGCTCTGCACTGACAACATGAAGCCTGCTTGGGATTCTCCCTCTCCCACCTTCTCAGCCCCTCGCCGCCTTTCTCTCAAATTAAATTTTAAAAAGATAAGAATCAATTCTTTAATAAATAGCTTTACAAAGATTTTTAATAGTAATTTTACAAATTTGTGAAGAGAAAAAAATCTCATCCTTTGATAGAAGTTGTGTCCATAGTACAATGTTTATAAAAACTAATATGAAAATATGTATTTACATACCAGTAATTTCATTCTTGGTAATCCAAATCACAAAAAGGACATAATCTGAAACACAACAATTATGCACTAATTTTTTCTACACTACATTAGAGTAAACATAGGATTAAACTGCATATGTAATATGATATTAACTATGTTCAACCAGATAGGAAAATAGTAGGAAGTTTTGTAAATTGTAGTTCATGTTAACTGAAATTCTTTTTTAATTTGAGATTCTTATATGAATCAAAATATTCATAATAATTTGCAATTCCCTAATGATTAATGATGTTGAACATCATTTCATGTGCTTATTTGCCAACAGTATATCTTCTTTAGTGAAAGTTCTATTCTAACCTTTTCCACATTTTTATTGGGCTGTCTTTTTATTAGCAAAGTTTGAATGTTACATATATTTTTTGAATAATAGCTACACAGTGAGGTACTACTCTATGTCTAATAGGAGAACTGACTATACCAAGTATTAGAAGGTTATGCAAAACTGGAACTTTCATATACTGCTGCTTGTAAAATGGTACAACCATTTTGGAAAACAGTTTGGCAGTTTCTTAAAATACCTACCATATGATCCAGCCTTGCCACTCCTAGTATTTACCCCAAATAAACAAAAGAATATGTATGAACAAAGACTTGAACACTATGTTCATAGAAACTTTATTTATAAAAGCCCCAAACTGGAGAGAAAAACCAGACAAACAAACAAACAATATATCTTCAATAGATCAACAGGTAAACAAATAGTGATAACTCTATATAACAGAATACTATTCTGTCAACAGGCAGGACTGAAGTATTTACTGATACATGCAACAATACTAATAAATTCAAAATAATATGCTGAGTGAAAAAAATAGACAAAAAGCAAGCATAGTCTATGATTCCGTTTATCAATTATTCCATTATCTTGCGATAATCTGTCGAGAAAGCATATGAGTGGCACTAGGAGCTGGGAGGGAGAGAGACAGAGAAGAATGCGGGAAGGGTGGAAAACAAAAATTATAAAGGGTTTTGAGATTAGGGAATGGAAGATACATTCATTATCTTACTCCTATTGATGGATTCACAGGTGTAGACATACTTTAAAACTTATCAAAATGCACATTTTATCTATGTAAAATTTAGTGCATGTAATTTGTACCACAATAAAGCTATCAAAAACTCACAATGACCATGTTCTTTTATATTTAAGTTATTTTCATTTTTCTGTGATTACCTTATTTTGTGGCCAGATTCTGACTTGTACCAGTAACATTGTGGGTGAAGAATATCCCTCAAAGGAAAGATTTATGAAGGGAAGTCACATGGGATTTTTAGGCAGGGAATATTATTACCCAGAAGCCTCTCCATAGCATCTATATGTAGGAGGGAAGACAGAGAAATGATAGGAATGAAAGACCAGAGAAATAAGAAAGGTGAACATGGGTTAAGGATAGGAAATAGGTTTAGAAAGGTCCAGGAGCACAAGAAGGCCAAGGTCAGTAGTTGAAGGTATGAGAAATTTGGCCAGACTACTCACTTAATGTGTATAGAGTGCCTAATTAGATTTGGAGAGCCTAGCATATTTCATTCAATGAGACCTATTTATTCTAAGGTAGGTAATGAGTATACTGATTAAATAAAGAAGATATCTGTCAGAGATACCCCTTCAAAGGAAGAGAAGTCCCCATATTTGAGTAGGAAGAGCATTATTAACATTATGCAAAAAACTGTTGATGAAGTTGAGCTGTAGCTGGAAAGGAAGGTATGTGAACATTTTCTTTTCCTGCTGTGTATATAAAATAATTGCTCTTTGAAAAAGTAAAATCTCAATTTAGTGATAATGCTTAGGGATTAAGACGTTCTTGTTAATTGAATTTTTTATTTATACAATCATCGATGACAATCATAGAATTTCACAGCTGGAAAGGACCTTGGGGATCATTTAGTCCAACCTCATTTTATAGATTAGGCAACAGAGGACCAAGAGGTTAAGTATATGGCCCAAGGTGGCAGTCAATTAGTGACAGAACTGGGATTATGAGAGAGATTTAACTAGAACAGGCTTTTTGTTTCAGTCTTTGTGATTGAAAAATCTTCTACTCCAGAATGTGTTCATTTACTTAAATGTTTTATTATGAAAATACAGTAAATCTGAACCTACAGAGAGGTTGTGCCCTCAATTACTTCTTTTTTAAATTTATTTAAATAGTATTTATTGAATGCCTACTATGTTCTGGGCACTAAGTTCTGAGAATTTAAAAAAAAATGTGCAAAAGGTTTATAGTCTAAGGATTGACAGAAAATAAATGTGATTATTGTTATGACAAAGGAAAGCACAGAGATCTGAAACCACAGTAAACGGTGTGTGGTGGATGGAAAGAATGGTGATGCATATTACATTAATACACAGAATATATTAATCAGGGACATACACACACCTGTTAAACCATAAAGAAAAACAAAGACTTGATTATCACAAAATTTAGGAAAGCAATTACTTCTAAGGTGGAATGAAAGGAGGCAATTACCATAAGCTTATTCAATTGTCTTAGTAATGATCTATTCCTTATTTTAAAAAAAGTTTATTTATTTATTTTAAGAGAGAGACAGAGAGAGAAAACAAGGGAGAGGCAGAGAGAGAGAGAGGGAGAGAGAGAATCCCAGACAGGCTTAGTGCTGTCAGCGTGGAGCCAGACGCAGGGCTCCAACTCAGTAACTGTGAAATCATGACCTAAACCCAAACCAAGAGTCAGTTCCTTAACTAACTGAGCCACCCAGGTGCTCCATTAATGATCTATTTCTTAACTGGACAGGCACATGTGTGCTCACTGTATTAGCTTTTAAATAATTACATATACTTGTTTGTGAATAAAAACTAAAATATTTTAAGCAACGGAGAGGTAAGCAGAATGAGAATGGGTGAAAATTACAATCTCTGTCACGGTAAAAGGAAGAAATCCAATTCCACAAAAGTTCAAGAAGTATGAGGGGTGAAGAAAGGAAGAAATACTTTAGCTTTTCTGGTGACCAAGATGAAGTAGATTGAAAATTAAAAGGAGAGGACTATATTGATAAATGGAATTGTGGAAATTGGAGAATATTAAAGAATAGTGGCAGGCACTTCTTTTTGTTAGAGAAAAGAAAAGTGGAAAAGAGTTAATGGTGAGAAATATTAGAAGCAAATAAAGGCATTGTTGGGAGCACCCTTAGAGTGTCCATGGTTCTCTTCACAGAGGTAAGAGGCTTATTCTTTATTTTCTCAGAGAGTAAGCGCAAGATGTGATAAGGGAGGGGGGGAGAGGGAAAGGATGGAGATGGTAGAAGTGTTCCTAGAAGCTGGAAGGAAATGATTGCATGTAAAATAGATTCTATTGGATACAGAAATTACCATTAAAGTTTATCTGAGGAGTAATAATGAATCTGTAGTTGATTATATTGGCAGTCTTAGGACTTTTTTTTCTCTTTTTATGGGATGATAAACAAGCTGGCTGCAGAACCAGAGAGCTCAGAAAGCCCAGAATAACATGGAATGTGCTGTGGAATTGACTGGGGGAACGAGGGAGCACAGGGTGTAGGGACATGTCATACACTGCTCTGGGGTATGAGATGTGGAGCTCCAATCAGGCAAACAAAGGAGTGGAAAGGATGAAGCCATTTGGACCTTAATCTAAATCCACTGGGACAGAACAGGTGTGGAGATTAAGTTTAGGATTCAATAGTTAGGTTTATTGTGAGAACAACTACAAAGTGCAGTTGAAAGGGGAAAAGGGGTAGGAGGTAGTGTGAGCCATGAACAATGTACAAAGAATGTAATAAAGTCAATTTGGATTCAGACAAAAGTCAAAAAGAGGTTTGCAAGAGCAGGTGTTAGATCCCAGCAGGAAGGCAGAGCACAGCTATAATCTGGTTGATGGCCCAGGAAATTTAGTGAGGGGAAAAAAATAAAGGTCACTATTCAGAAACAGGTCTGTAGGTGGAAAATAAGGGCCCAATTAGTAGGTAGATGTTTTGAAGCAACACTTTTGTACATCTAGAAGGGAGCAGAAAAGGAGACTGGCTAAAAGGAGCTGAATTATTAATTAGTCCTTTTCTGGGAACTGGATCCCCTAGGGCTAAGAGTAAGAATGACTCTAAGGTCTACATTCCAGAGCCTTTGGCTAGAAGAGTCACTAAATCACTAAACATCTTCAGATAGGTGTGTTAGGCTGTTCACCAGTTCAATAGTTTTTTCCTAAGTCAGATGGTCTAGGAACTGGGGAATACAAAGGTGTACTGGATGTATAGAAGTAGAGTCAGTCCAGGGCGCCTTGGTGGCTCAGTGGGTTAAGCATCAGACTTTGGCTCAGGTCATGATCTCATGGTTCATGAATTTGAGTCTCACATTGGGTTCTCTGCTGACAGCTTGGAGCCTGGAGTCTGTTTCAGATTCTGTGTCTCCCTCTCCTTCTGCCTCTCTCCTGCTCATGCTCATGCTTTGTCTCTCTCTCAAAAATAAATAACCATTAAAAAAATTATTTTAAAGAAGTGAATTCAGTCCTATTTGTGGAGTCAAGAGAGCCCACTGGAACAACAGAGTCAAGAGAATGGAGGCAGGTACTGTCAATGGGAGCATTGTATAAAATGTTTTAGGTAAAAAGAAATAAAAATAAAAAATAACTTCAAGTCTAGGAGACTGGCAGAATTTGGGACCAGCAGCTAATGAAATTCTCTACTTGTGACTAAGTCAGCATGTTGGTTGTCTTCAGGTCTTCTATTTGTTCATATCTCTACCCAGACTGTACCAAATGATATATAGTCACCTGTGTTTCCTCTTATAGATGAACTTCAGGATCACATTCATCAGAATGTCAGCTCATGGGTTAGTGTTTCTTCAAAGACTAGTGTTATTCTTAGGAAGTTTGAAGTATTGCCCAAAACACATGAGCATCAGTGCTGTCAGAACTTCTGTAGTATATGAAAGTGCCACTCACACACATATACAAAAGCAAAAACAAAACAAGAAAAAGCACATCTGACTTTATGAACAGTTCAATCAATTTCACCTACAGGCCATACTTTGAAAAATGACAAGCCAGGGTCACCAACCTTGATTATGTGGTCTCTCATTTGGGAAGATTAACAACAGAGGGGGATGGGGAGTACAAGTTGTGAAAAAAAATAGGACATGTGAAAAATAATACAAATAAGGCTACAGAAACATAGGAACAAATATTCACACAAAATAGAGAGGTTAAAGGTTTATTTTGTTATTAAAATGTATTTTGAAGTTATCTTTCAATATGAAGGATTGACTCAATTTTTTAATGTTTTATTTATTTCTGAGAGAGAGAGAGAGTGAGTGACATCATGAGCAGGGAAGGGTCAGAGAGAGAGGGAGACACAGAATCCAAAGACCGGCTCAAGGCTCTGAGCTAGCTGTCAGCACAGAGCCCGACGTGGGGTTCAAACCTATCAGCCACAAGATCATGACCTGAGCCCAGGTTAGATGCTTAACTGACTGGGCCATCCAGGCACCCCAAAGATTGACTCTTAAACAGCTACCTGTGGAGGCTATGTTGTAGAAGCAACTTTATATATTAGATGACACATAGTAAAAGAAACAAGTCATCATCATCATGGGCATCATCTGGAAGAGGGGTATTCATTAAAATACCAGGAAGATCTTAAAATGATTTCACTAAAGGCAGTCTCACCACAGGAACTGTGAGTACAGTGTTTTAGCAAAGTTTAGTATATGTTTGTATTTTAATGCTTTAGAATAAAAACTACAAAAATTTGCTTAGAAATTAAAACATAGTGTACCAAGAATCTATGACAAGAATGCTAAAACATTCTCTATTTCATGTCCTAAAAGTTAATTTATTAATACCTTATAATTATGTCACTATTGGTGATATTTTCAATTTTCACCTTTAAAAATATATGTAAAATGTTAGAAAAATATTTAAATTACTAGTATCTTCTTTACTGTTTGTTGACTTTAATTATTATCCACAGAAAGTTTAAAATTGGTTTTTATTTGTTCCAAACACAAAACTTCATGAAAGCTTTTCTTAACCTTATTTACCCTGAGAAATACTCTAAAGTATTTAATTTGATTTATGTTCTTAAATAAATAATTCCACTTAATAGGAAAGTTTATTAAAATGCACATGCTATTCAACTTCAATCTACATAATTTTGAACTATTGTTCTGTAATAAAGATAGATTTTGCTAAAACATGCCAATGTTCATTTTTAAGTTAATCTTGCACACACACAGCTGCCTACAGGTGAACAAAATTGATGGCTGTATAAAGTAGTAAAAAAAAATAAAACAAAAACCAAAAAACCTCAAAACAGAAAAAGCCATCCTCATTGGCTTTGAATTTTGTCTAAGGAATAAGCAATTATGGAAATAGAAGAGAAGTCTATCAGTCAGGTTCCCAACAAGAAACAGATGTCACACTCAAATCAGGATGACTCAACAAACCACCCAAATACAGGGCTATTTGCAGAGATGGGGGTGCAGGGCAGCCACAAAGTGCGGGGGCAGCAACACGGGCTTAGCAGTAACTGTAAAGCTGCTCAATTTAACCCAAGGATCAAGAGAGGAAGCAGGTACTGAACCACTGCAGAGAGAGAACCAAGAGAATAATTTCTGAGTTCATTCTCTGCCCTCCTTCAGGGCTTCCCAAAGGCTGAGCCCAACTAGAAGCCTCTGAGCACAAGATACCTATGGCTGTAGGCCAAATTGTTCAGTTTCTTCAGAGAGAGAACAGGGTGGAGAAAGGAGAACAGAGGATCTGGAGGACCAAAGCAACAATATCGAAGCCTAAAATACCTAGTCTTAGCAAACATTTTCCTCCTAAACTAATATGTAAGGTGTTTAAATTATAATAATTATTGAACAATATTAGTAATTACAACCAACAAGTGCTTGGTTAAATTCCTTCTGATTTCTATTACTGTTGTTGATAGAGTTCAAAATCTGGCCTAACACAAATCTCATTTCTAAATGACAGAAAATACTTTCTGGGATTTTGTTCACGCGCGCGCGCGCACACACACACACACACACACACACACACTTAATATATTCAATAGCTAAATTCATCATCCGTTCTTTCAATCATTATCATACACTCTGCTAGGCACTAGGGATTAAAAAGAGATCTCTGCCTTCCAGAAATTTACAGTGCAATGAGACAAATTTAGCAACAATTAGAAGACAATGTAAGAGGAAAGTGATTAAAGACCTCAGAACAGGGAAGCCTTCATAAAAAAGTAACTTTTGACCTAAGACTTGAAAAAAGAATTACTCTATACAGAGTATTTAAGGTTTAGGGAGTCCTAAACTTCTGTAAAAGCATGAAGTGAGAGGGTCTGGTATGTTTGGGAAACCACAAAAATCCAGAATGATGTGAACAAAGAGTGAGTGAGAGTGAAAGGCTACAGATGAGATGATTTAGAAAAGATGAATTAGAACCAAATTATTAAGGGCTCATATACCATGAAAATAGCTTAAATTTTGTCCTTAAGATATGCTTTTCAAACTTTTTGTCATAATAATAATACAGAGAGAAGACAGTGAACTTATACACCCACAAGTCTGTTGGCAACACATGCAGCAGTATTCTGCTGCAAGCAAAAATAAATTTAAGTCTTATACTTTATTGTAAAAATTAATGAGAATTTTGCATTCTACTCCTTTGTCTGTAATAACATGAAAGCGATATTCTGACCCGTTTAAAAATGAATAAAATGGATACTACAGTAGGCATAACTATGGCTAGTTGAGGCTCTAAAACTCCCATGCATACTCTAAGAAAGCATCTTCTCCAGGAATTTAAAAAGCAGATTTGAAAAATCCATGAGGCAGTGGAGAGGCAATGGAATTGTGCATATATATATATATATATATATATATACACATACATACATATACATATATATGCACACATATCTATGCATAATTTCTATAGTTGTATATTTATACATAAATACATAGATTTCATATGCATATATAATAAAAAGGCACCAGAAGAACAAATACTTTGATGTTAGGGTGGATCTATAAATGATGTTGAAAAAGTACAGAGTCATAACACAGTGATAATGGAGAAAAGAGAATTGATTCAAGAAATGCAGGATCTCCTGTCTGGGAACATTGAGAGACAAAGAATAAGGCAAGGTTTCTATCTAGGGTAGTTGGTCTCAACCGTGATGATATTTAAAAATTTTTTAAAAAAAATAGAAGAACGTTTGTGAATAAACAGTTGACCACAGCTTGGGAACATTCTGAGTGAATTTCAAGAGGAAGCCATACAGTTAAGTAAAGCTTTCCAGGGGAATGACATGAAATCAGGTTTAGAGTTCTAAAAATAAAGGCTGGGACTAAATATCAAAAATTAGCCACACTGAAATCAAATCTAGTCCCTAACAGGGTTTTGTCTGACATACACAATGTTGAAATATGTTTCTGAACTAACATGTAAACATTTTGAGGGTAATTTCAACTGTTCTTGAACTAATACAAGTTCAGGGAGCCCTAAACGGCATTACTACATGACCCACCTTCTAAGTAAAGCCTATCCCTTTAGAAGAGGTATGCTAATTTCCTTTACTCTACTAGCACGAGAAACCACATGCATTTACCTCCATCTGCCTCATTCATTTATATTACCTGTAAGACCCTGATAAGGTTTACATTCGCAGTCTCTGGTCTAGTTCAAAGCTAAAGCTTTACCATTAATTAAAATCACTTATCGGAGAAAGGAGGAGAGGAAAAAAAGATGAAAAGAGAGAGGCAATGACAGGAGAGTAGAAGGGAAAGGAGGAAAGGAGAATGTTTTCCTTGAGAAACAGTTGAAATTTTGGAGAAAGTCATGCCCAAAGGACAATTGTAAGAATGGTCGAGCAAATAAGAATACTGACATTGTGCTGTCATGAAAGCCAAGGGAGGAATGATTTCCAATAAAGAAATGAGAAATCCCATGCAGTCAAGAGGTTTAATGAATTTGGATTTTTGGAAGATCGTTGCTGCTTCAACATGGGTGAGATTGTAGTACATTTTAGGGGAATAGAAAGTGAGAGAAGAGATACAAGTAGTCTAAAACAGTCTTTTAGTAAGTATGTGTTCTGTGAAAAGTTTCATATATGTGATAGAGCATAGGTGCATTCTAAAACAATTTTTGAATTATTTTATATTTAAAAGTTTGTGAAGCAGATTAAAAATGGTAAATTCTTTCTTAAACTGGAATTTAAGTAAATCTATTTTCAGGATCGCGTATCACAGATGGGATTGGTAACTAGAACAATGACCCCCACTCTTTTCTAGAACATTGCTGGATTATGAGGAAAGATAAGGACTTGAAGTGATTCAACTTCGAGACAAGGTTGTGATGATTTGTTTGAATTGAACTTGATACTGAGTCATCCTTATTTTAGAGGAATGAAAGAAATATTAGCAAAAGCATGATTATGCCCAAGATTTATACAGATAATCCTCTCACCAAAATACTAACAAATGTATTTTCAAAACAGAATAAGTCCACTCACAGCCAATGAACTGCCCCCTAATCCGCCTGTATCAGCCGGGTTATGGCAGCAAACCAGACATACTCAAAAGGAGTGTGTAATTGAAGAGAATTCACAGAAGGGATAATTTTAAAAAAGCTTCAACACAATGAAAGACAAACAGTAAAGAATGGTATAGCAGCTTTGGATGTTCACAATGGTGGGAAGAAGGCTTGGCCTCAGGCCTGAATAGGAAGAGAGTATTTACTAGAAGCCAGGTAACTGCAGGAAAAGGCAGATGGGAGCTGTGGCCTTCAACAGGGCCATTCTACAGCCAATCTGAATGCAGCCTCACAGGACAGGAGCCACAGGGAATGAATGTCTCAAACTCATGGTCCTCCTGATCTCCAATGTCCAGCTCTGTCCCCCCTCCTAAACCCAATCAGAAGATAAGGGAAACCAGTTGATATGGCCATAAAAGTCAGCTTTTCCTAGCACTGAGCAGAGTAGAGAGGGAAGAGGAAAAACCTCTAGCACATCTCCAGAAAGAAAATAAACGAGTTTTCCTTCAGCAAGTTGCCAAAACCCTGTATTATATCTTTTTTTTTTCTTTTTTCAAATAAAAATGAAGTGGAACCCCTATTCTAACGGTAGCGATGTTTCTTTTACTTTTCTCTCTCACTGTTTGGAAGACTCTCGCATAAGGCAAGAACTATAATGTACTGGTCTTTTTCTTTGTTTTCAACAGCATCCAACCCCCTTTCTTATTTTGAAGGAATCTGCTACTGTTTATTGCTCTGTGGGCAAGTGGGGAAAACAGCTCCTGCCTTGGACTATGAAAGCTAGAGACAGACCTTTCCTCTTGCTGCCCTCTGCACCACAAAGGCTAGTCTCTTGAGCTAAGAGCACTCAATGAGATGCATTCTCCCAAGATTCTAAATTTGGAGGAAGTAAAAATTATTACCTAAGGAAGTAGGATTTATCCCAGGCAGCAGAAGCTCTGCTCATTTCCTTAGCAGCAGCAGTAGCAGCCTGGCCAGGTCATTCCTCAACAACATTTGTAATGCCTTCTGTACTTTTACTACTGGGAAACACTTAGTTCAATCCATTCCGCTAACCTACCCTCCCAGCTTCTCTGCAATTACATCACCTCCAAAGAATCTCCCAATAAATGCTTTTGTCGGCTTCTGTTATGAGTACTCAAGAGCATCTTAACGTGTACGATTCCTATTTTCAGGGTCGAATTGCCAGTTGAACTGATACCAGGTTTCCCCATGGAAATGAGTCTTACCTTTGCATCTGTACCCTGGGGCTACCTTTATTTGTCCTGCCCTCCTTCACCAGCCACGTAGCCCCCCTTCTTAGTGTCTTACCTGGTCCTCTCTTTGTGCTGACTCTGTCTTCATCTGGGACCTTTCTCTTCTCATCTCTACCCATCTTTTAAATTTTGTGGTAATTTTAATCTCAATATCATCTTTGGGCATATTGTAATTCCAATATTTAAATTCATTTATATGTGTAAAACTGATAGAAGCTTGTTAAGATAAACAATAAATGTTGAGATGTCAGAGGCCAGCTGTTGAGATATTGGGAAAAGAGGAGAATCATCCTGGGAGTATCAAAAAAATTTGGAGGTAAAAATGTGATTATTCTACTTAAAAACCTGGATGCAAGGAAAAGAGGGAAAATAACATTTTGTACTTGCTTCCTGGAAGTCACCCCCACCACACTATTTAGAAACATTATCTCCTTCCATTCTTACTGTAAAAAAGTTTAGGTAACTGTGTCACTGCTATTTAGTGACACAGCTGGGCTTGGAAACTGTGACTGCCACCCTCAGCTCTGGTTCCCACACCAGTGCCCTGCCTAAAGATGGTAGTTACCTCTTTGAAGATCCTGACACTCAAATATGAATGTGAGAAAATCAGTGGCAGGAGTCAGTTTTGTGACATAGCTACAAGAGACTCTATAGCACCTCAAATTTTGAGATAAAATTTTGATCGCACAAGAGGCATTTTTCTTAAGAAGTCATGAATTTGATTGGGTTATTCTTAAAACATCTACTAGAAAACCATTTCTTAAATTGCCATTTTATGTTCCATGGTATTGATGGAAAGGAAATTGTATAATTTGCTCATGTGTCAGAGATAGTCTGTTTGTTTACTGTTAATGATAATCAAAATATCTGACATGTAATAATGTTCTGGTAACACTTAAATCAACCTGATGATCCTGGAAACCTAATAAACAGTAACTACAGAGATTTTTAATATGCTTCTGGCTGTTGAAGTACTGCCAATCTGTAAAATGTTTGAATTCCAAACCGCAAATGGATACATATTCGATAGCATAATCAAAATAGAGGAAATAAAAACACGACTTTGATTGACTAGCCTTTTAATGTTAAATTAAAAAAATAACCGAAAATCATAAAAAATAGACTTCAATTTTGGATGTTAATTTTAGGAAATTAATATTATTTTGCAACCAAGATGAGTTCCTCAGTGTAATTGGATTATTTTTGGTAATCAGATTTCATAGGTGTGACCGGAAGCAGCTGCAAAAGCAAATCAAGTTTGCTCAGAAAGAATATTAATGATACTCTGAAATCCTTCATTCCCAAGAGGAGTGTAAAACTTTAAGCTAAATACTTGAAAGAATACACATTTTACATGTTTCTTTTATTAGTGATGAGAGTTGCTTATTAATCAATGTTTAACAATGTAATTACAGCTGTTTTAGTCTCACCAGATAACACAGATTAATAAATGACCTGCAACTAGTGAAGTGTGCAGAAAGGGTAATGAATTCTTTCCATCAGCACACTAATTTATTAGTAATAAACAAAGACCATGATGAATTAGGAGAATTGTAGAGGTTCTAAATATTGAAATCAAATTTCCAGATGAAAGCATTTAATCATTCAGTTTTCCTTCATTTATTTCTCTTCATGTCTGATAATGGTTTGGGATTTGCCTTTCTGGACTGCATTAGTTCATCTAAAGCTCATCTCTTATACTGTTTGCAAGTTTACATTGATTTGACTCTTATTACATATTAGTTTTACTTAACACCAAAAGTAGTATAACTTTGATTTCAACTAATTGGATTAGTATGTTTAGAGGAGCAACTCGTTCCAGCTCAACAAAGCACAATTGGATTAGCCTGCTTTTACAAAACCAGATTTAACTATGTAGAATTCTATTTGGAACTTTCAGTTAACTTAAAGGAGAAAGATACAAGCACATGTGCATTATAATAAATATCACTTAAATCTGACGGTGATTGACTAGCACACCCAAAAGTAACACTGTACAATGTTTAACTCAGACTCATTTTATAAATATTTTGTGTTTTAATTCTAGCCTTCTTTGGAACTTCTGTGGCATATAGTTTTTCAAATATGAACTTTACCTAGAGACACATGTTATACAGTAAATGCTCCTTCAATTACCACCAATTGGGAGGGTGAGAGAGTGGAGGGAGGGCAGTCTAAATCTGAATTAGAAATGCAATGTTGTTTTGAAGAAAAAGGATAAGAAGAATGAGATGATTAACATTTTCTTAAAATATGTAAGAAAATAAAGAAATCATTGTGTTTAAAATCTCTATACATTCTCAGATGGTAGCCACACTTGTGGTGAGAATAACAAAGCATATAGACTTGTCAAATCACTATGTTGGAAACCTGAAACTAATGTCACATTGTTTGTTAACTATATCTCAATTTTAAAACTATTTTATTGAACTGTTTTTGAAGGTGTGAATTCTGAAAAATATAAATCCCTTTAAGAAATAGGATGAAAATGAGCTAGAAGTGGGAAGAGTCAAAGAACAAGGATTTGAAGCAAAATAACTTTTTGTAGTAACTTCTTGACCAGAAGAAAATAAGTCTAGCAAGAAAATTACTCCTCTTATGAGAAAGGGTAAATCATGGAATTTTTCAAAGGCCCTGAGAGGGACCATTGCCATCTGTCTGTATCCATGTATAGTTGGAGGTATCCTCTCTTTTCGTCAAGTGTAGCCTAGTGGAGCAGAAAGCTTTTCCCTTCATTTGAACGAGGCAAATAAACAGAGGGAGAATTACTCATGCAGAAGTGGGAGGTAACATAGTGCTTGTTCTCCATGTTAATTTATAAGGAGGCTGTTAAAATCTTCAGCCTTAAGATTAGAGAGTGTAGCTTAGAATGGCTGGAGCAACTGGCCCCATCCATTGTTAGTGGGAATGTAAAACGGGTCAGTTGCTATGGAAAACAGTTTAATAATTCCTCAAAAAAAAAAAGATACCATACAAGCCAGCAAATTCACTCAGTATACACCCAAAAGAAATGAAAGCAGTTACTCAAAAGAATCCATATTTACACATTTATAGCAGTACAGTTCACATTATTAAAAGGTGAGAACAGCTCAGGGATGAACTAACTCATAGACAGGATGAACTAACTCATCCTGTTCAAGGTGAACTAACTCATAGACAGGTTGTATGCAATGGGGTATTATTTAGCCAGAAAAGGAATGAAGTGTTGATACCTGCTATGACTTGGATGAACCTTGAAAACATCATGGTAAGTGAAAGAAGGCAGTCCAGGACACCACATATTATATGATTCCATTTAGGTAAAGAATGGAGAATTGGTGACATCCACAGAGACAAAGAGCAGATTGGTGGCTGTCAGGTTATGGCAGGTGGAGAGAATGAAGGTGGGAAGTAACTGTGGGTGATAAGAATGTTTTAGAACTAGATACAGGTGATAGCGGCACAACATTGTGAAAGTACAAAATGCCACTGAACTGACTTTCAAATGGTCAATTTTGCGTAATATGAATTGTACTTCCATAAAATTAAAAACAAAGAGACAGACAAAAACATAATAAGTGATGGCTGAATGGGTTCATTCCAGAGAGAATGATCAAATCAGAATATCTACATAAATAAAACATTCACAGGATTATATGAAGCCCCAAAAAGTTTAACAGTCAATACCAACTACAATTCCAAACAATAGAAACAGAAGGAAACAGTTTAACTTTGACAAACATCAGTAACAGATATTTACCAAAAACTTATCATTATACTGAATGGTGAAATGTTATATTCATAACACAAAAGTCAAGAACCAAGACAAGAATGTCTGTGCCAGCTACTGTGACTGAAAATTATTTTGGAGGTTTAGTTAATGCAATTGGCACCAAAAGTAGAAAACAATTTAAATATTAGAAGAATAAAAACATATCTCTTCACATAATATATAATATACCTGGAAAAATCCAAGAAATACTATACACAGAATTAAAAATAGAATTCAGTACGTTGGATGAATATCTGAAAAATACATGAAATTCCATAGATAATTTCCAATGACGTGTTCGAAAAAGGATGAAAACAAATATGTCTAGGTAACAATAAAAAAATACAAAATACAACGTAAAGCACCCATGTGAAGTAAATTATAAAAAAGTATCAAAAGAAATAATGCAAGACCTGAACAGTTGCAGAAATAGATTATTTCTTTGGATAAGAATGCCTTATATTATTTTTATTAATTTAGTGTCAACCCAATCAGAATTCCAACAAGTCTTTAATGTGGCAAAATTTTAATATTCACATGAGATAATACATAGCCCAGGAAGAGGTAACAAAATTAAGAAAAATAATAATGAGCATTAAAATAATTATTTTAAAATACTAGCTTTTCCAAATACTAAAAATGCTTACTATAAAACATTTGTAATAAAAATGTGATTTTGGTATAGAAAGAAAAAATATATCAGTGAACAGACAAGAATTTAAATCCATTTCAAAATTAAGTTGGTATGTGATGAGACATTGGGCACCATCTTTATTTTTCTTGGGTGTCTGCCTAAAGAACCCTAGTGTTGTGTGTCATCATATATACTTGATTTAGTTTTAATGTTTAAGTTGCAAAAATATTATGAGAGTTTTAGAAGAGTGATTCTTATTTATGGAAATGAAGAGATCCCCTTTATGTATTAGGCGCAAAAAACAAGTTGAAGATTCAGATGTTATGATTTTTGTTAAAATAATTTTGTAAACCTCAGGGAAGGTGACCATATGATTGTAAAAGGATGGATGAAGCCATGTTGGATACACACCAAAATATTAACATGTCTATATGGGCTTACTTTGGAGGGTCAGATGTAATGGAGAGAGGGTAGTGGGAAATTATCAACTTTTAAAAATAGATCTTGACATTATTTAATTGGCTGTAAGGAGGTCATGTTATTTTTATCTTATTTAGAAAGACATTTACACGGGGCGCTTGGGTGGCTCAGTCGGTTAAGTGTCCCACTTCGGCTCAGGTTATAATCTCATGGTTCATGGGTTCCAGCCCTGCGTCTGGCTCTGTGCTGACAGCTAGCTCAGAGCCTGGAGACTGTTTCACATTCTGTATCTCCCTCTCTCTCTCTGAGCCTCCCCTGCTCACACTGTCTCTCTTTCTCAGAAATAAATAAACCATTTTAAAAAAGAAAGACATTTACAATAAAATAATACAAGGCAAAACATTCTGAAATAGAAGGGTGGCTTAAGAAGTAGGAGAGTAGAAGATTGGGACTGAAGAGAAATCACTGGAAATGTGTCCTGGCAAGAAGGAGGAAAGCATTCATTAAGGCCCAGGCAAGGAGGTGGAATGCAAAATATGCTTACCACTCTGGCACCAACACTATTTAGATAACTTTGTACTACCAGGTTGCCAGGAATTTGGGGCCGAGTGGTACAGATCAACATGGTGTCTATTCTGCAGAAGCATTCAGGGATTGGGTCTCAAATCTACCCTAGATACATGAGGGCTTCAGCATGGCAGAGATCGGTAACTTCTTCCAAGTAAGAGACAGAGAAGACTAGAAAGGATAAAGCACTCAGTAGGAATGTTGGGATGGAGTCAGAAACTGGGCAAAGGAACCAGGGACCATTTGGAAAACATTCTCCATTATCAATCAGGCTGTTAAGTAGTCCACAATAAGTAACATGCATATAATATTTTAAAGACTAATGACTCAGTGGGGCATCTGGGTGGCTCAGTTGGTTATGCATCTGACTTCGGCTCAGGTTATGATACTGCAGTTCGTGGGTTCAAGCCCTGCATCGGGTTCCGTGCTGACAGCTCAGAGCCTGAAGCCTACTTCAGATTGTGTCTTCTCTTTCTACCTCCCCTGCACATTCTGTGTGTGTGTGTCTCTCTCTCAAAAAAATAAAATAAGCATTAAAAATTTTTAAAAAGACTAATGACTTAGTCTTTTTCTAAAATAGAACTTTTGTAAAATTTGACTGCATAGTCCTGTGTTAAGTCAGTTATATTAATAATTTTGATTTGTTACAATTACTCTGGGAGATATATTTTTTCATCTCTGTTAGACAGATGAGAAAACTGATACTCAATAGCTAGCGAGATCTACCTTAAATCACAAAGAAAATAAGAATAGGGACTGGTATTTGAACCCTAGATGTGCATGTGTATATCATTATGTATCATTTAACAATGTACCCCAGAGTAAGACTGTAATAACCTTTTTGATAATACTCCCTGAATAGTATTTATTTCTAAGATATGTGTCTGGAACTAAGAGCTGGACTTATTACAAAAATCACATTCAATTAGTCAATAGGTACCATCAATTCTTTTCCTTTCATACAAGTTTTCTAACAGTGCGGTCTTAGAACTTAGTCAGGTCTGAGTTATTGAAGCTATAGTTATTGAAAACCTTTGAGAAAAATGGATGAAAGCAAATGGTGAGATGGAATAGAGAATTCATTATCAACTTTTGTATGATGGAAACACAGGGAATAGAGCAGGTGCTCAGAAAATTTAATGAGCACTATGTGAGGTTATGTGATGCTAGAACTTCTACCTGAAGAAGAGACAAAAAGGGAGCTGTTATATGAAAACCTTCTTTAAATTGAGAAAACCATCACATATTTTATCAAGAAATTTGCACTGATAACATACTTGTTTCCTCAGTCTGTCCGTATATAGCACAGCTGGCAGATCATGAGTTGCTTTAATAATTCTTTTTTCCTCAAGAAAAAGTATTTTTGTCTTTGAAAGACAATGATACATGCATAGTATTTTGCAACTATATTCACTTGCCCAACTGAGTTCAAACAAGGTTATTATAAATGACTCATATATTGTGGGATCTGCAGCATGTAGAGAGAATTTGTTTATGGGTAGCTCTTTGGGTATAAAGAACAAGTTAACCTGTTACTGCCGTGTGTAATGTATTTCTCTGACCAACTGAAGATATACATATATATATGTATATATATATATGACTTCTGTCAAGGCATAAGTCTCTGTAGTAAGCTAAAAGGATCTTACTCCATCAAGCTCTGACAGGGAGGTCTGTTGGGAACTCCAGCCCCATATTCTTCCTTTTAAGATATTTTCCTTGCAAGGAGCTTCCGCCTTGTTACAGCAGATGCAAAGGGAGTACGTCAGTGGATTTGATCATTTTACATCTCAAGAAGGGCTTAATTAAGATCTAGGAGTTGGGCTTAATGCAAGTTAAAGAAAAAATGTTTTCTTTTTAAAAAATTTTTTTGTTAATGCTTTTTTAATTATTTTTTTTTGAGAGAGAGATAGAGACAGCGTGAGCAGGGGAAGGTCAGAGAGAGAGGGAGATATAGAACCGAAGACAGGCTCCATCCAGGGTCTGAGCTAGCTGTCAGCACAGAGCCCGATATGGGGCTCAAACCCATGAACCGTAAGATCATGACCTGAGCCGAAGTTGGACACTTAATAAACTGAGCCACTCAGGTGCTCCAGTTTTCTCTTTTTAATCTACTTTTTTTTAGTGAGTTATTTTTTTGGCCTCTTTTGTTTTTTAATTTGTTATATTACTATATTGAAAACAGTGATCAAGTACACGCCATACGTAATACTGTCTATTATGAGGATAGATTGAACATTAAAGAGTAAAGCTAGATTTATATCATAAAGATATGCATTTTCTTTAAACAGGTCCCAGATTATGGCCTTGAATATGTTCCCATGAAGCAATCATGGGAATCGTTGCCCAGTCCTTTTCACAGACAGTTCAGGAACCTACTAGAACAACACTACACTACTACACTACTACTTGCTTTTCAGAAACACTTTATATTTCAATTTAAAGAAAACACCCCCAAATGGAAAACCTAGTATATATATTCATATGTGTGCATGCAAATATATATATGTATTTATATGTCGCACATAATGTGTGAACACACATATAAACATTTTTATGTACATGATGAGTATATAGTAAACTCCTCAATATACTTTCCTTAGACGGAAGGGTGGAAATAGCTGAAAATATGTTTGTTGACTTAAGTGCAACTCACATAACCCTGGTTATTGTCCTCTGCTCCTACAGAGCCCCTGCACCCCTGTAATGTCTTCTACTTACCTATGTCCTAGAACCTCCAGAGAAAGTTCCACTCTCAGAAACAAGTTCACCTAACAAAGTCAGTGTGGGGGTGGGGTTAAAGACACAGGCAGAAAGACAGCCTGGGAACTGACTGGTTCCCTGGCTTCAGTTGGTCCTAGAAACAGTCTGAACCCTTCAATTCCTTATATGAGTCAATAGGTTTTCAGCTAGTTTAAGTAATTTTGCTATCACTTTTCAGCCCTGTATGTGTCATAATATTGCAAAACTTATCATGAAGTCAACTTCTCAAATGTTTCTTCTATCATTCCTTCAGACTGTAGGACCACAAAAACAAAATTTTGCCATCATAGTTCCATCATCTTAAGGTACATGTGCATAAAGTCCATGACCACTTCTCTATCTCATTCAAATCCTCATTATGCTTGACCTCTTCTCAGTATTTGGCAGAGATGACCACTCCTTGGAAGACATTTCCATACTGTATTCTAGGTTACACACTTTCCTTTGCCTTCCCTGATGATGGATAGAAGCAGAAAAATGTTCACCTTTAGCTCAGAAGGCTGACCTACAGTCTACATAATTTCAATAAGGATCAAATATCTTCTAGATGCAGGACCTTTTATGGAGTTGTTTACAAATACTACCTTTCTGTGTGTAGCTTGTTTTTTTTTTTTTAATCCCCTTTAACAACTCCATAAAAGGTCCTGCATCTAGAATATATGAAAAACTCTCAAAACCTCCATAACTCAAAAACAAACAACAACAAAAACAACATAATTATAAAACAGGCAAAAGATATAAAGATTCATTTCACCAACAGGATAAAGGAGGATATACAGAAGGCAAAAAGCACATGGGAAAATATTCAGTGCCATTAGCCATTAGTGAAGTGTAAATTAAACATTTATGAGCTATCACTACATATTTAAATGTGACTAAAATTTGTTTTCAAAAAGTAATAACACCAAATGCTGGCAATGATGCAGAAAAGCTGATCGTTCATACATGCTGACTGAAATGTAAAATGCCCTCCTCCATGCCCATCCTCCCCTCCCCCCGACATCCATCAGTCCTCAGTTTTTGTCAGCATTCAAGAGTCTCTCATGGTTTGCCTCTCCCCCTTTCCCCCACCATTCCCCCCCTTCTTTTCCCCCTTGTTCCTCCGTTAAGTTCCTCCTAATCCTCCTTTACGTGCAAACATATGATATTTGTCCTTCTCTGCCTGACTTATTTCTCTCAGCTTAACACCCTCAAGTTCCATCCATGTTGCTACACTTGGCCAGATTTCATTTTTTCTCATTGCCATGTAGTATTCCATGGTATAGATAAACCACATCTTCGTGATCCATTCATCCGTTGATGGACACTTAGGCTCTTTCCATGTTTTAGCTATTGTGGAGAGTGCTGCTATGAACATTGGGGTACATGTGAAATGTAAAATGATACAGCTACTCTGAAAAAGATTATAGCAGTTTCAGTTTCTTCTGAAACTTGTGCTTACCATATGATCCAGCAGTTGTACTTTTGGACATTTATTTTAGAGAAATGGAAACTTATGATCTCATATATAAATCTGTACACGAACATTCATGGCCTGATTGAATATGTTCATGATGCCTGAATATATTCCATGTATTGTACCAGTGTCAACTTCACAGTTTTAATATTGTACAATAGTTGTGCAGGATGTCAGTATTAAAGGAAACCGGATGAATGCCGGATGAATGGTATATAGTCCCTCTCTGTATCCTTTTTGTAACATCTATGAAACTATAGTTCTTTAAAAATAAAAAGTTTAAAAAAATCACCTGAGAATCTTTTTAAAACCCAAGCCCAGACCTCATCTCAGATTAATTAGGTCAGACAGCATCTCTAGGTGTGGAATGCAGGTAGCAGTATGATAAAAACTTTCTAAGGGATTCCAAAAAACTGCCGACATTAAAAACCAGTGGCTTTAATGGTGTGATCCCCAAATCAGAAGCAAAGCATCATTTGAAACAAATTTTCAGATCCCAGCTTACACCTACTGGTTAGAAACTCTGAGCAAGGTATTTTAATACAACTTCTAGGTTATTCTGAGTTACCCTATATCCAAAAGGATAGTCACTAGCTGTTGAGCATGTGAAATGTAGCTAGTGACACATGCTGAAATGATATTTTTGATATATTAAATAAAATGTATGAAAATGAATTTCACCATTTATTTAAGAATTTTTCCAGATCTATTGATATATCTGACACATAATTGTATAAGTTCAAGGCGTACACCATGATGGCCAGATACATATGTGTTATAAAATGATTACCATGATTTGTTTAATTAACACATCCCATCACTTCACAAAATTACAATTTTTTTGTTTTGTGTTGAGATCTACTCTCTTGATAACTTCCAAGTGTACAATACAGTATTGCCAACATTGGATCCACGGACCATATTCATCATTAACTGGAAGTCTGTTACCCTTTGGATAACAACTTCCCTGATGTAATTCTTTTTAATACTTTTGGTGTGGCTGCTACAAAATTTTAAATTACATATGGCTTACATTAGGACTCTATTCAATAGCGCTGCTCTAGAACAATTACTTCAACTCTGAGTATACAATAGAACACCTAAGGAGCTGAAAAAACAAAACAAAACAAAACAGTGCCTATACCTTATGTTTGATTAAATCAAATTGCTTATTATGGCCCTGGTGTTGATAATTTTGAGAAAGCTTCTTGAATGATTTTAATGTATTGCCAGGTGTGAAAATAATTGATCTAAAGTTGGCTTCAGAGTTTTTCAACTTGAATTCCTCTGACAATTAGATTTGGGAAACTATCTCCACCACCCCCCTGCGAGAAAATGCACATTTACACATGCTTTGCATCCATTTCCAAGATATTTCTAATCATCATATAAAGAGCTCCTGCTCTTTGGTTTTTATGTATTTACTTTTAAGAAATTTATGTTTTAGGGAATAATACTTTTTCATGTCTTGCATTGTCACGTTTCACTTTTAAGTAGGTAAACTGGAGCTAGGGTGAGCTCTTCATCTAGATCTTTCTGGAACTCTCAGAGGTAATTTTTTATGTACTAAACATGTATAAAGATAACTTATCTTGCTTAATTCTGCCTTATTTCCCTAATAATTATATGCTATTTTTAAAAATTTATTTTAGAGTGAGAGAGTGCATGCTGAGTTGGGGAGAGGGGCAGAGTGAAAGAGAGAGAATCCCAAGCAGGCTCCACGCTGAGCATGGAGCCAGACATGGGGCCTGTTCCCACAAACCTGGGATCGTGACCTGAGCTGAAATCGAGAGTCAGATGCTCAACCAACTGAGCCTCTATATGCTATATTTTAATAGTTATAGTTTTCTTTAAAACTATGTGTGTGTGTGTGTGTATATATATATATGTGTGTGTGTCTATACATATATATATCTTGTATGCTGTTTCCTCTCTTGAATTTTATGTATTAGCTACACTAATGTTCTTCAAATATTTGAATTGTTACTACTAATGGAATTGCCAAAAATCTTGCCTCCAAGTAGTCTAAACTGTAAGAAATGTCCTTATAAAATATTTTTCTAGAAATAAATTCATAAAACTAATTATAAAATACATGGTTCAACTAACAGAAAATCATTCATTTATTTAACAATTAAGTACCTAGTATATGTGTGTGGGCATTGTTCTAGGCACCAGAGAAATAGAATTTAAAGATTCCCTGTCCTCATGAGTCCCACACTCTAGTTTGGAGAGAAGGGCAATGCACAAAAGGTATGTAAAGATATGATCTATTGTGAAATGATAAAAGCTGTGGAAAAGAACAAAGAGGATAGAGAAACCCAAGGGAAACTTTTGTGCAAAGAGACAATTGAGTAAAACTGTAGAAGGCAAAGGAATGATTTATGTAAACGTCTGGAGGAATCACCAGAGGACAAAGGAAATTAAAAAAAAAAAATAAGGTTTATTCACTTTTGAGAGACAGAGAGAGACAGAGCATGAATAGGGGAGGGGCAGAGAGAAGAAGACACAGAATCCAAAGCAGGCTCCAGGCTCTGAGCTGTCAGCACAGAGTTTGATGTGGAGCTTGAACTCATAGGCCCTGAGATCATGACCTGAGCAGAAGTCAGATGCTTAACCTACTGAGGTACCCAAGTGCCCCTTGGACAGAGAGAATTTGAATGCCTGGATATTGAAGCTTACCTGGCCTATTAGAAAAGCAAGAAGTCAGGGGTGTCTGGGTGGCTCACTTGGTTAGGTGTCCAACTTCGGCTCAGGTCATGATCTCACAGTTTGTGGGTTCGAGCCCGGCATCAGGCTCTGTGCTGACAGCTAGCTCAGAGCCTGGAGCCTGTTTCAGATTCTGTATCTCCCTCTCTGACCCTCCCCTGCTCATGCTGTCTCTCTCTCAAAAATAAATAAAACATTAAAAATTTAAAAAAAAGATAAAAAGAAAAGCAAGAAGTCAGTGTGATGGAAAAAGTGAGAAGCTGGGAAAGGGATAAGAGAGGGGTCACAGTTTGGTGGAAATGTTTAGGCCATTAATGAGCCTGACTTTCACCAAAAAGTGAGATGGCAGCCAGTGGCGAGTTTCCGGTGGAGGAGTGGTGCCTTCTGATACCTGTTCTTAAAAGGATCCCACTAACAGTTTGGAGACAGTGGGTGGATTACTTACCCACCAGAAACAGCCCTGGTCCCAACTCCTTGAGTTCTCCTTGACCTCTCTGTCCTCCTAGAATCTGCCTGAAAAGGTGAAATCCTGAGGAAAGTGGCAGGGTTTGGGGGACTGTGCTAGCTCTACCTGCCCACAAAATACAAACAGGAGCTTCCATCTCATGAAAGAGATGTGAGCCAGCAAATTAATTAATTAATTAATTAATTAATTAATTACTTTTGAAAGGATCCTGCTGGCAGGTAGTCCTTCAGTGAATGGACTGACGGTATGAGCAATGCCAGAAGCACAGAGCCCAGTTATCAGAATAATGCAAAATTATAGGGGATAGGTAATGTATTTTAAACTTAAATTCTATATCTTATACCTAAATTTCCAAATTATTTTAATCACTTCATTTATAATTAGCCTGTGCTGTGTCCCAGGTTGGATAAGGCAGGAAGGGGAAGAACAGGAGGCAGCAGGAATGCATAGTTTCTAGATCCTTTTCCATTCTCTCGGAGAGAGCTGATTGACATGCCTTTAAAAGCCTTTCTATCCTTGCCATGGTTCGTAATATCATTCATGGCAGTGCTTGCTACTTCCTATCCAGTGAAACAGAAAGAAGAGTTTAAGCAGATGAAATATTTGTGGGCTTGTCTAAAGTAAGCAAGGTACTTTCCAAGGATCAGGGTAAACTTAAAGTGGTTAATGACTAGATATTGTCTCAAAACAGATAGAGAGTAAGATCTTCAAAGTCCTATTAGCAAAATTGGGATCTTCGTAAGACTATGTGATGGCATAGGATTTTAAATAGTACTTTCCCAATTTATACAGAAGCAGATAAATATGCCAGATTTCTAACTAGCATGGTTTCTTTGACAATAGAATTTCCTTTAAAGCTTAGTAGAATCTTCTATACATACAGTCACACGCTGTACTTATGACCAAAGCTCTATTGCAGTTCAGTGCAGAAAAGTGGGTCTTTCCCAAGACAATGGTGGGTTCAGTGGATACTCTATGGTAAAAAATGCATCTTGACCCCCCACTTTTCCCCATAAACCAAATAAATTTCAGATGGACTGAAGATCCAAATATAAAAGGTAAAACAATACTTATTTTAAAGGAAAACATAAAGAAATAGCTTTGTGACCTTGGATTAGGTAAAGATTTCTTGAAGAGAATACTAAAATTACTAATCATAGCAGAAAAGAATGTTTAATTGGACCATGTTAAAATGAAGAACTTTTGGGGGTACCTGGCTAGTTCAGTCAGTTGAGTATGTGACTCTTATTTCAGGCTCATGAGTTCAAGCCCCACATTGGGTGTAAAACTAATGAAAAATAAAATAAAATAGTAATAATAACTTTATCAAAAGATGTCAAGAACAGTATGGCAGGTAAACCACAAAGTTTTTACTAAGTAAAAACTAAGTATAGTAATTACAACATGGGGTGTTATAATCGGAGGGATAGCACATTCTATGGTATGTCATGATGTGACAAAGACATCGCAGGCTAAATGTAGAAGAAAATAATAGTAGAAGGGGTCAGGAATAAGATACACCTAGGTTTGCTAAATGAAATATCTAGATCCACAGGAGATAAAGCAGTCTAGAGAGGCACGTGGAATTTATTAGACAATCAATAAATATTTGATAGACAAAAACATATAAATACTTGGGATCGGACAGATTGAGCAAAGTGTAGTAGGTGACAGGCCAAAAAAGGCACTGAAGTGTAGTCAGTAGAGAGGCAGATGGCAAGCAGTCCACTCAAGATGATGTATCAGTAGTTGAAAAGCCTAAGACATTAAGGCATAGGGCGAGGCTCTAGGACAAGAATCCTATTAAAGGGATGGGGTAGTGGGAAATTTACTTAAGGGACTCATGCTTATGGGCCAAGATAGGGATTTGAATACCAGGTTTAGAAAAACAGATGTAGACCTTGACTCAAGAATGAAACACTGGTTCTCTGAGTATATAACTCATTCTCCTGGAATTCCACCTTCCTAAGGCTAAGCTTAGTTTGGATACAGATGAAGATAAAAGCCTATTTATTTCTACTAGGTGTAGACAAATATACAAAGTCTCTGAGCCAAGTAGATCTTAGAAATGATACATTATTTGTGTATCTGAATAGGTGAATACTTCTGGATCTGTGTTTATTATTCCAATCAGATACCTCTAAATAAAGAAATATGACAAGATAAGCATTTACTTTTAACATTGGGATATATGCCTTATAATAAGAAGTTTTGAAAACATTTTAATTTTGAATAATAGATATTACTGGAGAATATACTTCATGCTAAACTACAAAATATGAGAAAACCAATTATTTTTTCACAATTGTACAAAAATATGCACTATCATATTCAAATTTCATATGTAACTTTAAAGATCTTTATATACATATCTCTAACACTAAAATTTGTATAAATTTGGGACTCCTTGGTGGCTCAGTTGGTTAAGTGTCAGACTCTTGGTTTCAACTCAGGTCATGATCTCATGGTTCTTGAGTTTGAGCCCCGTATCGAGCTCTGTGCTACCAGTGTGGAGCCTGATTGAGATTCTCTCTCTCTCTCCCTCTTTTTCTGTGCCTCCCCACTCACAAACTCTCTCTCTCTCTCAAAAAAATAAAATAAAATAAACTATAAAATTTATACTTTCATTATCTGATAAAAATGGATCTTTGTTTTTTAAACTTTATAAAGGACATTTATATGGGTAAATATAGAGTACATTTTTAAAGTATTCATTATATTTTGATATATTGGAATACATAGAACTCTAACATCAATCCTAAGCTTGTAACTGCATTTTTTTTTTCTTTTTCATTCAGTATCTTTACAATCTTGTTGTATAGCCTTGGGAACTAGTACAACCAATTGGGTCATAACTGTTATTCTGTAAAATTGATACAAATACTTTTTGTCTAAAATGTGATGGGGCACTTGGCTGGCTCAGCCAGGTAAGAGGGTTAAGCATCTGACTCACTTTATTTATTTATTTATTTACTTACTTATTTACTTATTTATTTAGAGAGTGCACATGAGCAGGGAAGGAGGGAGGGAGGGAGGAAGAGAGAGAGAGGTGGGGGGGGGAGAGAGAGAGAGAGAGAGGAGGGTTAAGCATCTGACTCACTTTATTTATTTATTTATTTACTTACTTATTTACTTATTTATTTAGAGAGTGCACATGAGCAGGGAAGGAGGGAGGGAGGGAGGAAGAGAGAGAGAGGTGGGGGGGGGGAGAGAGAGAGAGAGAGAGAGAGAGAGAGAGAGAGAGTCTACCAAGCAGGCTCCACATTGAGTTAGTGCCACACCTGATGCAGGGCTCAAACCCACAAACCATGAGATCATGACCTAAGCTGAAATCAAGAATTTGAATCTCAACTGACTGAGCTACCCAGGTCTCAAAGCATCTGGCTCTTGATCTCAGGTTAGGTCATCATTGCAGGGTTTGTGAGATCAAGCCCTGTATGGGGCTCTGCACTGACACTATGGAGCCTGCTTGGGATATTCTTTCTCCTTCTCTTTCTGCCCCTCCCCCACTCATGCTCACTCTTTCTCTCTTTCTCTCTCTCTCTCTCTCTCTCAAAATAAATAAATAAACCTTAAAAAATGTGATGGTCTGCTGGACAGTTTCCCCAAAGTACCTGAGGACATGCTTGTTATTATAGTGTCATTATTCAAATGTAGAAAATAAGTGTTTCCTCAATGGTTTAAATCAGTTATACATAGATATAAATCACTAAAATGAATACAGAGATGTGATAGTATAGAAACACTAGATCCAAATTGAAACTCATAAAGGGTCCTGTCATTCTTTACTGGAATGCAGGATAACTTACTCAGTCCCTGTACTTGTGAGGTAGATAAAGTAGGCTTTGTCTTTTATGGTTATCATCTATCCTTAAATGAGGCAACCTTCTGCCATGTTTTTTACATCTTTAGTTTTACAGACTTTGCCACTGGAACTTGCCTGTTAAAAGACTTGCAAGAGAGTGACTATCAGATATTAAAATACTTAATTAAGCTGAGATTGACCTCAGTCATATCATCAATCTAAAATCAACTAGAGAGTGTGTCAAGTTAACTCTATAGCTTTAGCTAAGGCAATGCATCTATAAAACCAAACAATGATAATAATAATCCCGTATACTCTGAGATGGAGTGCAAATTTTCACGAAAGCTTCCTATTTGATCTAAGTGCAGAGAGCAGAAAATGAAACAACCTTAAATAAGCCAGATGTTAGAATCAGAGTGTACACTGATCATCTTGAAGTTTATGGTCAATAGTGTGATTATGAAGACATCATCACTGTTGACATGGTTGAAATCAACACTGAGGAAAACTGGCTAGTTACTTATTTCTCTAAACATATGATCTCCTCACTTCTAAAAGGAAACATGAGTCATAAAGGAATTCTGTTGATATTAGGTCTCTTGAATATTGGGCTATTTTATTCACCTATATATGCCCCCTGCCCTGTGCATTTCTAAATATTTAATATATACATGAAAATCCTATTTTTTAAAGTAAGCTATAGGCCCAATGGGGGTTAAACTCATTACCCCAAGATTGAGAGTCAAATGCTTTACCAAGTGAGCCAGCCAGACACCCTGAATATCCCATTTTTAATTGAGGTTTCTGTCAGCATTCTCTCTCTGAAATATTATGCTATTTAGATTATGAATCTGTAATGAATTCAATCCATATCATTAAGAAGTAATATCATCATTTATCTCTTTTAAGTTGGCTTTTCCAACGTAAGAGGAAATCTAGCATTTATGGAGGCCTTCTCCTCTCTATAACTGTATGAAAACTCCTATGAGTTCAGTCCAAAGGGATCAGATTTTTTCCAAATGAGTAGTATTTTCAGTCTAATTTGTTTTCATTATTGCTATACTATATAACTTTTGAAATCTGGCTTTACAGAGAATAGTTTGTGATGCCTTACTTTACAGAGCCCTTCTCAGTTATGTTATTCTACATTCGAGTTACAACGGTACAGCTCTTTTTGTTCATACTTACATAATTAGTATAAACACTACATCTGGGATGCTGGGTTCAGAGGGCTTTTGAGAGTCAGGCATGTGTCATCTTCCAGCACATATTAAGCCTAGAATTCTCTTTTCCGCACAATGAGTACTTATTTGAGGTACTCCAGATCACTTCCTCCTTAGTCAGAGCCATTCTAATACTGTTGAAATTCAAATGAGATTGGATTGGGGACTTATGATACCTCTCCTCTCAGGAGGATCTTTGTCTCAATCAAATTTGCCTACTTCCTACACAGAGAACACCACTGCATGTCAAGTCAAGGGGTTAGTATTAGGCACCACCTTTGGCAGTATACAGAATTTTATCCTTAATGCAGAGAGTACTCACAGTTCTGGAATTTTATAGGTTGTGGATACTATTCATGTATTTTTTCTCTCAACACAGAAAATCTATTTCTAAATTACTTCAATACATAGAAATTCCTACTGTTCATACCTTTTCTTAGACATCTTTGAGAGTAGCCAGGCAGATATTGATAGAATTTCATTTGTAGAATCAACCATGGCAGAAGGCTAGGGTGAGAAGTGGTCTCTAAAATGCTCCACAACTAGAGTTCTAAGAACTTCATAGGATCCTTAAAATTCAGAACCATCAAGTCCAAGAAAACGTTCTATCCCATTCTGGCTCTATTTCCTAAGTAAAAGACTTTTTTTTTGGAGTTAAGTGGGTGGAGAATAAGAAAGAGAATATTGGAGGTCTATCTGGAGACTCAGAGTTCCTCAGATGTTGAGTTTTAAAAAACTGGAGACAGATTTTGTGCAATATAATTCACCTTCTACGGTACTTTTGGGGGTCCTTCCATTAACTTGGTCTCTATGGACTGAAATAGGTCACAGAGCATCTCACAAATTTCTATGAAGGCCTTCAGTTGGCTGGCATAGGTACAAACAGAATAAGAAACTTAAAAACGCCAATGGGGCAAACATATATTAATTATATATATATAAACTTATATAAATATAAATACATATAATTATATATTTAATTTCATAATTACTTCGTCCTTATTCAGTGTAGACTTGATTGGCCAGAACACCCAGAGATCCTGGTGCCCCCTGGTGGTCACTGAGTCATCACAGATGTTGACACTTAAAATTCAAGCATTTTAAGAGCTAAAAAATTGCAAGATGAGAAACTATGAAAGCTTGTAGAGAAATTTGCATAATTTTCGCTAGGTCTTCCTATCAGTGATGACTTATGGCAAAATACAATATAACTAATAGGAAGGAAGAACTTCTTCAGGCAAAATCAAATTTAAAAAAACGAAATTCATCTGAAGGGTACTGAACACGGGTTAAGTGATTGTGAGTATAATGTGCCACAGTTTTATGCTATATTTAGATGTTCCTTTAATATTGGTCAAATAATAGAAGTTATTTTATTTAACACTTTGAATATTATAAGTGATTAGAATATTTCCAAGTGACACCTTAGCAGTATTCAACTGGACTCTTACAATTTCTTTAAATTTGTTAATCTGTCTTAACTCAGTAATTGCAGTTAAAGAATTGTTTGTTGTTTCCATAACAGTATCAATTTATCTGACCTTGCAAAAGTGAATGCACTTTTTACAAAGGCACAAAATATAGTCTTGATTGGTAATTTGATTCCTGACCTCTGACTTCCTATACTGGTGGCTAAATTTGAAGCTTGGAAGAATTGGTGAAATTATGAGTATGTGTTTTATGAGCCTGGTTTATGTACATTTTTTACATTGGACTGCAAATAAATATTTTATATACACTACATAAATCATGCTAATGTAAATATGTAAATGATTTTCCTGCACAGTGGAAAGATTGTTTACATTTTGACTGAAATCACAAATAGAGAACCCAATTTTCTGTAATATCTATTAACTGAGACATAATGTTTCTTTTCTGTTTATAATCAGTTTCTTCTGCACAGTACCTTTTCTAATTCAGTTTAAATTACCCCTTTTTCTGTGATGAACTTGCATTTTCACATTTAACAGCTGTGAATGCATTTAGACAGTAAGTGCAAAAGTAGTAGTTTCCGAAAGAGCCCTTTGATTTCATTGTTGTTGTTAAGTATTTAGTTTGGCAGTCCTGGATTTGTAACATACTGAAGTCTCAGATTATACTTTATCCTTTAAAGGCCTGTTTACTATATGCATGTGAGCGTGTGCACACACCCACACACAAAATGACTTTTTATTTGAAAATTCATGGAACTTATTCCCTGAAGTCATTATAATTTACTCTTAAGTTACTATTACTCTCTTAACATCATAGAATATCTCCCAGGGAT
This sequence comes from Hyaena hyaena, assembly GCF_003009895.1. Classification (NCBI taxonomy): domain Eukaryota; kingdom Metazoa; phylum Chordata; class Mammalia; order Carnivora; family Hyaenidae; genus Hyaena; species Hyaena hyaena. The sequence goes on along the minus strand of NW_024082075.1, from coordinate 241,035 downwards.
AAACAGTGAGGTGAATATTAGTATTGAAGCACGCTAAAAAAGAGATAAGAGCTGTATCCTTATTTGGAATGTGTGTCTTGAATTGTACATTTATTTTCATGTATGTACATTTATGTGTGCTTATTAGTAGTTGGATAAAAATATGGTGCATAAAAATTGGGTATATCTTCTTTGTATCTGAAAAGAGGCATTTTTCATCTTTCTACTGTACATTTATAATAGCTGTTTCAAAAGAGGAGATATAAATGGAAATTTTTTTCTTTTTCTCATCTATTTAAAATTAGCTAAATATATGTAAGCTACTCTATCAACTGCATTGCACAATGAATGCATAAGAATAAAAAATAGTTTTCAGAATTTCTGCTTTGGCTCACATGTATCGGTTGTATACATCATTTGGTATTGGTCAGAAAAATGACTTCTTTTTAATTCATTTTACATACACACATACATATACTTTCCTAAAAAATGCTGTAGGAATAATATGAAAATTCACAGGTATGAAGCTAAAATAAACCATTTTTTTTAAAGTGATAGAATGAAATTCACCATTAAATGTTATTTTAAAATAGGAAAGTTTTGCTAGCTGATTATTTTTTATTTCAATGGCTTTGTGTACAAATAGGTTTATGTGCTTTGCTATTAGCCAAAACCAGTCCATTAATTTACATACCAAAATAAATGCTGTATAATACTGCATAAAGAACATTCTTTTGTTGACTAAGTTATTCACTTTTATTTAAATGTTATGACTTTTTTACCAACATACCTAGATACAAAAGAAAGAAGGTTGGTAAACCTAAAAATGAGTAGCACTGTGCAATTCTGCAGGGAAAACTGTCAGCAGCCTGGCACATGTGCATTAATGTGAAGCCTCTTGTCTCTAAAAATAAAAGCAAAGCTGCACATACCCCTATGTCTGACAGACAGAAGGGACACAATAAGGGGACTCCCTATACCACCTACACTCATCATAGTGAAGGATGTTACTTCTTTGGTTTCCTGGTTTAATGGAAAGTTATTTGTATTCACATCACTGAGTATTAGTCATTCAATAGATGAAAGGAATATTTTACACTTTAAAGGCTACCTTGGTGTCACTGTAAGAAGTGGGGATGAGACCCTGGAGAAAGTGCTGAAATTCTGTAAAATTATTTTAACTAGTAGAAGTGGATTAATATTTGTGGGTTTGCGGTTCTGAGATTAATAGTTTTATAGTGTATGTGTACGGACTTATGTTTTTAATTATGTTTTACCTTACAATTTTTACTCTAAATCATCTGTTTGTGTAAATACCATTTGATCGCTGTAACAAGTGCACTCTACAATTTTTTGGGGGGGTCTTTTCAAGGTTAATCTATTAAGCAGTTTACATTTTCTATGCATCCTTTAAAGGGCAACTTAGATGCTTTTAGATATAATTTCTAAAATATTTAATAGGCATAATGGCTAGGAACAAGTAACATTTAAGAATTAAACTACAAAAGCAGAGAGGAGTTAGAGAAGGAAATTTCATTTCTTTCTTCTTTGTACTTGCATTAGGCAAGTTAAAACTACAGGAGACAATTTACCATAAAATAAAACTTAAAAATCTGGGGGATCTGTCTTCTCTGAGAAGTCTTTGCTATAAATACCAGAAACAACTCAATTTACTTTATATTTCTCTATAGAAAGAATAGGAAAAGTTTGAAGTCTTAGGCGAGATCAAACTATGGCTATCATAGATAAAGACAAATCATGAAGGACAGATTTTTTTTAAAAAGGAATAAAAGGACACGTAGAACAAGGAGCTCATCTTAAACATGTGATCCAGTTACTCTGTCGTGACCTTTGAAATTGGTGATTTGGCAGTTAAGGTTTTAAAGTTCTTCCTCTTATTATATTACCCACCCCTTGAATTGCAAAGTGTCTGAGAAACTGTCTAACGGTGGGTGAACGGATTTCTCTACGATGTCGTCCTTGCTATTTTAGTTGGATGAATTCAACTGGATATGTTGGTTATACTTTTTATTCTCACTTTTCCTTGAAAGCAGTTTCCCTTGAAAGATTGAATAATAACTACTCTATAATTGAATAATTATTGGAAAGTATCAATTTGGGAAAGAGGTCTTGCTTTATGAATTTAATGCGTGGTAATATTCTTTAAAATTAAGTGTAATTTATGCAGCGAAATGGGAAACGATCAAAAATGGGGCAATCCAAGGAAAACCTCGGAAAATGGTAAAACATGTAAGAAAAGTGATACGGAACCTTCTAAAGGTTCTCAGTGTCCTACTTCACCAAACAAACTATTGTGAGATGATCCGGCGGGGGTGAGGAGGGCACCTAAAACAAAAGACTTCCTTTTTCCACTCCCTTTTCCTCTGTTTCTTTTGCCGGAGCTTGTTACAAACTCTTGGAAACATTGTCTGAACATAATATATTTGGATACTTTTATTCTTCCAGGGATTGTGCCGGGAGGTGCTTAGAGCTGACTGATGTTGAGTAACAGAAAAAGACGTATGAGCCTTTCAAGAAAAGAAAAGAACAAAGTTACCCGACCCGCGGAGGTTCTGAGTACAAAAAAGTAAAAGGCACTTTACTTAAAGGCACAGCTTATTTCACTTCCCTGGCTCGGTGCTCAGTAGCTGAGACACGGCTTTCCTTGCCTCTGGTTTCTAAAAGACCAGGAGGCGTACCGCTATATGTTACAGGGCTCTAAGTTGGAGCGTTATTCCCGGATTGATTCTGCTCCCCGAAAGCAGTGATCGCTAAAAGCCGAGTGTCCAACAGCAGCACGCACCTCCGCTGCCTTCCGCGTCCTCCCTTGCCGAGCATCCAGCGAAAGCTGGAAGCACAGAACCTGGGGGGAATCCTGGACCCGCAACCTGACTCCGCTCGCTGCCGATTGGCCCGCGCCCCGAGGCCCGCCCCCGTGGCCGGGGCGGCCTTTTCGCCAGGACCCGCCCCTCGGCCCTGGGAATCGCCGCCTGGCAGGCCGGCTGTGCCTGCCAGTCAGCCCGAGTGGCGGAGGCTCTCCACTCGGAGCCCCGCCCCCTCCCCCTAATTGATATTATTGGAGTGTGGAGCAAGCGGCCGGTCTGCAGTCGGAGACTTGCAGGCAGCAAACACGGTGCGAACGAACAGGAGGGGGGGGGAAAAAAAAGCTAAACGTGGAGCAGCCAGCCGGAGATCGAGCAGGGGAAATCGATGCGAAAAGCGCAATAAAAAAGAACCCACTTCGGAGCAAACAGCATCTAAAAAGCTACGACTCAACTGCAACCTAAAATAAAACCTGCTCATGCACCATGGTTTTTCAAACTCGGCACCCTTCGTGGATTATTTTATGCTACATCTGGCTGCTCCGCTTTTCACATACCGGGGAGGCGCAGGCTGCAAAGGAAGGTAAGGTGATGGGAAAGCAAAGTTTGTTCTGACTTATTTATTTAGCTGTCTACCTGCGCGAGCCGGCTCGTCCGCGGGGCTGCCGGCCGCGCCTCCGGCGCGGGGCGACCCTCCCCCGCCAGCTCCCCGCCCCCTCACCGCTCGGGCTGCGAGCCGGGCTCCTCCGAGCAGCCTTCCGCCCCTTGCCCGGGGCCGTCCGCCCGACGGGCGCGGGTTTTCTGGCGCGGGCTGTCCGGAGGGCGTGAGCAGCCGCTCAGAGCGGCGGGGGTGGAGTGGGGCGGTGGGGGGGGGGGGGTCCCAGGCGGGGCAGCGCTCTTCCTCCTCTCGGGGCTCGCCTCCGGCGGGGTAAGCTGCGGCCGGAGTTAGTTGGAGACTGGGGAGTGCAGCTTCTAGCGTCCTGGCCGGCCCGGCGGCGAGCGGCTGGAGTCCCGAGCCTGCCCAGGGGGTAGTGTGACTTGTGTGAGCTCCGAACGCTCGGGTTACTAATGAAGTGCTCACTGCGTCGGCGGAGGAGGCGCGGGCCTGCGGTGGGCGCTCGGCCGCGGCGCGGAACAATAACGCCGCGGAGGTGAAGCGAGGGAGCGGCGCGCGCCCCGCGGCGGGGATGTCTCCATGCAGTGCGCGCCGCGCGCGGGGCCCGGCGGCCGCGCGGACACGGCCGGAGCCCATCGGGTTCGGCCGGGCCGGGGAGGCAGGGGCGGGCTGGGGCTGAGCAACTGATACCAAGATGCCGCCTGGGCGACTAGAAGTCTCCCCCCAACATCTGTCCGGCAGTTGAGTCGGAGTGGTCAGACCTTGCGAGGGACCTGGACCCCGAAGCCTAGTCCTGGATGAAGAGAGCAGGTTTCATTTGGGCGGCCAGATACGCCTGCATACGGTTATTTATTTATTATTTATTTATTTTTCTTCTCCTTTGAACCACTGACAAGGTAAAATACCTTTCGGTGCCTGTAGTTGGAGCTGGGGAAAAATAAATACTCTCCGTGGAAATGTCTTGCTTCTTGAGCAATGTCACAGCCTCCCTCCCCCTCCCCTGGTCTTCCAGACTGTAAATCTAAGGTTGATTTCCCGACATTTAAAAGCAGAATTCTAATTATTACATGTCCCTGAAGTCTGGAGAATGGAGGAATCTGTTATCAGATTTAGGTCATGGTGGTGATGCGCGGGGCTGGGGGGGGAGGGGGTTGTGTTAGATACTGGTTCTTGCTTCATCCATCCCTGAAAACTTCGTGATTTAGTGCTGCTTTTCCCCCATCTTTTCGCTCACCCCTCTTCTTTCGCTCAAACCACACCCCCCGGCCCCTAAGCCATGTCCTACTTCTTGAGCCAGCCTGACCTTCTGACCCCAGTTTCCACATCTGCAACCAGTGTTGACGCTGAACCCATTCAGTGAAATTTTCAGAGGAAACCACGACCCCGAGCTGTCGGTTTCGCGTTAGCCCGGGAACCGACGGCGGCCGGAAACACACACCCATACACACGCCAAAACGCTCGTTTCTGTTCGCATGACATTAGCGATTAGGAACATTCCATCCTGTAACCTTGCACTGACTGCTCCGGAATAGCGGGACCCGCGGAAAAGTTTGCACCGCCGCGGCCAAGCCCGGCGCGCGAGCTCGCGCACACCCGGCTGGAGTTTGAGCTATAAATAACTGCATCACTAGGGGGAGAGATTCCTGCAGCCAGAATGTCTCGCTCGCTCGCGTTTCTCTTCTGGGTGCAAGATACGTGAAGAGGATTCTGATTCCAGGAGGCCGAATTCCTTAAATGCAGAAGTGAGGGGTTTTAAACGATGGGCGCAGGGCGAATGCGCCCCGCTCCTCGGGGGCTTCGCTCCCAGCACGCAGCGGCGATCGAGAGCTGCGGCTCTGGGAGCCAGCGAGCCCCGAGGGGCGCCGCGGCATCCGGGGGCGAGCGCGGGGAGCCGCCTCAGCAGGTGCCAGCCCCCCTGCCCCCCCCCCCAAGGGTGCCCGAGGGTGGCTGGAGGAAGGTGAAGGACCTCCTTCCTCCACTTTCCTCAAACATGCTCTCTGGGGAGGTCAGTTCCCGCTCCTGGGAGCGCACGTAGAAGTCAGAGTCTGACGCTTGGAGGCGAAGTGCATCTGCTGGTTTTCCTGTTCGTAAATGCGGCGGCCGCCGCCTCTCAGAGGATACGCTTCCCGAAAGCCTCTCTCCTCCCTCCGGCTCCTTCTCGAGCTAGGGCGCCGCCGGCTCCCTGGAGTGTCCGGGTCTGGCGGAGGCGTAATGGATGCGCGGCGAGGCGGGCGCGCCCGTCTGGCAGCCCCTGCCCCGCCCCGCTGAGGGCCCCGCCCCGCCGCGGTCAGGTCAGCGCTGCGGGAGGCTGGCTCGGCCCCGACGGCCCCGCGCCTTGCCCGTCGCCTAAATGTACCCCCAGCGCGGCCGGGCGCGGAGTCCCCGGGCCCCGGCCTGTGCGTCCCGCGTGCGGGTGTGCCGCCGGACTACGCCTCCGTGGGGGTGAAGGGAGCGTGGCCCTCCGTGCTCTGAGCGGGAAGGCGAAAGCGCGCACTTGCGGGTCTGTCCACACACAGGACGACCGCGACACTCTGATCGCCTTAGAGCTGCTCCCGATGAAGCGCTCAGGGGCTGGATTCTGTTTTGTTTTTATTTGTTAGTTTGTTTCCTTCTCAACTTGTTTGCGGCCACCACCCCTCTGTGGTCCCCGGTCCCTACCGCAGGCTGCGCCGAGGGGTAACAGAACCGCAGCAAACAATCATCACATTGCTTGTTTCACTCTCTGAAATGACTCTCGAAGGTCACCTGGGTTTAAAAATCACTTGTCTCTTGTCAGTGCGGAAGACAAAAATAATAGTAATAATAAATCACCTCAAAAGGAACCTGGAGCCCATGTTTGGTTATGCTTCCTCTCCGTTGTTGAGGATAAAACAGAATATACTTTGAAATTACTTTACATAAATGTACAGGTCCAAGTTTTATTGATGTTCGAAGTGCGAAATACAACTTGGTGTTTTGAAAGTCTTTTTCCCCCCTTATCTGAAAGAGTCAAGTGTTTGTGACCGACGTTTGTGCTTTCATAGTCTTCCCAAGAGTCAAGTGTAAAACATTTTTGCAAAAAAGTGTCTGTCTCTGTTTTCAGTTGCAGAGAATAACCTTGGCTAGAGTGAAAGAGTTGAACACACAGTCAATGTGTTCCTTTGTTTTCTTAGATTAGCAAATTTCCATCATGTTTGAAATTATACCTGTTTTTTCCTCTAATGATTATCTAAAAGTTCATATAAGGATGTATTTTATTTAATTCTAAATTTTAACGTTATTCTGAGGTTGATGTTAAGCACATTTACAAACCTGGAAATATTCAGTATTATTTCTGAACAAATTGATACATTTTTTTAAAATGCTGTAGTCAGGACTATTTTTAAAGAATAATAGCTCATAACTCTGAATCAATTTGAGGAAAGAGTGAATGCTTTAGGAGGGTAATTGTCTTAAAAAGTAATAAACCATACTGAATTGGAAGTATGATATACATTAATATGTAACATTTTAATACATTACCTTATATTGATTCTCCCAGGAGCATTTGTTACATATATGTAAATTAAAATGAATTGTTTATGCTTTTTGATAATATAAAAGTGGAATACATCTGTTTTTAAAAGTCAAGTCAGGAAAAAAGTCAAGTCAGAGTTTAAGTATGCCATTTTGAGAATTAGCTAATGCTTTGAAATATTTGGGAATTTAAAAAAAAATAGAAACATTGAAAGCAGATGTTTGACTAACCCAGAAATATATCTTGTGAATAATGGGCAATTTATTTTCCTCATGATGACATTGCTTGATATAGTTTCCTGTTATATTAATTTTGGCTTAAGAGAAGACACTGTGTGGAAAAGTTTTTAAAAAATAAACTCTAGTTCTCAAGGCACAAGGAAAAACTTTGCCCAAAATATCACAAATTAATGACTCACTGAAGACTAACAAGGAATTACATTTTATTATTTTCATGTCAATATACTTGACAAAATTTTGGAGTGCTCAATGGTTTATAAAATTCTATGTAATATGTAATTACTATGAAATCAATATACCACTTACCATTTTTTTGTCCTTACTTTCATGCTACTTTTCAATTTTTAGATTTGTTTTAATATTTTAATTGAAACACCCCAAATAAGAAAATGATACTGTAACATCTTTTCTCCCTAAGAGCCATATCCTTATATTAGGTAGGTATTCATGTCATCATTCATTTACATAAGTAACAGTATATGTCTTAGATCATAAAGTGATAATCATATAAAAATCAGATTCACTGTAATAACTTACAAATTTGTTTATAATTTTCATGTAACATTTGGAAATAAACTTTCTTTTTCAGTACTACTGCTTGATTCTAAAGCACAACAAACAGAGTTGGAATGGATTTCCTCTCCACCCAATGGGGTAAGTGCATCTCCTGATAGAATACATATCACCTTTTATTTTTTAAAGTAAGAAACCCAGCATTCCCCTTCTCCCCCCGAATGGAATTATTCACATCCTTCATATTTATACTGTTTTAACTCCAAATATCTCATTCAAAATTTTGTTGTATTATAATGAGACATTGAGTTCTTTCAGTAGGGAAGGTCTACTTAGTGCTTGGGGAAATGGATTAAAAAAAAATCTGTATACCCATAATCTTTTGAGTTCTTATTGTGAGAGGAATTATATCTCAGGTTCCATGCTATAAATGCTAATTACAGGGAACATTTCTTTCACAAACCCACTAAAATCTCTTTAGTTGCTTTATACGTCTTAGTATAATCACTAGGTAGGATGTGTATAGTTCTTTAAAACAGTACGTGATCTGTTTCTTCTTGTGAAAACAGTTTTAGCATCATTCAAAATATACTTTAAGAGGTAATTAAAACTGTAATATGCTCAATATTTTACCATGGAATTTGGTGTAAAAATCCAAATTTCTATCATGTACTATCTGCTCTTATTAGTCCAAAGTGATGGAAGAGCATGTACATATTGTAGTAAAAATCTGCTATAACAAATATGAGTAAAAGGTATACAATAAAAATCTATGAAAACATAAGAAAAGCCTAAAAAATTCTGATCATTGTGTTTCACATGTCAGGAAATGTACATTGCTTACTTAAATTTAGTTCAAGGTCTTTGTCTTTAGGTCTTATTTTAATTGTGAGAGAGGGCACATACTTCATCCCTTACTGAAGAAAGAGTCTCTGAGAAATGAGAGCATATAGCTCATTGTTACTTAAGTTGATCTTTGGTACAATAAGAAATGTGGAGTCAAAGAGCATGAAGTATAAGTAAGGATATATAAAGTGTAACACATTTTGCAAAGAGAAGAATGAAAGTCTAAGAGGGATTTTTGATTATAAGAAGAGCATAAAATCAACATGTGATGAACTAGAAGTCAGTTTAAGAATGCAAAATGTGAACAATGCAGATCTGCTTAAAATATTCAGATTTTTCATCAATTAATATTTGAGAGATTGTTTAAGATCATATTGCAGTTATCTGTGTTGGTTACATTAAGTTATGAAAAATGACAAATATTTTACAGATTAAAGATAAAAAATACCCTGAGTTTAAGGTAGGAATGTCATACTTTTCTTGTAACTGGAATAGTTTCCATGAGTAAAATAATATAAATTGTATGAAGACATTCACAATAAAAAAGAAACACCTTTCTTACCAATGACAGATGTAGCCCATTTTTTACCATCCATCAATTAAAACAAATAGAGATAGAGGATGGTTTTTATCTCTAGGGAGAAGTAAACTGATACAGGACTGTAGTGATTATAGTATTTCATCAATGTAATCCACAAAATGATAAATTATGACTGTGTGTTATCTTTGACTCAAATGGGCATTTTATCAGTCCAAAGTATCTTAACGGTTAACCCTATATATCTGTAGGAATCAATAGATAATATTAGGAAATGATGATTGACGATGTGTTTTATGTATGAAATGGATTGGCTTGTATGTGGTTAAATAGCTAACAGGAAATAAAGTGTTATTAAAGTATGTTTCTAGAAAATACTTTCATAAGTATACCATAAAGGCACAGTATCTGAATTAAAACTTCTTTCTCAGTGGTGTCATTTGTAGAAATAGTTGCGGTCTCTTAGAAAAGTGAAATAATAAAACAGGAGTTGTGTTAAATGCATTTGTATAGTGTCACTATTTGTTACCTATACAATAGTTGTTCTGAAAATTTCCCCTCAGGAATACATTTTTAAATAAAAATTAAATTAATTTGATTTCATAGGTAGTGAAATTTTTTTTTTGTACATAAAACAATGTAATATGATTGTTCTTGAAGTTAGAAAAAAGAAATGTTGAGATATATGCCTTTATACTAAGTAGCCTAGGTTTCTTCAAGTCGGGAAATTGTTAAAAAGAGCACATTTATAATTGGAGCTTTTGATTTCTTGGTAGATATCATTACTAGCTTTACTTCTAATAATTTTGATCTAACTAAGAGACTAAAATCTACCTATCCAAATTGATGAATTTGGGTCTATTTGGCTAAGTGCCATTCAGACAGATTATAAGCAGCTAACTGAAACAAAGGAAAACATGTACATCATTAACTAGTCACAAACTCAAGTTGTGTTGAGTAAACCCTGCATGTGTTAATGAGTTCTTTGGAACTTTGATATGTGTACTAAAATTATAGTAAATATATAATGTCGTGTAAGAAATTTCTGAATTATAGTATTTTGCTAATTTGACAGTCATAGTTTTCGGAGAAACAGCTTTAAATGTAGATATTAATATTTTAGAGTATTTTAATAAATTGATTCTCTAATCAAGTTTTATAAATAAAATTCATTACCACATGCTTGTTAATTTGTTTGCTTATATGCTTTATTTGAAACAATGGGTTAAATGCTGTATTGCTGTGTGATTTTTGGATTTGAAAACTTAATATATTTTCATATTTAGCATCTTATACTGGGAAAATGAATACAGGTAGACGATGATTTCACTATTAAAGTAACGTAAATATAAAGTGGGAAATTTTATAATAATGGTCAGAAAGAAAATAGTCTACAACTGTTATTGTAGACTTTTGGGACTATTTTAAATGCAATGATTTGCTAACGAGCAAATAGATGGTATCCTACATGGCTTAATCCTCTTTAAAGTGTTGCAAACACCTCTAAAGTTACTATTTTCCCTTTTCATGAATATATATATTTGCTGTAGTATATATTACATCAGCAGATGAATGGACATTTTTAAACATGTGCTGTTTTTCTTGTTATAAAGCCTATTACTGAAATATGATCCAGCATGCTGATTTGCCATGTATATTTGATTGTCTATTGAAAGCAATTTATTTATAAAGATGAATCATGCTTTTTTAACTGCTTATTTATAGTTGTGTGGGATATGTACAATATTAAATATAACACTGCAATAAATAAATAGCTCTGTAAAATGTTACTCCCTTCTATCTCGTTTTGAAAAGATTGTAGAAGATTTCGCATTATGAATATCAACATGTTATGGGAGGCTTTTACATTTCAGAGCACTCTTGGCATTTTCCTCTCTGTGTTTTTAGGTACTCTAAGTTTAACATCAACACTTAAAATGTCAACTGAGTTCTCAAAAATTCTGCCATGTATCCATATGCATATGCATTAAATGGTAATTTAAGTAATTGTGCGCTCAGTCTATAAAAATTATAATCTCAATGGAGACTATAGACATAAGCAAACATGTAAAAAAGACACACTAATACACCCGCAAACAGATATTAAACTAAATGAAATGTTTATTGTATGTACAAACAGTGCAAGCCACCTGAACGAAGTTCCAGGTGATGAAGCTGAATGGAGAGCCCCAAATTCTCGGGTTACAGTGTTTGCCAAGGGGCAGGAATCTACCTAAGTCTTTCAAAGATAATCACTTGTGCTATACTAAAGGTTCCTCGTGTACTTCCAAAATAAAAATGTTGTTATTATTACTATTTTTTTTTATTTTGCTGAAAGACTGATAACCTTTTATAAATACATTTCACAGTGGGAAGAAATCAGCGGTTTGGATGAGAACTATACCCCGATACGAACGTACCAGGTGTGCCAGGTCATGGAGCCCAACCAAAACAACTGGCTGCGGACTAACTGGATTTCGAAAGGCAATGCACAAAGGATTTTTGTAGAATTGAAATTTACCCTGAGGGATTGTAACAGTCTTCCTGGAGTACTGGGAACTTGCAAGGAAACCTTTAATTTGTACTATTATGAAACAGACTACGACACTGGCAGGAATATAAGAGAAAACCTCTATGTAAAAATAGACACCATTGCTGCAGATGAAAGTTTTACCCAAGGTGACCTTGGTGAAAGAAAGATGAAGCTTAACACTGAGGTGAGAGAGATTGGACCTTTGTCCAAAAAGGGATTCTATCTTGCCTTTCAGGATGTAGGGGCTTGCATAGCTTTGGTTTCTGTCAAAGTATACTACAAGAAGTGCTGGTCCATTATTGAGAATTTAGCTATCTTTCCAGATACAGTGACTGGTTCAGAGTTTTCCTCTTTAGTCGAGGTTCGAGGGACATGTGTCAGCAGTGCAGAGGAAGAGGCGGAAAACTCCCCCAGGATGCACTGCAGTGCAGAAGGAGAATGGTTAGTGCCCATTGGAAAGTGTATCTGCAAAGCAGGCTACCAGCAGAAAGGGGACACTTGTGAACGTAAGTAATATGTGCTATTAAAATTCCACTTTGCATTTTGTTCTATTTCAATATCAGAAATTGTGAGTAATAATGGTTATTTAAACCAGGGAATCTGTGCCATACCGGTGTTCCAATTCAGCAGATCTTAAGCGAAGTCACTACTGAACTATCAGTGATTCCCCACAGTGAAAGCTGCACTAACAGTATGCAATAAATATTGGCAATCATGGCATTTGTTACCAGATTTCATTTGCCTTATGGTTGACCTAGAAGTCAACAGTTGCACGTTGGTCTATGAGATTTAAGAGAGAAGACTGAGCAGAGTGCGGTGTGACATTAGTCAGGATTCAATGACAGGGTGCTTCTCCTATTTTGAAATCCATATTGTCTGGACTTGTGAGTAGCGGAAGAAAGGAGGTTAAGGGGGCCTGCTAACAAGAGCTTTACTGACAGAGCGCATACAAATACATTTCTAAACTTTCAGAATATGTTTTGATAAATACTAAAACTTTGAAACAAAAGTCATCAAATTTCACTTGATAAATCTCTGAGGTTACTTCTGCCAAAGCCAAATTTCTTTTCTGGACTAAATAATAAAGTGAGTTCTTTTCTGATAAGTCATGTTATAGTGACCACATTTTTGTGGAAGTAGGCCAAAGTAAAGCTTTAGTTCTTGTAATACATCCATTGGACATTTTCTGTGTTTTGAAACAATAATAGCATATGAATTAGTGAACCTTTTCCTTTGTTTTGTAAAACTGTATTTTCTCTTATATAGTATTTTGTAGTTATTACAATTGGCCAGTATTTTTTTACTGGAAACTATGTCACATGGACTTTCAAAATTGATACATACTTTTCGGTTTGTGGATATCCCAAATATATTCTATAATAATGTAATATTATTTATATGTCTTTTAACTTATAAATTAGAAAACATAATACATAGCAAAAAATAACTCTCACATATATTCTTTGTGCTTCAAAGCCACATCATTCTAATGATTGCAAAGCCTCATTAATTTAGACGGGACCGGATCTAACAGTAGTAAATTTCTACGTGCAGGCACTCTTCTGTGTGCTTTATATACACTAGTTCATTTAATGAGGTAGATTTCATTATCATGTCTGTTTTAATGAAAAGCAAAATGGCACTATCAAGGATAAATTGCTTGCTTGTAGATACTTTAGGAGGTAGTACTTGTCTTAGCTTAGAATCAAATTCAGGACATTCTGATCCCAGAGCCTAGGCTTTTAGCAACAGTATTGACCTGGTTTCTAACATAAACCAAGGAGCACCCGAGCAAATATTCTGTTTCATTGCTGAACTCAAATTTCCTTGCTGAACTAAGAACAAATTACTAATTGCTCTTAGTAATTTAGTATATAAATTATGTTACTTCCCCATAAAACTGTCATTCTAATAGAATACTTAAAGAAATAATAGTTTAAAAATATTTAGATCTATGTTGTCCAGTACAGCCATCACATGACTTTCGGATTCTAAAAATTGGCTATTCTAAACTGAGATGTGCTGTAAGTATAAATTACACCCTGGCTTTCAAAGGCTTAGTATATAAAAAAAAGAACGTAACACATCATTAGTAATTTTTTATGTTGCTTACATACTGAAAGAATCATACTTTAGATATACTGGGTTAAATAAAGTACAATATTAAAATTAATTTTAATTGTTTTCTACTCTTTTTTAATGTGACTACTAGAAATTTAAAAATTTCATATGTAGCTCACATTATATTTCTATTGGACAAAATATTTAGATGGAGTAACTGAGCAAGTTTTTCTATCCTGATTGAAGAGTTAAATACTTCATGTGGTTGGTTGCTAGCATGTAAAATACCCGGGACTCCGGCACTCGGATTGTCATCCATGATATAGTTGATATTGTGAGGTGAACCTAGGGCAAAACAAACAGACGCTATAGGTTCAGGTCCTGTAGACCAGTTGAGCAACTTCCTTTGATAGCATTCTGAATGAATCAAAACTGTGTTACCCTTGGCCCTCTTTCCCAATCCCTTATACTGGTAGAATTTCTTACTGCGGAAATCATTCTACAGGTTCCATACGTGTGGAAATCAAAGACTGATGAGCATTCATCAGTACTAGTAGACGGAATGCTTACCACTGGGGAAGTATAGAAATATTCTTAGCGAACTAAACAATCAGTGAAAGTCAGTGTTCTTATCAACTGGGAGTTAACAGCAATTACTTGAAAATAACTATAATAAGAAGATTTAAGATTATTGTAGTTTAGCTGTAAAAGCAGCCACTTGGAGTAGTTATCCAAATTTTGATGGATGTGAAAATGGAATTTAAGCGTTTGCACAATTAAAACTGGGAAACATAATTAATAAAACAGGAATATATATAAAAATGCCCAATTAAATTTGTCTAAGAAAAATCTAGGAAATAACTTTATAGTTCTGCTCTTTTAAGGCTTAAAGATTTTAGAGAAAATTACTGTATTTTTTGAATCATTTTGTGTAATTTAACTCAAATGATTTGCATGCATTTATTTGTTAAAAACAAACAGTAACTGTTTGATTTCTATACTTATAAATATAGGACCTAGTAAGAAAAGCAGTCTTTAAACTCCAGTGAAGACATTTACCAGGAAGAAAACACTTCCAATTTCTTCCACATTAGCAAAATAATATCATTAAATGTGGTACTATTAAAATTATTCATATTTATTTATTTAGTTTTCAAGAATTGGGACCACATTTGAGTACCAAAATTATTTTCACCTGCAAAGCACACTAAGGTAATTAAAATAAACTAAAATTACTTCACTGTCATCTACATTATTCATGCATTGGAATAGGTGGAATTAGGTATTAAAACAAAGAGTTCATTAAAAAAAATGTGATTAGTCAAGATGCCTCCTTACGGTTCAACTAAAAGAGTATGTGCGCACCGTTGTGAGTCAGGTAAATTGTTTATCACATAGCTTTCTTAATTTTTAACCTTGGTAATGTTGACAAAGGAATTAAAGACCTTACACTTAACTATGCCACTATGTTCATTTGCAAAAACACTTCCCGTCTTGGCATAATTCCAGTGCATTGCTGTGAGAGTACTTGCCTCTGGAATCAATCCAGGCCTGCCTTTATAGTATTTCTCCTGTTTCCTTTCAATGATCCTGTTAAGAGTTTGAAAACAAAATCCAGTTCCATATTGAGAAAAACTGAAGTGTTTGGGAGAGGATGCTAGTGGGTCCCTAGCCAAATGAGGGTAGTTAGCCACTTAAAGGCAAGTTTATCAAGGCACTTGGTAGACTGGAAGTCCATGGTGATATTTGTTACAGTATAATTTGAAATACAAACAGTTGTGAAAACTGATCACAGTTTGGATCTGTGGATGTAGAGCTTTTTTCTTCTTCATGATTTTGAAAAAAAGAACTTCATTTTGAGAACTACTTGTTTCTCAATCATACTAATATATGGACAACTTCTAATTCTTCGTGACAATGCTGTTATGAAGACATCTCTTCAGTTCTTTTATAATATATAATTTCAGTTGGTTAGCAAGCTTTTACTGTCAAAAATAAAATAAATTTACCATTAGTTGTCACAGCCTCTACCCAAACTAGCAGATTATATTTTACGTATATATATATATATATATATATATATTCAGAAGACTAATAAATTATATCCTGAAATATATTTTGAAATTTTTGCAAGTTGTATAATTTGATTTCATTTAAAAAGTGGAACAGTATTTGTCAGAGTGTGGAGTGTAGTATTATAACTTGGATTTGGGTGGGTAATGAGAGGTTTACAATGATCAATCATGTTCATTTTACTGTTTAGTTCTTATCACATTACTGAGAGGTGGAAAGTATTATTTTTTTTTTTTAACATATGAAGGAACTGAAGCTCAAGGATATTAATACAGAGAAAAACTGGGTAAGAATCCAGTATCCTGTTTGACAATTCAAGTCTTTTTTTCCCCGCTATACCATGCTGCATACTAAAATTTGTCCTGGGATTCAACCAGTGGATTTTAGTTACTAAAGAGAGAGAGAGAGAGAATGTGAGCAGGGGAGGGTCAGAGAGAGAGGGAGACACAGAATCTGAAACAGGCTCCAGACTCTGGGCTGGTTGTCAGTGCAGAGCCTGATGCGGGGCTCGAACCCACGAACCGCGAGATCATGACCCGAGCCAAAGTCGGATGCTTAACCAACTGAGCCACCCAGGCACCCCTGGTAAAACTAGTCTAAGTAAGGTGACCATATGTCTAATTTGCCTGGGATGATTGTTCTATTAACACCGCTTCTCTTTTGCTTTCGAAAGTGTAATAAAATGATAAACAATGATAAACTATATGGTCACCCTAATTGTAAAAAATCCAAGGATATAATGCAGTTTACATGTACATAGATCATAGAAATGTGATCTACTTGCATTATTTATATTGCTTAATTTTGATTTTCTAAATTAAGACAAAAATTTAAGCATTTCCTTTAATGATTCTAATGGAAAGAGGGATTCAAATAATTGTAGATTTCTAATTTTTATTATAAGGAACTTCTGTCATAGTTGCTTCTTAGTATTTTATTTTAATATGTCGATAGGTCTGTCATTATTTTATGAATATAATTTATGGACATGTAACATACAATTGAATAAATTAAAACATTCATTAAATTTGAAAGCGTTGATAATGTTAAAATCTGTGTTCATTGATTATATCTTTGAAATCCACGTGTTTTTTTCCCACAGAAAAGTACAATGTAATTTGTGCCATCACTATTCCTGATAACAAATGAGGATTTATAATATATCATGTTTATAATCAAATATATACAGAAAAGTGAGGTGCACTGCAGGATTAATAGCTCAGATGTAGAGTCACAGAATATTAAAATTCTGGTCCTACAACATACCAGGTGTATAAACTAGGACAACCTCTGTAAGCCTTAATTTCTTCAATATAAAATGGGGCTAATAAAAATAGTACCTCCCACATAGGGTTCTTGTTAGAATTGAATGAAATAATGCATATAAAAACCCTAAGAATAGTATCTGGGACATAGCAAATAATCAATGAATGCTTGCTATTATCTTGTTATTAATAATGCAACAAAGTGTTTGCTAAGTAAAGAACTCTCATGGCAATGAGTGAATGAGAATAGATCGCACAGGCCACAACTAGTTAAATATCCTTTAATCCAGTAATCTCATGCCTGGTAATTTACTGGAAAAGATATTTCAATGAAAGAAAAGAATCTTTTACATAGCTTTTTCTTCCTCCAGCAATGTATATGATTTGAAATTAGAAATAACCTAAACGTCCAAAGTTAAGTGCATCACCTTGACTGAACTTAGTCCTTAAAATATCAGCAATGTGATGTAGAAATTCTAAATTACTCTCTATTAATAATTTTGAATGAAAAATAAAGAATAAAATTTTGTAGACACTGACACTCAGAATGTGCAAGATATGCATATGAAAAATAATAGATACAAGCATA
Organism: Hyaena hyaena; assembly: GCF_003009895.1. NCBI lineage: Eukaryota > Metazoa > Chordata > Mammalia > Carnivora > Hyaenidae > Hyaena > Hyaena hyaena. The sequence continues at coordinate 223,465 of NW_024082075.1, read as the reverse complement.
AATAACATAATTGATGTATCAGATTGTGGGTTTGTGTGTGATCTTTTGTTATCTACATTTTAAAATTATTTGGAGCATGAGCTTTTTTTTTTTTTAAACAATTGTAAGTTATGTGTAATCTGGTATTTCATACAATACCTTGAACTGTGTCTTGAATATATGGATAGTTAAGTTAGCATCTGTTTAAAATACAGGGCTCGGGTGATAGAGAGCAGTAAATAGAAGACATAATTTAATTTAAAAGGGAATATTCAAGGCATTCAATGAAAACAAGTCATAGATTTTGTTTGCTTTCTAGTCAAGAGATGGCAAGAGCTTGTTTTAAGTGTTTCACATGTATTAATTCATTTAGTTTCAGAGAAAGATTACTAACATATTTAATCCAGTAGGTAGGTACTATTGTTACCCTGTTTAAAGGACAAAAAATAGTCCTACTGAAGTATTATATTATTTACCTATGAGATTTTATATTTTATATATGAGATGCATATATATACAAGATGCATATTTGGGGGTGCCTGGGTGGCTCAGTCGGTTAAGCGTCTGACTTTGGCTCAGGTCATGATCTCACGGTACTTGGGTTCGAGCCCCGCATTGGGCTCTGCACTGACAGCTAGCTCAGAGCCTGGAGCCTATTTCAGATTCTGTATCTCCCTCTGTCTCTCTGACTCTCCCCTGCTTACGCTCTCTCTCTCTCTCTCTCTTTCTCTCTCTCTCTCTCTCTCAGAAATAAATAAAACATTAAAAAATTGAAAAAAAAGATGTGTATTTGTACAGTTACATATACATATGTTATATAGATGCAGACACACACTCTCTCTCTCTCTCTCTCTCTCTCTCACACACACACACACACACACACACACATTTTTATGTAAGGAAACCGAAGCACAGTGAGAGGTGGTATAAGCATCCACAATATCAGAGTGGTAGTCTGCTGTTGACTCAAGGTCATCTGGCTCTGGAATCCTTGTCCCTCACCGATAGAGTTGCTGCCTCTTTACGGATGGGCAGTTTTGCTGTCACAAAGTCCTTTATAAAAATAAACATTCTTCCAGGATATTGAAAGGTGCTACAAGTAGGAACATTTTCTTTTATTTATAATTTTTAAATATTTAACATCTCTTCCAACATACTAAATATATCATCTGCTTTGCCAATATCTTTCCTATCCCAGTTTTTTTATTTTTTTTATTTTTTTATTTTTCATGTGGCAGACAGGGTGCACCTTTGTCAAGCACAACATAGATAATATTACTTTATTTATCAGAAAGTTTCAGGCTTCTTATTACCAGTAAAAAATTCCCTGTTTTTCAGGCTGGGATTTAAGTCCTTGCAACTTGACCTTAATCTTTTCTTTTTCTCTCATATTTATCATACTTAACAGCCCCTATCCCCCGCCCTGGAACTGGTCTGTCATTCTACAGATATTTTTATGATGCCCTGTTACTTAACATTTGGCCTCAAATAAACAGGAAAAAAAGTAAACTATCATGGGCTCTCACAGTTACCAATTGTGTTTTAATCCTGCACATTCCCGACTTCTTCAATGACCTCTTTCTTTGAAATTCTGATGAGAGTTACTGGTGGTGACACTCTCCTGGGACTTACCATGACTTCTTCCTTCTACCTGCGGTGCCACCAACCTGTCTCAGCTCCTTGAAATGTTGCCTTTCCTTACAATTGCAAATTAAATGGCTTATTCCCTGTTAGACCATCTCTTCTTGTGGATACTTATAAGTACTTTGCCCTTTCCTTGTGGAAATCATCATATGCTATTTGATTTTAATCCTTATTTGTAATTTCTTTTACAGCTTCTGAGCTTCTTAACGAACAAAACTTACTTATGGTTTTCTACTACTGACCATAGTACCCAACTAACTCAATTCTTGTATCACCTTAGTCTTCTGATAAATGTTTGTCAACTTTCTTAAAGACTTAATCATACACTGCCCACTGCCAAGGCATATAGTTTTTTTATTTTATATTCATGTCACTCATTAATTTCTTGTTATATATGACTAGCCTCTATGATTAGCCTTTAACGTTATGAGTATGAGGATCTTTTGTTATATTTTCTTCTCATAGCATATAACAAAGTGAAATGCTAATAATTAGAAAATTTGGACAGAAGTTTGTTCCAGATATGGAATTTATTTCTCTAAAAATAAAATATAACTATTTATATTTATTCATTATCATATTCCTATTCTCTTTGTCACTGTCTTTGTGTGTCTTTTTTGCAATTTCTGTTTACCTCTTCTAATGAAATGAAAGCCATTTCACCCTTGTTGCTAATATCTATGCCTTGAGAAAGAGAGAGTTCCATGAGGCAGGTAACATTTTCTAAAGTAAAAAGGTCTTGGGGCACCTGGCTAGCTCAGCAGAAGAGTGTGCAACTCATGATCTTGGGGCTGTGATTTCTAGCCCCACATTAAGTCTAGAGATTACTAAAAAAAAATAAACAGCCTTTAAAAAATAAAATAAGAATGTCTTGAATATATTTATGTTTATCTTATATGGGAAAGTGATTTTTGTTATATGATTATTTTTCTTCCAAATTATATATTTAAATATTATACTGAATTACAAAACAAAACAAGATAAAGAAAGAAACCTGAGAAATCAATCTTTAAACTAATATTTTACTCTATTCTGTAAGTCAGAAATTACATATATTCAGTGTCATGTCCAAATATATTTCTGAGTTATAACTACATTGCAATTTTTTTATACTCTTCACTTATTCACTCAGAAGATTGTACTACTTGTTTAAGGCATTTTTTGAATAGGTTAATGTGCATAGATCTGGGATGAATGCCACTTCTATGCTCCTCTCCCACAGGGCCTTTTTATAGAGTAACTACTGTTAATAGTTTCTTCTGTCCTTTAGAGAGATACTTGCTCATAATTCTTTAAAAACATGGAAAAATATCATTGTCATAGTTGAATTAGAATCAAATTACAATTTCCTACTAGGACATTGTAGACTTCACTTAAAATTATACTACTTTTTACTCATCTTCAATCATCCTTGTATGTGCTGATAGCGCATTGAATGAGGTAACTATTCAGTAAATAAAGGACAGGAAGAAGGAAAATCTCAAGTGAGGAAAAAATAAGGAAGGAAGGAAATATAAAATTAATGTATAAGATTTACCTTGTGATTTATATGACTTCAGAATATTTCTAATTGTCCTATATTCAGCAAATATGCAGTTAATCTTTTATATTTCCAGTGGAAGCTTAAATTGGCATTAATTTCTGGCAGGCAGTATCATAATACAAATCAGTGATAACCTGAAAATTTTGCATTTGGTTTGATTTCTGTATCTCATTTCTGGCCATTTCCTTTAAGATTATTATCATTATAATTATAATCTACAAAAGATTTTATTTATGATGATATTGTGCATAATATAGTTATTTTGTGCAACTAACAATATTGTTTTCATGGAAGAGATTTGACCTAGCTCTATATTTGATGTTTTCTTCTATGTCTATAAAACTCTGATGCATGATTCAGAGAGGAAAATCTCAGGAAGCCTCTCTATTCTAATTTTCCTCACATTTAAGAGAATTTAAGTTATTTTATCCTCTGTAAAACATCCTACAAATTTAGTTTATGGAAGCATGTCTTTATTAGGATATTCATGCAGTGTTATGTGAAAAGTGGAAGGTTACATGCATATATAATAGGAGGTTTTAAAAAATTTGGTAGCAAGAGCAATTCAGCATTTAGTTTAGGTCAAGTTAATGAATTTTGGACATTATTCTTTGCTTTCTATCTGTGATATAAACTTTGTTAAAAGGTATAGAATCTGTGTGTATACGTCATAATATTTTCCCCATATAACAGCATTTCATGGGAACACGGAATAATGCATATCTCAGTTGAAATAAATGTGTATTATTTCTCTCAAATTCTGTGGTCTTATGGAAGGCTTATTATTTAGCTTATCTAGTCTGGGGTCAATGAATGACATAGAAAAGCAGGGAAAATACATTATGGAATATGGGAGGTTGAAATTTTTTTCATGGTTACACTTTTTGTGCTGTGGATTTTGAGCATTTTCATTTTAAATGAAAAAAATACTTTTGATGATGATATTATCTCCTGCTTCTAATAGAAAATCAAGAGGCTTTGAAAGGACTCATACTGTGTTTTATATTTTGTCTTATGTTTCACCCAACTAATTTCTGGTTTAGCTTCTCACCTATGGTGATATTAGCCTCTGACCTTCACTGAAGCTATTAACACTAAATTACAGCCTTTTATAGAAAATATAGATTTGGAGAAGGGAGCACCATGATACTGTTATTAATAATATAGAATATCAATCAGATATAATAATTACTTCCATAGCCTGCATTCATCATTTATTAAAGTTGGTTAACAACCTGTTGTTAGTGTTACCTACTCTACTTTTTAAGAATATTCTTTCTGAAAAAGTGGTTAAATTAAGGGTGGGAATGGATTAGGTGTGGAGGGGTAGAATATATCTAAAAAATCACCAGTTACAAAAAAAGTTTATTCTGAGAAAAATAAACTGAATATTAGTGACTTTACTATACTACTCTGTATTTTCCAGTGGATTTATATGTTCCATGTTTATTTAGTAGTTTATTATTGTTAGCTAAACTAGTTCCCCTGTAGACAATGACATTTAATGGCATTAACTTACTAATGTCATTAGTTAATGACATTAAATTAAACTAGTAGAAGGCTTAAATAAATAAACTTGATTGATTTTTAAAAACATTTCTTCATATCTATGACTATTTTTTTTAGGGTTTTTTAAATGTTTTATTTATTTCTGAGAGAGAGAGGGAGAGACAGCGTGAGCAGGGGAGGGTCAGAGAGAGAGGAGACACAGAATGAAACAGGCTCCAGGCTCTGCGCTGGCTGTCAACACAGAGCCTGACGTGGGGCTCGAACCCACGAATCATGAGACCGTGACCTGAGCCAAAGTCAGACACTCAACCAACTGAGCCACCCAGGCGCCCCCATATCTACGACTTTTAATAGACAAAATAGCTTATGCTATGTAGTGTTTCTATTTCAGTTGACCTTTTCCTGTAAAGTAGTTTCATACTTGAAAAGAGATGTGAGATAGGACAGGTACCTTACTGAGTCAAATATATACATTTCTTATAACACAATTGTTCTATTGACATTTTTAAACTCCTTGAGGGTATAATCCCTTCCAAGACAATTAGAATCATAAATTCTTGGAGTTTGAGTGTACCTTAAAGATTATAAAAATAAATGAGAGGGTTTTTTTTTGGTCTCACTCTCTCTTTTTTAAAAAAATGGGACAGCTGAAGACCTCATTTATACTTCTAACAGTTCATTCATGACATATCCCAAAGTTAAATCAGAACTTACTCTTTCCATTTTTTTCCCTTTTGACATTACACACACACAATATATACATACGTACATGTGTATATGCATATATACACACATACATATATATGCATGCATGTGTGTACAATTACCCCACTTCCCTACACACATTCACTGCCTACTTCTACCTGCCTCAGGGGTAAAAAAGCATAAGTCAACATAATGGAACAAAGAATTAAGTTTATTTTTTCCTTGACCCATTTTTAGATTTCTAAATTGCTCTGCACTAATATTTTAATTTGTAAGTGCTGAATAATTAAGATTTCTCTCTCTGTGGAACTCTCAATTGACTTTTACGAGGAGGTGGAGAACTCTTACAGGATATTCTTGGATGATTGCATATTTAAAAAGGAAAAAAAAAAACAAAATAAAGCTACCTTAGTAATGTCATTAAATTTTCCTTCACAAAGAAAAACATTATAAACTAACTTTCACTTCTTTATTTTCAAGTAGATTGTTTGGTTTTCCTATGCCATATGACAAAGCCAAATATTTGTTTTTTCTTTTTTCCAACTTATAATTCTTATAGTATTTTCACAGATCCTAGGATGGTGAATTTTAGCAATTGCATGTTACAGGTATTGTGACAATTGTATATAAATTCTCATTTAAAATGAGAATAGTGGACACCTCCTACGTTATCAGAAACCTAGAATTTGGGAGAGGGCAGAAACTGATGTATAACCTTGTGGTTTCTGACTGGATCTCCTCTGAGAAGCCTTCAGACCTTAGCCCCTCGGTTCTTGCAAGGGCAGAGGGACAGTCAGGCATCTGCAAAATCTGTATCTCAGACTGACCTTCAAACACATGCTAAGCTTAGACATTCGGGTTGTGAGCTGCAGCTGGGAGCACATGTGGCTCCCAGTTTATTATGTTGAGACACTATTTTAGTTTGCAAAGGCAACCTGATAGGAACTTTTAAAGTTCGCTGTTTCAGCCATGCTTCTTGCTGTTTCTGGTGTTTATTCTGCACAAACAGGATGTACGAGAGTACTGTGTTTTTCAAGGCTGAACCTAATGGTTTGATCATTTTACTGCTTTTTAACTTTTTCCAATACAACAACATTGGTACTTACTTCAAATTTCAAACCGCTCTCTCGCTGATTTTCAGGAGTATTTTCCAGCCCATCACTGTATGTGTAGTCACCCTTCTTTCTAACATCCTTTCTCCTTCAGTGTGGGAGTGGATGTTCTTTTCCATCTCTGCTCCCTCTGATTTCTCCTACCACCCCCCCCCCCGCATCTTCTCCTAGAGTGTCATAGACTTTGGCAATGGCTTTTCATTTGCTTTTCAGAAAATTCTCTGCTATTCCCTGGTTAGAAACTTATTAGAACATACCTTCCCATCTACTAAGTGGATTCAAATATTGAAGTACATTTTCCTTGCTCACTCTGGGTTTTTATTTATTGAAATCTAGGCATATAGTTGGCAACATTTTGTCATTCACCTTCCTTACATGACAGTAATTGTATGTATTATAATTCAGTGCTATGCATATCAATTAAAGTTTGAACCTTATTAATAGTAGTAACTCATTATTGCAAAATTTTGATCTAATAATGGCATATTTTTCTGTTTTGAACTACTCTCCATTAGGTAAAACAGCAAATCAGTTTTTACCCCTTCACATCATTGAGCATGTTCATTATTTTCAAAAAATTATAAAACTAAACTTTTAATATTAAATTTAGAAGAAAGTTTCATAATGGAAAGATAAATTTATGAACAAAAATCACAACTCATAATATGTAGCAAAACTTTCATAATTTGAATTCTAACTTGTCTTTATTGAGCTAAGAGAAGAAGCCATACTTGGATCCATGCTGAAAGTTACAGTTCCCATTGTAACGTCTGCACTGTGACTATACAATTCTAGAATTTCCACTGTCAGTCAGTATCATAAAGGAACTTAGTGAAGATGCATATATAAATACCTAATTAGTTAAAAACTGTAACAGTTTTGTTATGGTATGTTTAAATCTGAGAAAGAGAGATGGGGCTTAATAACAAAAGGCAGTGTAGTAATAATATAAATATATATATTTAGCCAAGGTTAGGAAACTGCCACAACTTCTGATCTTTAGTTTTTTAAGGATTTTCTGTCATTATGTACTCTATTGCAGAGATAACAAACTACGTGTTAGGTCTGTAAAAGACAGCATAAATATTCAGGGGCCTGTGAATACAGCTCATTTAAGCTTATATGATACAAGCTGAGACAAGGTTGACTTGTTGAAAAGCAGAACACTAATGTATACCAGAGTTCGCATTAAGCATATCTTTCATTGCAGCCACTTGGTTTTGTTTTTGCTTGTATATTTTTTATACCATTTCCTAATATATGAGATGAAAAACAAACAAAATCTTCCTCAAAAACAAATCTGCTTTTGCATATAGGCTAATCTATACTGACAATAATATACATTGTATTCATATAAACCTAAAGGGCATGCTTATTTATTATTCATTAATGTCAATGGATAACTGACTGTCACTTGCAGTCAGAGTGGAATCTGACAGAATGCTGACTTTGATTGACGGACATGCTCTTGAGAGTATGCATAGGCAGACTGCTTAGGTCAGTTGAACACATAAAACCATCGCAGACCCAGATTGAACATGAGGAATCTTATTGGTATTTTTATTAAAAACAAAACAAAACAAAACAAAACAAAAAACATTGCATAGACCTAAGACATTTGATCTTAAGATTAAACTTAGGTCTTTACTGCCATACTTATCAAATAACAGTAGTAACTGACTTGATTTAAAAAAAAATCAGTTTCCTGATGCTTCTGGCTCACATCCTAGAGGCAGAATTTTGATTTTGTGCACTCTGCTTTATAGAAAGAGAAATAAGTAAAAATATAAATGAGGATAGTTGCTTTGTACATGCATACCTGAAATTATTGGCATTGTATTGAAGGGAATACTATTTAATGTAGAGGATAAAAGTTAAAGGCATTGATACATAGTCTATATGAAAGTAAAAAGAAAAGGGAACTTGTTCTTAAGTTTTTTTCTTGAATGGTCTCAGCACTGTATATTTTTAAATGGATTCCTTAATCCTAATAAGTATACATGTTTTAATGAGAGTTATTAATACTGTGTCTGGAACAAAATGGCCACAGATATTTTAATTAATAGTTATTTTCAACTATAATTTGCTAATTTTCTCAACTTGGATGAAAGCATTAACACTCAAAAGTGATATGCAGAATTTCAGAACCTTTTTATAGAGGCTTAATGGTTTTATTTCAGAGTACAGGAAAATGATCACATTATATTTTGTCTGCACTTTAACAAAAGGGTTAAAGGGTTAAAGGGTTTTCTAACCTGAGTTAGAAATGGCAGATCCTTGTATCTTCAGTTTTGTGAAATTTACTTTTATTTTTGGTTCTCTCTTTTAGTGCTGAGATAAGTATATTTTACATTCATATATATTTATTAGCTAACTCTGCCATTCCAGATATGCCAATATGTTAAATTATATTTTACATAGAATAATGTTGACAGTTACATATTATAATATTTTAGAGCTTCTGAGTTAGAAACCCATACATACTCGAAATAGTCATTTTTCATAAAATGTGTTACATGTAAATCTGGAAGAACTTTTCATCATTTTAGCGTATGTGTTTTTGAACATTTGAATTTGAGGTTGGGTAATTTCTTTTGGATTATTCAAATATCAGTAACAAATGTCCTACATATTAAAATAGCTCCCAGCCAGGATCTTAAAGCAACATGTAATTTATTACATTGTTATAGCATCTTTGTTGCCATTAAATGTTTTATGTATTTTTTTAGATGGAAAGCAGCTTATTTCAGTGCCAGCCACTAGTAGAAAGCAAAATGGAATGCTGAAAATCATAAAGAATATTTTCATGTACAGTGGTTTTAAAACATGATTGTTGGTAACTGCTTATATAAAATGACTGAGAAGTACTTCTTTCCTACCTGCCGGATAGCTCTGCATAACGTATGTTACGTATGTTAGTCATCAAATAGACAGGAGGTTTTGATTTTCCATGTAGAAGAATACTTTGAGATGCTCTAAGGGTTAATTTTTAGAGACAAATGACATATCACTTTCATTAAAATGACACTGGGAAACTGAGATAAACAGTTCAACGTTTTCTGTCGTGACATGATGTTTGCCTGTTTGACTGCATCCTTTCCGATAGACAGCAGAGATGCAATTACAGAAAAAGACATCTGTGCCAAGGTTTAGCTAGCCAAAAAGGGCAAGCTCTGTGTTTAAAAGGTAGAGAATCCAGTCGATGAAAGTGTCTGGACCTGTTAGCACCAATAAAGCTGAAGGCCACTGGGAAGCTCAGGGAGGGTCTTTTGTTGTGGAGATAGAAAGACACCCAAACTATGACACTTTAGGGGAGCAGGGTCAGCAAAGAAGATCATCCATCTTCTTCAGTGGCAGCTTTCTGTCAGATTCTAACCCTGCTCAGGCAAGGAACTAAGCCTCTACTGTTGACACCAACTGATTCTCAGCCAAGTGTAAATGAAGCTAATATTCACTGACCTTATGCATAGCAAATGAAGCCCTGTGTGTCATTTGAGAAATAATGTTTTCTGACACTTCAAAAAGTGAATGATGGACAGTGTGTGTGTGTGTGTGTGTGTGTGTGTGTGTGTGTGTGTGAAGTGAGCAAATATATATCCTTTAGCCACTTCGTATTTTTAGTTGATTTTCACAATAGCCATGGGTTTAGCATTTAGACACCAATTTAACTTTGTATTATTTTCATTTACATGTCATGGCATTTTACATGCAGAGCCTGACTGTGCTGTAAGACAAGCTCTTATTTGGCTTCTGTTAGTCTTTATAACAGTGCCTCCTCACAGGAAGAGAAGATTGGATTTTCACTATGTACATTTTAAGAAAATTCTGTATTACTAGTTTACATTCAAAACATAATGAAACAATATATTTCTTTATGATTATAAAAAGTGGAATGGTCTCATTAAACACAGTCAGGAAGGCTACATTTTATTTATCATTTTCACAGCATTGTTCAAAAAGCACCTTTTCTTTCTAGTTAGTAATGTACGTTACAGCTTGACAATCTTTCTTCATCCGTAAGTCAGGATTTTCATATATTTTGCTTACTAAGGATTACATTTTAAATTGTATAGTGTGCATTTTTCACTCTGAAGGATTTTTCAGACTATTTAAAAACAAATTCTCACAAAACAGGGTTAACATGTACCAATAATCGTAAATGGCCATGATATCAACAATACTAAGTAGCCTCTGTACTCTGTAAGTAAAATATTACCACTGGCAAAAAATGGAAAAACACCTTGATAAAAATATGAAACAATTAATTTTTAAAAATGTGTGGAATTTAAGGATTTAGAGAAAAGATAAGTTAAAGCATAGCACTGAACTTTCAGAGAGTTCCATGGAAGGGGATTGTCTGACATGGTGGATTCATGAGAATCACCAGGACAGATCTGCATCTAATTGACATCAATCATGTTTGAACTGAAAATAAACAGTTGTAAAATTTTTGGAATATGTGTATTGATTTTAGTTCACCTCATCAGTCTTGTTTATTTGTACTTATTAAAGGAATGAACATGTTTTTTGTTCCGCCAAACTTAGAAAGACAGCATCTGAGGAGTAAGGTATTTTCTTCTTCTTCTTTTTTTTTTTTTTGACATGGAACTAAGGTCAGATGAGATCATACAGAAAGTTTTCTCCTGGCAGTGTTCCTGAACCTAATCATACAAAGACACTAAACATGTGTTTTTGTCAATTCTTATTTTGCCTCACATTTGTCTGAAGCTAAGCACCCTTCTAAATAAAGTGAGGCTCAAAAACCAAAGAGAAGTTATTGTGTTGATAGTGTCTTCACTGAGTTCTGATAGCTCTCTCTCATTAGTTGGTTACCTTCTGCAGGATTTAACAATGATGTACATATAAAGTGCAAGTACTAAAGTTGTAGCTTTGTAGCTTTATTTATGAGTCATATGCTATATCTGCACACATAGATATTAAATTCAGTGAGTCAATTATTTCCCAAGCAGCATGCTGACAAAGTGTAACCTCCTAAGTTACGTAATTGTGGTTGTGGTGGTAGTGGTGATGGTGGTGGTGGTGAGAGTGGGGGGCTAAACCGAGCTGGATTTTCACATATTTTGAATTATAGGAGTTTGTACTAGTGGTCATTGAGATAAATCCAGTGACACAAATACATACAGACAACACTCCAGAAATGACGGAAGAGCTTCTTATTCTGGATATAAGTTTGTTCCCAATGATCTGTACAGTCTGTTCTCAAATCTTCCATAAAAAATATGTGAAAAGCTGTCTGAAGTACCAATATAATTTTGCTTAAGTTTTTACATTGGTTGTAGATTTTCTTGATTTCTTCAGATATATCATTCAGTGAGTTTCCAAAATAGAAGAAAGGAAGAACTGGTTAAAAGGCAGTAGATTTTGCTTCATGGAATCACTGCCTAATGGATTTAGCCAGGTGTTTGAATCTAAATTGAAAAGACCAGTTGTACTTTATGATCTGCAGAAGTCAGTTTAGATTAGTAACACTGAAGTTTGGAAGCCAGTGTCATTTTGTGCTGCTGTTAAGTATCAGCCCCTTTGCCCTGAGAGCTTACAGAGTGTGGCCCAGTTCAGCTCTGCTAACCCAGTAGAGTGCTTTATATGCGAATCTGTGTATTATGGTGTCATAAAGGTTTCTGGTAACTTTCCAAAATCATTCCGTTTTGAATGATTTGAACCAGGGGTGTCATGTCACAGGACTTTTTGGCTTATTCTTAGAGGCACTGTTCGGATTGGAAATTTTGAGACTAGGAAGGTAATGAACATTTTTCATGTATTACTTTAACAGAGTGAGCTACCTTACTGAACATGTTTCCAGGTACTATATTCACATACAGTATTGATTTATGTTTCAGATATTAGGTGCCAAACAATGCCTGAAATAATTGGGATTCCTGGATTCTGGTCAGAAAGACATAATAGCTGAGGGCAATGGTTTGAGAAATACCAGTAGAGGGTTATTAGTGATGCCTAAACAAATCATGGCACTTCCGAATGAATTGCGATTTGCTACAACAGGTCATAAAGTGAGTTTCAAAGATTTTTACATGCAGTCAGTTTGTAGGATCAAAGCATCCTTGTCCAGAGTTTATTGTAATTATTGCTATATATTATTATTAAATGAAATGAGGTATTTTGTACTAACTAGAGATGTTCTCTAAAGTAAGAAATTGCTATAGTTTATTTAATAAGTTCACATGGATGTTAAACAATTAGTCCCAACAAAAATGCATTTCTATTTATATAAAACAATGAAAACATTTCAAGTAAAATTCTTTTTTCTTTTTTAATTTATTTTTGAGAGCGGGAGAGAGTGTGCGTGTGAGAGCAGGGGAGGGGCAGAGAGAGAAGGGACAGAGGAATCCGGGCAGGCTTTGTACTGACAGCAGCGATCCTGAAGCGGGACTGGACCCCATGAAAAGAACCCTGAGATCATGACCTGAGCCGAAGTTGGACACTCAACCAACTGAGCAACCTAGATGCCCCTGAAGTAAAATTCTTAATTTTATATTTTATGCTTTTTTTTAAGATCTTGCCTGGAAACACATGATATCAAAATAAGCATTATGCTTATTGTTTTTAAAATACTAAATGGTGTTTTATTGTGTATAGGATAGGCTTCACATGCATATATATGTGTGTATATATATTATTTTAAAGTTCATTTATTTATTTTGAGAGAGAGAGAACGAGCAAGCAGGAGAGGGTTGGAGAGGAAGGGAGAATCCTAAGTGGGCTGTGCACTGACCGTGGGGCTTGAACTCAAAAAACTGTGAAATCGTGACCTGAGCCGAAATCAATAGCTGGACACTTTGAGCCTACCATGTGCCCCTTGTGCTTATATTTTTAAATATGAAGGAAATTATTATGCATCTAAGCCCCCTCCCTTAAAAGTCTGTCTTTTCCTTGGTAGTAACTTTACATATTGAGTTAAAATACAGTAAATATTACTTATATCTTCAAGGAGCAATTTATGGAAAAATCAGGTAAATGGATAGTAGTATTTAGTTTTAAATGCCTTTTTGCTTTTCCTGTTTAAAAATGTAAAGAAAAAATAGGACGGGTTATTTGCAGTCAGATCAATGGAGGAGAATCGTCAGGTGAATAGTTACATCTCTGAGAGCCATGGAAGTTGTTTATTCCTTTGTGTCAGTCTGGAAGGAAAAATAAACCAGCAGCTCCAACACCTGGTCTGCTATTTCCCATCTTTTCCTACTGAGGCAGCCAGGCAAAGGCACATATCGCCACTGAAAAGGTAACCATCCCTTTGAGGGCATGGTTGATTTTACTTCTGATTCTCACTACGCTATAGGGGTCAAGGATTTCTAAAGAAACATGACCTATGTTTGCTGTCAGGAAAAGTGGACGATTTTCACTTCCTATACCTGCAGGTCTCTGAAGTTACGTGCAGATTGGAGTTTACTCCATACTGCTTTGTGAGCATAGCTGTGGCTTTTTTTTTTTTTTTTTTTTTTGAAGAAAATTACTTTCTTCTCTGAGGCAGGAGACTACTATATAATTTTTTCAAGTTTTAGAATTTACTATATATGTTTTTAAATTTTAGGTTGTACCATTTCATATTTAAGGAAATCGTGCCTAATGCTGACTGATAGACTGCTCCATTATGAGGATACACATTATGAGATGACATCCAATTATAATTCAGGTTTTAGGTTTTGGATTTTCTTTCCCCTAAACAATGAATACTTTAACTTTTATTCTAATTTTAAATAGCTGGAAGTTAACTGAAGAAGTAATACGTTAGAAAAGTGAATTATTTTGTTCTATTCCCTTTATCTGTTAGCTAGTTAACTAAATAGCCAGCTTCCCCTTCCTCCATTTCTCTCTCCCATCCTTTTTCCTTCCCTTCTGTTATTTATTTATATTCATAAATAGAATATAGATAGTTCACAACCATGTAAGTTTTCTGAGGTCAACAGGCTCTTGCAGTAATATCTTATCTACATCTTTTCCATTGTGACCGAGGAAATTATCCCTTGCATTTTGCCCTATGCATGTAACTTCCCTTAAGTCCTGTGTCCCGTTCCACCAGGGCATTCACATTGACCTTTGGAGGTCAAGATACTCTAGTTTGTTCTTGGAAAACCATATAATTATACTTTATCATTTGTATACTTTGAAGTGTTTGGTTTTCTTTTCCTGTATTGCCAGTTGTCTGTTGTTGTTTTTCTTGAATAGTGGTATCAGTAGTTTTTCCAGTGAAGCTTCCACTGAAGTTTCCATTTATACTTTGAGACCTGTAATGACCTTTCTTGCCCTCAAGGCAGAGAGGTGTGTTTTGGAATCTGTATGAACCTCTGGAGGGTTAGTATCTGGTATAAAATTCCAGAGGGATTGCTCTCAGTAGAGTATACTTATAGCAAGGCTACATATTAAGCTAGATTTAAATATTTGTTGACAATTTTAATTATTGCCAAAATTTAATGTAGTTTACTGAGAGAAAATTATGAAACTGACAGGAATATAATATACAAGGGGATTAGGGATTCTTCCATGCTACATGGAGAGTAAAAGATCAAACGAAACAAAAATACTGGAGTTAACAGGAATTCAGTACTAAAAAGACTTACGGGGAAACATGTTTGGGTTATAAAACCAATTCAGTTTAGTTCAACAAACATTTCTTGAGTGTTTTTCGTTTATAGATAACTATGATAAATTTGTTGTGGAGAGATAAAGTTATATGAGTTTATAGATTGCCAAAAACACTTAAAATTGATAATGTTAACAATCCAATCCAGTGATGAGTTTTTAACTCCATTTGAGAAATTTTTACCTTATACTTTTTTTCCTTTTAAAATGTTTAAACCAACAGAAAAGTACAAAAAATAGCACAATAAGCACCCTAGTCGTCTTCAGACTCTCTGACTTTTTAAATATTGCCACATTTGTGTTTACCCCTCCCCACCCTTTTACCTTTGTGTGTGTGTGTGTGTGTGTGTGTGCGTGTGTGTATTTGTATAATTTTAATATTTTTTTCTGGCTGAGCCATTTGGAAATAAATTGCTGACTTTATCACACTTAACTCCTACCAAATTCCTCCAGCATATTTCCCCCAAAGATATTTTGCTACATGCACTGTATTTCAGACCCAAGTAATTTAATGTTCATTAACAAGTTTATCTAATAAGTAATACATATGCCAGTTTTCCACTTGCCTCAAACTGTTCTTTATGGTTGATTTTTTTTTTAAACTCACGATCCAAATATGGTCCTGTATTTTTTTGGTTGTCATATTTCTTTTTTTTTTTTTAATCTAGAACTTCCTCTTAACTATTAGTTTTGTTTTACTGAATTTTTATTTTACTTTTTAAATAAGGAATCTAGACCAGACCTCTTAGAATAATGCCACAGTTTATATCTGCCTGGCTATTTCCTTATTATTGGATTCAAGTTAAATATTTGGCAGGGATACAACATAGTTCATGTGATTTACTTTCTATTGCATCATATCATGTCACTTTGTCCCCTTATTTGTGATGCCAAGTTTGATGACTTGGTTAGGTTAGGTATATCAGATTCTTCTATTGTAAATTTACAATATGATAAATCTTTGTGATTAATTAGTATATTTCTCATGATACTTGGAGACACTGTAATTTTCTGATTCCCTGACAGTCCTTCCCCCAGTGTTTTATCATTCATTGATGATGTCAAGTGGAATCATTTATTACCTTTGGTAGCTAGAAAATGTTGATTGTTAAATATTTCTTATTCCTTCTACATTTAGTAGTTTTATTCTGTAAGAAAAGTTTCCTTTCACTAGTCCCAATTTTTTGAATAGTGCTATAGGCTCAGATTCTAATAAAACAGTATGTAGAAAAAGAAACTCATATCTATTGAGTTTTAACTTAAAAAGTAATTTCTACTCAAAAAAGAATAAATTGAATATTAATTATATTTACTTTGATGTCAGGTTATAATTTTTAGGAACGAAATTCTAGCCCACATTTTCTAGCCTTTGTTCTACTTTTTTTTTTTTTTTTTACTATTTTAAAAACCTCTGAAGAGAAGTTTAAAACATCTTAATTGTTATGTATCCTTTGTAATGAGTGAATAAGTATTTTATTTTCAGGAAACATTTTTGAGACATATTTCAGATTGGCAGCATCGCCGTATTAAAGCAATTAAATAATGGTTAAAAATCTCTCTTCTGACTAGATATACATACCATCAATTAGCTGTGTGCATAAGCAAGCTACTTAATCTTTCTAGGCCGTGGTCTCTTACATTCAAAGTGGGAAATATTAACAATATTTAATTCCAGAGGTTGTGTGTGGACCAAATGATCAAATATAGAGAAAGCATTTGCACATGGAGTGGATAATAAATATGCATAAAAACGAGATGATGCTTGTAAAGCATTTAGCATATTGTCTAACACATGGTAAGTAATCAATAAATGTTAGCTACAATTGTTACTAGTATAAGAATTGCTCGCTATGTTTCTGTTTTGGTAAATGTGGCTGGAAAAGATCCAGAAATCTTACTGATTGTACTTCCATAAAAATCTCTCCAATATATCTGATTAATTTTCCCCATTTTACTAACAATATCTTGGTTTAAGTCATTGTCATATCTATCTTAGAGAATATCAGTAGCCTTCCAATTTATTTTTTATCTTGTTTTTATTTTTTATGAGTGGGGTGGCAAAGGGAGAGGGAGAGTCTTAAGCAAGCTTTGTGCTCAGCGCAGAGCCCATTACGGGACTCCATTTCACAACCATGAGATCATGACCTGAGCCGAAATCAAGAGTTGGCCTCTCAACAGACTGACTTCCCAATTTATTTTTTTGCATTTGGTCTTACTCCATTTCAATATTTTTTCTATCACCCTCTGGAGTCACTTTTCTTAAATGTAAATTTGGTCATGCTATGACTTTCTTTAAAATATATCATTTCTTCACATAGTTTCCAAGGTATTTTTTTAACATCTTATTTAAAATCCTTTCTAACTTGCCTCTCCTTATCTTTGTCCCCATTACTCAACCATACTGAATAATTTGAAGTATCCTCACTGCTTAATTTCCCCCTGTGATTTTAATATATTATAATTTTCTGCCTAAATTTCCATCTCTTTTTGGAACTTTTCTAATCTTATCATCCTCCCCTCCCCTCCGCACCCCCTTTCCCACAAGGCCACAGCCATGCCAGTCAGGCAGATTTCCAATGTGCATCAGCTTTATTATAATAAGCTCCATTAGATTATATGTTACTACAGAGTAATCGCATTTCTTTGTATCCTTCTCAACTAGTGCCCTATATAGTTCACCCTCCCGACTCAATAAATACAAGAATGATTAACCATACAAATAAAATTATTTCATTAACTCCTATAAGGCAGGACACAAAGATTATAAGTGCCCAATATTCAGTTAAGTGCCAACAAATCATTTTGATGATGATAATTATGATGATAATTGGGATTCTCTTTTAGAGCAAGGAAAAGACCTTTGACTCTTGAAAAGGAGGTAGCACCCTAGATGTGCGAGAATAGGAGATTATGAATATCCATAAGATGAGAAGTCAAACAGACCTTCAAATCATGTCATTAAGTTATATATGTTTACATGGCAAAATGTTCACAATATTAGGCGAGACAAAAAAGGAGTTCACAGAGTAGTGTCATATAATGTTTAAGAGAAGAGTAGAAAAACATACATGAAACTGTTGATGTGAATCATCTGTGGCCAGTGAGATATAGGTTTATATTTCATTTTCTTTGAATTATTCTGGAATCTTTGTTTTCTGCATTTATCATGTATTACTCTGTGTGTATATGCATACACACACACATCTGTTTATCATCTAACTATATATCTAATCTATCTATCTCTAATTTTATGAAGAAAACAAAAAACAGAAATAGAACATGACAATATTAACCCATCCTTGCCTTGTTCTTCATTCTCCTTAACATGTGGGGTGCAATTTTTTTTTTTTTTTGGTTATTTGAAAATATTGGCTACTATTCTAATTAACGAATACAGGGTTTCTTATTTTCAGGAATATTTTAGCATTAATTTAAAAGAAAATCTTGACCAGTTTAATAACCGCATCATTATAAACATGGCAGGAGAACACAGACTTTGTGGAGTTTAAAAAGTTCAGAAATGTTTTAATTTTTATGATTCCTTTCTGATTGCTGGATGACACAGACTAGATTATTTAAACACACTGTACTATGTAAAATGCATCAGGGTGTTTCTCTGTCTCATAATATATATCCATACTCACATATTTTAAAACTCTTATAGACTGCTAGTCCTCGAGGTGTTACTGTTACTAATAAGCCATTATACATTTGCAGTCAATTGCATTGTTTTGTGGCAATGAATATCACTTATAGAACAAGTTGCAAATGGGTAGTGTAAGTTCTAATGGCTTTTATGTATTAATTCCCCAAAGGTAAATGTGTCTTTCTGTGTAAGGAAGAAATTGGTATATAATTGCATATTAACTCTAAAAAATGAAACCAAATTAATAAAAACCACTAAAAGGAAGTGAACATACTGTAACAATTTTCTTCAACACATATTGAATCTTGCTAAATTATATATGTTGCATACACATTTGTATTTGTAGTGCAAGTAATTTTTTTGCACTGATATAGCATATCCAAATTCTTCAGGCTTCTTAGTTCTATCAAAAATACAGTTTTTAACTTTTCATGCCATTCAGTAGGTTTCTTTAAAGAATTAACACTCACTTTCATATTGGACTACAGAAAATATTTTAGGGAGCTGCATTGTCTGTGAATCGTGTGATAGAGTATACTTTAATAAGATTTTTTTTTAAAGATATATAGACTTTTGGCCTCTAGTCCTGCTTTGTCTTACATAATTTTTGGTAGATCCGCCTTCTCTCCTCAGGTGTTCAGAAGATAGATACCACTTTAGAATCTCAATCACAGAAGATTCTTCAGCACCAGGGAACTTGTGATTAGTAAAGTGGATGGAAAGGCTGCCCACGCTGGTGTTCTTCCCATGTACCAGTTGTTGCCCAGTGTAAGACCAGCATCAGGAAAGCTTTCGGTCCTGCTGCCAATTTCTTCCCAAATTTATCTCCTCATCTATTAGCTGAAAAACAAACAACGAAAAGAATAGAACACAACTGTATTGTTCATCTATTCTGTGCACCGTAGGTAGACTTTATATTTTCAGCAAAGAATACATATTTAAATAACTAGTTACAACATAAGCCAGAAAATGGTAAATTGCATCGAAGTTCTGATTAAGCGAGGAAATAAATTTCAACTTCAGAGAAAATAAAGGTTTGCAGGAGATGGTATGCACAGTGACTTTTATTAGACAGATGTGAGATCATACAACGGGACTTCTGGGCCCAGTGAATATTACAGGCAAAGATGGGGGATGTGTGGAATTGTAGGTCACATTTCGGGATCAGATAGCTAGTGTTTGTGTGAAGAGGATTATAGTGGTAAAGCTAGAAAAATAGATGATAAATTGAATTTAATCCTGGGGGTAGGTGGCTGTCTATGTTGTATTAAGGAATTTGTAGTACCTTTTGTAGTTATGAGGAATTCATTAAGAACTTTTAAGGAGGGCAGATGATCAAGGTTGTGCTCTGAGGTTAACTGAAAAGGAAGTTGGAGACTGGATTAGAGGTGACATTAATCAGAGACATTAGAATTTTGAGCTTATCTTTTCCTACTATCCTTTTTCAGCCCATTTCACTGTCAGACTAATTTGGTTTGTCAGTATTTCTAAATGTAGCCCTAACCTTTTTGTTTGAGTATTTTCTATTGTGCTTGTTTCACTTTCCTGACATGAATTTTCTTCCATATTCTCATGAAATATTCATATATTTCTTCAAAAGCTCCCTCTGTTAAGGTCAAAATTCACCTTTCTTCTAGAAGTCCCAGAATACTGGATTTATATATTTCTTATGAAGAATAACTTATTTCCTAAGATATTATGTTTTAATTATGAAGAGCAAGAACTTTGGAGTCACATTTGTATTCTGTTTACTGTGTCCTTAGACAAATTACTTCATCTAATATAATCTCAGTTTCTGCACTTTAAATTTAAATGATAGAATCTCTGGATTCTGAGTGATTTCTGATACCATTATTAACATTAAGTATATAATGCATATGTATTACTGAGTCACATCTCAGGAGCAAAGTAAGTGCTTGGTAAATATTAGTTCAACTCTTTAGGTAGTATGTGAGATAATGTATATTACCTAGAAGATTTAAGGCAATGGGGAATGAGCCTCTCCTATCAAACGATGGGCCAAACGGAACTCTTGATGCTGGACTCTTAAAATAGAATAAAGACTTTGGTTAGGTACATTGGACCAAGAAAGGAAGAGTAGTTTCAAATACCTGTATTTGTTAGTCTCATCTTTCATTGGAAAACCTGACAGGGTTAGCTTCTCCCTTTAAAACGAATGTAGCTGGGGTTGCCTGGGTAGTTCAGTCAGTCAAGTGTCCTAGGTCATGATCTTGCTCACATTCAAGACCTGCATCGGTCTCTGTGCTGACAGCTCGGAGCCTGGAGCCTGTTTCATATTCTGTGTCTCCCTCTTTCTCTCTCCCCTTCTCCACTTGTGTGCGCGCTCTCTCTCTCTCTCTCTCTCTCCCCCCCCCTTTCAAAAATAAATAAACATTACAAAAATTTAAAAATGAATGTGGCTATAGATGGTGGCTGTGTATAGGTGGTGGCTCGTGAGAGATAGCTGTGAAAACAGTAGTAGTAGGAAGTAGTGAGGAAAGCTGGGAAGACAAGTTAATTGAAATCTTGGTGGGAGAGTTTTTCAGGGAGAACCATATGGACTTAAATAGGGTCTTTTTCCATCATATAGACAGTGGTAAGGGCAGAAAGCAAATTCACCTGAGACAAGAATGAATAGTAAAGTGAGAAAATGACTGGAAAGAAAATAAACAGTTGTTATGAAGAAAAGAGGGCAATAGCAGTAAACTTGTCAGCATAGTGGTTAAGAATTTAATTCTTTTTTTTGTTTGTTTTTTTTTAATTTTTTAATTTTATATTTTTATTTATTTCTAGGAGAGAGAGAGAGAGAGACAGCGTGAGCAGGGGAGGGTCAGAGAGAGAGGGAGTCACAGACTGAAACAGGCTCCAGGCTCTGAGCTGGCAGTCAGCACAGAGCCCGACGCGGGGCCCGAGCCCACGAACCGCGAGATCATGACCTAAGCGAAAGTCGGACGCTTAACCGACTAAGCCACCCAGGCGCCCCAAGAATTTAATTCTTTGGATGGTCCACGTACAATGGGATCTGTTCCCCTTTGGAAAAGTCATAATACGAGAAGAAAGCTTGCATTAAAGAAGGGTTGTATGAAAGACTTTTTCTGCCAAAGTTTGCTGAACTTATTTGACTATTGAATGTGGATAGTTGACTTTAAGATAAATCCTTTCTATGTAATTCTTAGTAATATTTGGGGCAGTGTTTGCGAAAATAGTTGGGGAAATGATTGTCTAGGATCCTTGAAGGAGAGACAGAGAAAGCAGGATTACAGTGGGAAAGGAACAAGATTCAAGACTGAGATCAAAGTGAGGAATTTCAGTTTGTGACTGGGAAATGAAAAAGTTCTGATTGATGATGATGGTGGCTTAAGTATGGCTGGGCTTGTTGACAGGTGGAAATGATATCAATTTATCTCCCCAAAAGATGTAGCAAAAGAATTGGGATGAGAGGATCACAGGGTATAAGAAAAAGGAGGATGGGAGAAGAGAGGACTCTCACAGAATTCCAGACTATAATGATCTTTTCTCCTAACTTATTAGCTCATTGGTTCCAACAACCTTTGATACAGCTTTTAAGCTTCTCAACTTGTGAAATAATTTGTGATTAATTTAACTTAATTTGTGATTAATTTGCTAATGTTTATTAATTATCCAGTTGTTAGAATTGCTAACTACATGTGTTAATGATCACAACATCAAAAGAAGCAGCTTCTTTGCCCTACAGAATAAATCAGACAGGAAGGTTCTGTTTTTTAAGGACATATTTTGAAATAAAAAGGATTTTTGTTTTAAATAGAAATCTTTACTTTGTGTCAGGGAAGGTAGTAAAACACAGTATGATCTTTTAAAGGCATATTGCATTAGACTTTAGGTTGTGTTTCCCACCATTTCTCTTCAGTTCTCAATTTATGAAAACGAGATATGTATCACTTATGTAGCCAATAACTTAAAATAATGACTTGCTTTTATTGCTTATTTTCCTTTTAACTTAAAATTTATCACCTTAGGATTTTCTCTGTTTGTAATTATGTTGTCAAGGACATATTTGCAGGGAGCACATATGTAGATGCATTTGTAAATAGCAAATGTGGTCCTTTGAAATGAACATACCTGATTCTAGAATAGTAGAAATTTTCAGAAGAGTCTGCTCTGTATTTTCTTTTTCCAAGGAAGACTTCTTTATTTTTAAAGAAGATGCTCTTTGAAAATGTGCAGGAGGCACTACTTTTTTTAATGGTTAAGTGAAGCAAATGAAAAGCAAATGGAAATAAGGCAGTCACCTTCTACGGAACTTTTAATAGTTATAGTGAAAAATTAAGGGCCACCTGCCACGTTAAGTTTTATAAGTATGAATGATGTAGAGGTACTTGCCAATACATTCATGAATATGTGAAAAAGAGGGGTTTTATATAGTAACACAAACCTTCAAATAGAGTTAATAAAAGACAAGGCTTTTCTTTACTGGGTGGAAAGTTATCTGCTATATAGAACGGCCTACTGAATGAAACACTTGTCCTCAAATTCCTTTTAATCTGCTGTGAGGTTCTGCCTGTTACCTTGCTCGGAATAATGTGCCAATTTTGTAAGGATAAAGAGAATTTTATCCTTTTTTCATTCCTTTTGCTTCTTGATGCAGCATTTCCTTGAATTTCACAGTACCTGCCTGTTTTTAGCAGCTCTCATTTCAGACTATCACTTTCCCGGAGTCACGTGTAAAAACTGATATTCACATCTCCTTGATAGAGAATATTCAAGAAATGCAATCCCAGTGAGAATGCCACTTCCTAATGGATATTTCTTTCTCCAGGCATCTTAAAATGTTCCGTTTCTGTTTCAACTCTCCAGTCCCTCCTATTCTTACGTTACAGATATGGATTAAAATGTCTGGTATCCGTGGAGGAATGCTTCTGTGGCAGCATATTGCTTTTGTGTTATATATTGTAGGTGGTTATTGTCATAGCTCACGCCGTAATGGTTTTGAGTTCAAAGTATTTTTCCTGGTCCCTACCAAAGTATTTATTTTGTCCTGTGACAGTTTAGAACTGACGTGTGAGAATTAGGAGAGCAGTGATAGGATTTGATTTGTTTGGTGTTTATGCTTTACTTTTCAAAGTTTATTGGGTATTGTTCTTACAGATTTAATAGAGTTACATGGAAAGACTTAGAGAATTTTAAAATGTTATTGGACGTTGACATTTGGTTTGTAACTGCAGAGAGGAACCCAGGTTCTAGGACTAAACAGTGTACTTTAGTCAGTGTGGAGGAAGGTTAGAAGGAAACAACAAAAGCTTCGCAGTGTTAAACTCAGTTTTAATCTAGTTGTTATTGTGAAGTGTATTGATTTTAACTTAGTTCTGAAAACACTGGTAGAGATGCTGGTGGGTAAAATTTCCAAAATCCTCAGATTTCAGAATTTTCATATATGTCCAGGTTATTTAGTTATTTAAGTTGTGTTTGAAAGTGAATTTTATTAAGGGGTACATCACCGGCATTTCAGGAACTCTTAGAAAAGCCATTTCCCTTTGTTGTGATCTCGTTCTGGTGATTAAGGTGACACTCATTCTGTTGTTATTAATGGCCCTCCTCTCACTCTTGAAAGGGTCCAGGCTGGGATGATGAATTATACAGTTACCTTCCATGTAAAGCATTTGGTTTCCTCTTACCACATATTTTATACATTTCCAACGTAATCATTTTTTAAATTGTATTCTAGTGTATTTTAGCTTTTTAAAATATGAAGTTGTTACCTATCATATCCAAAATAACATTTATGCATTTGTAACTGATAGTTGTATCCACTAACAAAAGTAATTATTATACTCTAAAGTTAAGTTATTAAACTGCGACTCAGGTATTCATATTTCATGATAGCAAACTAATTATAGGTTTTTTTGGAGTCAAATTTAGAGCAGAAAGGTAAAGCATCTTATAGGATTACATGTCAAATGAAATTAGATGGAAAGAAAAATTATGTTTTGGAAGAAGAGGTAAGTCAACGTTTTTTCCTTCTCTGGAATTAATGTGCATTTAGAGTGAACTTGCATGAAGGCAAATTTGATTTTCATAATTCATTAAATATTTATATTCTGATCAGACTGCCAACTAATCCATGTGAAGCATAATTTTAGCCTGGACAATGCTAATAGATCTCTTTTTCCTGTATTATTTATATTAATATAAATATCTATTTAGGATTTTATTCATTCAGTTATATTCAGTATAATCAGAGTTTATGCTTTTTTTTCCATTTCTTTGTGGAATGGTTACTGAATATACATATACATTTATGAAATAAGTCAAAAATCCTTCTTCACAGTATTCAAGTGCCAAGAGTGAGTAGTGTACAACCCAACAGCACAAGACTGTGGCAGAGTTCTAGATCCAGAAGAAACACACCACTGGAAACTGAACTGGAGTCAGAAATTAGTGGCTGGGTTCTAAGCCCATTTTTGCTATCTCTTCACATAATGAATTGGTGTCAGTTAATGTCTCAGAAACTTCACTCTGATTATCTGTTGAATGAGGGAAATTTGCTTGCCATGCTATCTCATATGATGCTGTGAGGTCACTCTTAGCTCTTATAAATCACTCTGCCTTTTAATTTTCAATATTTTAAAATAAAAACTGCTGGCATGACCTGGATAATTGGAAAATGTAGGAGTAGAGGCTGGGGACTATCTAACAACAGCAACAAAAATCTCTTGACTCTACCTCGCAGAGATCTCCTGAATGTCTAGTGTTCTACAAACAAACTCATGTGTTCTGTTCTATTCCACCATCATCTTCCTCCTCTATCACTGCCCCACCTTTACTCTGTTCTCGTTTTCTGCCTCCTGCTTATCTAATGCAGTTACAATGAATTTTTTTTTTTTAAGTTTAGTTATCTATTTTTGAGAGAGAGAGAGAGTGAGCAGGGGAGGGACCTAGAGAGAGAGAGAAAGAATTCCAAGCAGGCCTGACACGGGGCTCAATTTCATGAACACTGAGGTCATGACCTGAGCCAAAATCAGGAGTCCGATGCTCAACCAACTGGGCCACAGCAGCACCCCTACAGTAATGTTTCTAGATGTGAATCTCATCATGCCATTGTCTTCTAAAAATGCTTCAGTGGTTTTCTATTCCTTTTAGAGTGAAATAAAAACTTCTTAACTCTCGCCACTGCCCTGTTCTAGTGTCATCACTTGCCCTTCTTCCATTTGTATCCTACATTCCACCACACTGACATCCTGCATTGCCTCAAATTGCCATGATCCTCTTCCTCTCTGCTCTTTCTTTGCCTGTGAATAATCTCTTTTCACTCCCTTTTGAATACTTCTTATTTATTCTTCAGGTTTCACCTATACAAGAGATGCCACTGAATCTGTGTTCTTGCAGTGGTTCCCATTCATGACACTTCATGCTTTTTAGAATTGCTTGTTTAATTATTGGCCTTCTCCTAGAGCTCTGTGAGGACAAGGACTATTTCTTTCTGCCCACAATGTCTATAGGTCTTTGCATAGTGAGTATATAAGAAGTGTTCATAATATTTATTGGATGATGAATAAATAAATAACTGTATAGGATGACAGTATAGTAAATAAGATGAGCTGTGATAAACATTTGTCAGAAGGTTACTGTATTGAGAGTGTCCAAAGAGTATTGGACAAGAATTAACTTGATTTGAGAGGTAGAGGGAAGTAGAAATATCAAGTTTCTTACTACTGAAGGAATAACAACTTCAGCTTTTGTTTTTTGTTTTTTAATTCTAAGTTAAGATGTATCTTAAAAGTGGAGACACACCTTATATATAGATAGAAATTTGAAGTAGTGACTCTGATCTGAGAGAAGTGATAGTGGATAAAGAATGGTTCTGCCAACTTAAATCTACATAGCACTTTTTTTCTTTTTTCAAATCTTTTAATATAAATTTCAAGTGAGATTAATTTCTTTTTTTTAATGTTTGTTTATTTATTTTGAGAAAGAGACGATGCGAGTAGATGGGCAGAGGGAGAGGGAGAGAGAGAATCCCAAGCGGGCTCTGCTCTGTCAGCACAGAGCCCAGCACAGCACTCAATCTCACAAACCCATGAGATCATGACCTGATATGAAATCCAGACTGGAGTCGAATGCTTAACCCACTGAGCCACCCAGACACTCTGAAGTAAGGTTAATTTCGAAGCAATTATCTAGAACTTTAGTTGGAGAAACTTGAAGAGAAAATAAGTTGATGAATGCTAAAACTAAACTTTGTAACAAAGTTATGTACTATTTTGTATGAATATGAAAAAAAATCTAGCTGTATTCTTTTTTTTTTCCTAGTTAGGACAGGGCTTCATTAACAAGGAGATACCTAGGACTCAGAAATAAAATTAGACAGATACCTGTTTGTAGTAAAGCAGGGGTGCTCAACACTAGCA
This sequence comes from Hyaena hyaena, assembly GCF_003009895.1. NCBI lineage: Eukaryota > Metazoa > Chordata > Mammalia > Carnivora > Hyaenidae > Hyaena > Hyaena hyaena. Next base: position 196,324 of record NW_024082075.1, on the reverse strand, counting down.
TTACTGTCATTCACAACATCTAATTTCTGTTGTGGTGAGTCCTGTAGGATATTTAGCAGTATCTCTGATGTTTACCTACAAGACTCCAATAACATCACTCCAGTTAAAATAATAAAACATGTCTGCAGACATTCCTCAAGGCAAAACCACCCCCACTTGAGAAGTATTGCACTGGAAAGTTAAAAATTATATCCTCATGCCATATACATAGGAAAACTTTATAATATATTGGAGCCTTGTAATTCCTGTGTAAATTGTTTCTAGACCTATATTTGGTATTTATTAGCAAACTGTAAAGGACCACTGTGACTACTTTCAGATTTTGTGTGGAATGTGAAAGTGGTGAGGACTCTGGACTACTTGTCTCAGAAAACAAAGACATCGAAGGAATAGAATGGATGCTAGAAATGTAAGATAAGAGAGTTAATTTGTGTTTTGAGGATCAGCCTCAAAGGTGTAAAGTGATAATACATGAGTCTCCCTGAACCTTTGACCAGGGATCCATCAGGGTTGAAGAACTGAAGAAGCCTTACATTTCCCCCAAAGACAGGGCTTCAGTTATGGGTGTGCACTTACGAACATAGTCTTTATTTTTGTTCAAATGCACTTGAATGGAAGACAGTGAGTGTTTCGTATAATGGATGGATACAGTTTTCTAGAAAATCAGCTGCATATCTTCCTGTAGGTAGGAGAAGCATCTTTGGCCTTCTGTTCTCATACGTTATGATCAGTTGTTTTCATGTCAGTTGTTTGGCTGTGGACTACCAGTGTTGTATCCGTAGGTGAAAATGAAACCACAGTTTGTCACTTGGTCACTGCTGGTGACAGTATGGCATGCTTTCTGGAGTGTGTTCACTCTCCTTCTTGCTTATTATCTTCCAACTTGTTATTAATTATGAGAAGGCCTCACCTTCTTCTGCCTAACTTCTCCCATATCCATAGATCGTAAATCTCTTATAATTGAAGGTTTTGTGGACATACTTGCTAAGAGAAATAATGACAGAAGTCCTAAACTACTGTGATTTTTCTCCTTTAGTTGTCATGAAGAAAGAGAATGGTAGCTTTCATTTTTCTTAGTTGTCTTTAAAAAATTGTCAGACTTTGCAGATATGGATAGAAAGCAGATTGATATCAAATTGTGTATGGATGCTTACATCACTCTTAAGGGCAGCAAAGGAAAAGCCTGAGCTGACTTGAAAAAGAGTTGCATTATCATATAAATCTGTTCTTTTTCCATTACGTTTCCTTCTCTCTCTCATTCTTTCGTTCTTGCTCTCACTCTTGCTCTCCCTCTCTCTCTCCCTCTTTTCAGTGAATGTTTTATCAGTAATAGCTGCCTGCAGTGTACTGGAGCTTTTCTTGACCCTTTCAGATCCCTGGGTTTTTATCGGTCTGTTTTATGTTGTTTTAGTTTGGTATTACATGGCAAGTTACACAGATTGAGACGTGTGTTTGGCATATTTCCTTTCACTGCAGAATATAGGGTAAAGTTGTACCTCTATCTAAATAACATACTAAATATAGTAATTTGTTTGGACTAAACAAATTTGTCCAGACCACAGCAGCAACAGAAGGGAAACTAGGTTAAATTTCAAATGAAGATTTTTTAAAATGATGTTATTTTGAAGAATCCTTTATACATCATTTCTTCAGCTATCAAAACTATTAAATGAATTCCTAATTGAAACTTCCATACATTTAGTTACATCATTTATATAATGATGTAGTTAAAGAGATTGCTTCTAAAAATGTTGGAGAATATTCCAGAAGATTTTTTACATTTTGGTGAAGCAAAATTTTCTTAATTAAAAAAAATAGTGTTCTTTACTATGTTAACATAATAAAGAATTACAATATTAATTGACATGTATGATGTACTTAGTATGTGCTAGGCAGTGTTGTAAGTTCTCTAGTTCACATCACAGTCCTATTAGGAAAAAAAAACTTTTCCTAGGCCGTTTCATATCCAGTGGTCTAGGAGTAGGTCAAGCATTTGAACCCAGGGTTTGAACTCAAGGTGTTTGGATCCATAGCTTGCATTCTTACAGGCCATCCTCTACTGATCTATAAACTTTTTCTTAACCATCAATATGTATCCAATATGCAAGTTTCTTCTATTTTGACAAATAAAATTGCAATCTACATAACTATATATAAAACACTAATATCTTGGGCAATATTAAAGACTTGCTTAGTGAGGTATAGCACTCAGAATGAAGACTTTAAAGGACCAAACGCTTGTGAAATTTAAAGGAAATATAATTAACACCTTTACATTCAATTGGAAGAGTATGATAACTGTCTTGCAAGAATGTAGTGAGTAGTGAGAATGTAGTGAGATTTTAAGGTACCCTGTATGAGACAGAGAGACAGAAAGAGAGAGAGATTGATGATGGATAGCTAGATATAGAAATGTAAATCTCAGCTACAGTGATTAATTATAGGAATGGGAAGAGGGAGGAGGGACTTGGTTGCTTAAACCAGAGGTCAGATATGGCTTAGAAGGAGATGTGATTTGGAATTGTGTCAAATGCATTTGTAATGAATCTTCTTCCAAAATTTTAGTGCCATATAGCTTACTACTTGATATAAATAGCTCTAAATTCGAGCCTGACTCCAAAAAAAAAAAAAAATGCTCTGGTTAAATATGTTTTGTGAGACTCCATGTTATTTTAGTGCTTTCTGTTGGTTGGAAATTCAGTATTCTACTACCTTATTATTTCTTCTGACATTTGTTAAAATCTTCTTTATTTATTGTTATGCCATTTCTCTCTGAAAGTTAATAATAGGTGTATTTATGAAACACTGAGGTGTAGTGTGAAAGGGTTTATTCTTTCATATGTTAATCAAACATGTAAAATGGGAGTTGGAGTATATTTTTTATTCCTTTTGCAAGAAAGCATGAAATGTATTTTTCCATTAGGAAATGGCATGCTTCTGTTAAGCTCATGAGTCTTTAGAAGGAACTACATTCAAGGAAAAGATAAAGCAACAAATATAGCATTAACCTTTGTCATTCTAGAGATATAACTTTGGGGATGTTGGTGAATCCTGAATGTGATAAATACCTCTAATTTTGATACTATCACCAAACTCACTAATTAAATTAACTCCATAACATTGTGTTAATCCTATGTGGTAAGCAGCTGACAAATCAGTGATATACCCAATTCCAGAGAATCAAGAATATATACTGATAGCAAGAATTGAAACACTGTTCCATAATATTTCCAGAAATCATATTAAATAAAGGAAATAAGATTCTAAAGTACTTTGCTTGGGTTTTCTGCTTTATCAAAATATTGATTAAAAAATTTATAGCATTCTCTATTTCTAAAAAGTCAGGCTTATGCTTTATGCTTGATACATTTCTGTTTTTTACTTCACCAAATTCTGTTTTTAATGTTTATTTGTTTTTGAGAGGGGGGAATGGGCAGAGAAAGAGAGAGGGAGACACAGAATTGGAAACAGGCTCCAGGTTCTGAGTTGTCAGCACAGAGCCTGACACAGGGCTTGACCTCATGAACCATGAGATTATGACCTGAGCCGAAGTCAGATGCTTAACTGACTGAGCTACCAAGGTGCCCATCACTTGCCCAAATTCTTGAATAACTAGTTACATGGTACATCTGGATTTTAAGAAAGGATAAGAATTTGTGCTCTTATAGTTTTCTGTTTATTTTTGCCTTTTGATGTTAAAGCAACAAAGTAGAATTTTAGGTTATGTTAATAAAATTTAATGTAATATAGAGAAAATGTGGTATTGGTTCATTCCAAATATAAATTATTGTAAGCTTTTATTATGTCAAAATAGATATATTTATTATTATGTGTCACAATTAAATATTTGAATAGAAAATATATAAACTCTTAGCTATTGTGACAATTCTTTTAAGAGATATGTACTCTAAATCATAAATCTATATATAATAACTTGGCAGAGAGTAGTTTATTTTGACAATTGTCTATTCTCTTGCATTGTAACTTTTTTAAAAGACTAATGGAAGAATTAATTTAATAAAAAATTAATGAATTTGTGAAATAGACATTAAGGCAGTAACAATATATAAACCTACTCAACTATCATATTTTCCATGTAAAAAGTAGAATGTTTAACCAACCATATTAAATGGCACTAGGTTGTTAGAGCTACTCTCATTGTACTTTGCAATTAGGTATTGAACACATTTCATGAGCAGAAAATTAACTACTTAAAGGTTTGAACAAACTGCATACCATTTGGTGATGTAACATAGATGGAAAATTTAATAAAGCAAAGATATAATGAAGATAATAGGTAAAGAGCAGTGCACCTTATCTTGATAAAAGATGGTTTCCTTCAGATTCTAATTCTGCAAAATATTTTATAGCATTCAACATTTCCAAAGAGTCCAAAATCTTTACTGACAATGTGGCTAGCCATACTCTTTTAACATCTGTAACCTGCAAACGTTCACCTTTTAGCCTTTTACTTAAAGGACTGCTAATTAATCAATTAATTAATTAATTTTTAATTTTTTAAATGTTTATTTTTGAGAGAGAGACAAGAGTGTGAGTGGGTGAGGAGCAGAGAGAGGCGGAGACAGAATTAGAAGTAGGCTGCGGGCCCCAGACTGTTCCAGGCTGTCAGCACAGAGCCTGATGTGGAGCCTGAACTCAGGAACCAAACAAAAAATAATGACCTGAGTCCAAGTCAGGTGCTTAAGTGACTGAGCCACCTAGGCGCCCCAAGGACTGCTAATTTAAACTACAAAATAATCTTACTGAAGAAAGGCAGATGGAAAGGAATGGCAAAAGTCATATTCTTGCAAGGTGGGGACTCTTTCCTCTTATCTTTGTTTGCATTTGGCAAGGATTATCATTGGTATTGTCATGCCATAGGTACTGTTTGCTGTTTTCATTATGGTGAAATAAAATAATAACATTTGAAAATTATAAAGCATCAGTTGCAGATGCCTCAGTTTTTCTTTGGTATAGATCCACTCACAAAAGTGTTTCACAAAGTCTTATACAATGCTTGATGACTCCTTGATTGATCACAGCTTGGCTTTTAGACATTGTGTTTGTTTAGGCATATATGCAGCTAGTATTCTTCTCTGTCTTTTGTTGAACACTTAAAAAAAAAGTAATTCAATTTCAATGTTGAAAATAATTACTCTAAAAGTATTGTCTGACCCATTCCACCTATTTTCCATCTGTGACAATATGTCTTCGTAATCTGTCCTCTGCTTTTCTTCTGTATATTCTTTGTCATTAGTTTTGGGTACGGTCTTTGAACTGCTTTTTTCCTTCTTTATTATCTGTATTCTGGTTAGTATATATTGAAATTTCCAAACCTTTAGGTAGGTTTTGAGATGACTTGGTTATAATTAACTAGGAATATTTAATGCACTATCCGCTCTTTGTACATAATACTGTATTATATGGAACCATTAGTGTAGAAATAGAATGGATCATTATATTCTAGTTTAGCTTTTCTTTGTAAGAAGCTTCAACACATTTTTCATTTGGAAATATATACACTTTCATTATTATCCTTTACCATAAGAAAACTGTTTCACTTACACAGTTTTTTAAGTACTTTATGTTCTTATCCAGTTTTCCCGCCTTAAGGTTTCAGTTTTAACTGGAAAAAAAATATTACATGTACATATAAATAGGCTCTAACCTTTAGTTTTGTCATGCCCTGGCATAGGTCATATGCAAAATGAATTAATTTATTTTAGAGACATATGAAATTGAATGCAAAAACACAAAAATACAGAAGGGTATGTGGATATATATGTGTTTATCCTTATAATAAAAGATGTAACGGCCCATTGTATTTAAATTACTTTTTTTGTTTACAATAATTATTTTTAAAATTTAAAAGAGAGCCAGTAAGAAATAAATTGAAATCATTTTTCACAATGTAAGGCATCAGGCATCAGTGATATTTCTGTGTTTTCCAATAGAAATGTTAATTACAAGAATTTATTTTAATAGTGGCCTGTCTAGTTCAAATTACTGACAGAAATAAAAGTATATGTGTACTTTCTAGAATATGGCAACTCTAGATTATCTACAACTAGAATATTCTTGTTTTTGAGTTTGGTAAGTCATATATTTGAAGAATGGTCTTTTTTAAGAATGAGGGACTATCACTCTTTATCTTTTTGTCTTAGAAAAGAGCCCTACACTGATAGTTTTATTATGATTTCTAATTCACAACTAGTAGTTTCCCTCTCTTGAACTTTTCTTTCCCATGTTCAGAAAAAAATGCTCTAATTATATGCTTATAAAATATTTCACATCTCATTCATACACTTATTCATATTACTGTGTTAAAAATGCTCATAGAATCATGTTGGAAATTATCTAAAGCACTAATCTAAACATGGCTGTGCAGGTTTCTCCCGGGATAGCATAGGGGGAACTCCTTAAGAGTGAGAACCCATGAAGTGTCTTTCCTTAATTGATATAGTGAGGACTACTACATTCTACTTAGGAGTATGCCATGCTTTTCCCATTGATCTTACTACTATAAAGAGTTTACTAAAGTTGTGTAGAACGAATTAGTCTTTGGTAAGTGGGATAATTATTACCAGGTGCTTAATATTGCAGGATGACTTCAATAAATGCATTCAATAAATGCAGCTTAACTTCCTTCTATATGCTAGACATTGTGCTAGGCCCTGGGACCCACAGATACATAATTTCTCTCCTTGAGGGTCTCACAGTGAGCTAGAAGAGACACACCTGGAGAAATAATTATGACAGTGTTTATGCTATAACTGTGGTATGTCATACAGATCAGTTTGCATTATCTTCAGTGGCTTTGGGAGGAGGGAATTTTTTGGCTGATTCATGAAGGATGAATTAGTTATTCCTTAAAAGCAGGAACTAAACTAGATTTTTTTTACATATCTAACATAGCTACCTTTTCTAAAAATAGCTTTTATTAAAACACATATTAAGCAATATTCTAGTTGCACCTACGTTATCTTTCTGCAAAATGCTAGGAATGAAGAGTGGATAGGATACTTATAGTGTTGTGTTAGATTATTTACTTGGTATGGAGATAAAAGTGAAAAATTAACTGGTTTTCTATTTTTTTTTTTTAATTTTATTTCTAGGAGAGAGAGAGAGAGAACGTGAGCAGGGGAGGGTCAGAGAGAGAGGGAGATACAGACTCTGAAATAGGCTCCAGGCTCTGAGCTGGCAGTCAGCACAGAGCCCGACGCGGGGCTCGAACCCACGAACCGCGAGATCATGACCTAAGTGAAAGTCGGACGCTCAACCGACTAAGCCACCCAGGCGCCCCACTGGTTTTCTATTTTTAAGGAGTAGAAAGTATGAGGATGCAGTTACAAATTCTTACTGTTTAATTTCTAACAATTCTGTTTATCTCACCACTATATGTCTGCATATATGCATATACATATGTATATATGTATATGTATGTATAAGTCTGTGAGAGTGTATGTGTGTGTGTGTGTGTGTGTGTATGTGTGTGGTGAGCTTTTTTTAAAAAAAGAATTGAGCTGAACAATATCATTTGCTATGAGGATTTATTCTGTTTGTTACTTTCTTTTATTTCTAAGAATTAAGGACTGAGTGAATATCCTCATTGCATCTTTTAAAAATGTCATGCTTCAGGGCAAACTGATTTCTTTATGATCTTCAAAAATTTTCCACTGACATAACAGAAATGATTATTTATCTCCCCACATGTTCACACTGCCTTAAACTGCTCTAGGGTTATTTGCTTCACAAGACTTAGTATTGATCCACATTTTATAACTGACTAAATAAGGAAAAAAATAGTCTTCACAAAATAGCTAGAACGACTGGTTTAACTGATGAATTTGTTTTAATCAGTTTTGAAATTTTTGCTGAAAACATGGTGAAAAGCCCACACTTCAGACTGCTTGAAATGGAAGGAAGGGCTGCTCTTTGCTTTAAGAAATTAAGATGAAATTTTTTCTTTTCATTATGGTTATGGCTCTTGCAAACTTTTTCTACAGATAGGTAGATTTAAGTTCATTGTAGGAGAAAAACCAGTTATTGATGAATCACTCATAAAATAGTTTAGTTTTAATCTTTGAATTGTACTAAAATGTTTATTAAATATGATTACATTTCATATATTTGTATCTATATACATATTTCTTGCCCTGCTAAAGTTGTTTTGAACTTGAAGTAACCTGTTTTCATGAAACATTTTGATATAGCCAGATCTATACTATTAGCATCACTGAAAGACAAACCAATAACTGCCACAAATAACTCTCCAGTTTAAATATAATTGGTCAATAGTAAGTCCCTACCCACATTTCCTGCATGTCTACCTGCACTGAGTAGTTTTGTCTTCACATTGATGAAATGCTACAGCTCTGGCAGGAAAGGTGACTTTTATTCACAACTGAAATAAGAGGTAATTAAGCACATGGTAAAAGATACAGATTAAGGCACAATATTTATAGTTTATAGAATACTTTATTATAAAATATCAGAATTTTAATTAGCTTAAGCACATAAGCAACTGATTATCCATACCATTTGATACCAAGGTAAAGGTAATATGTATTTAGAGATCATCATATTTGTTTTTTAGCAGACAGAACTTTGGTCCATTGCCTAGCATAATGCAAAGAGTAGACAAACAATAACTATTTAGGGAAGGAATGAGTAATTTAACTGTATTTGCCTAAAAATTAATTTGTTTTTCTTATTTGTATACATATCTGATAATGGAGGAGTGGCTCATTGTTTATTAGAGGTGGAAACTAGAGTGAAATAAAAACTCAGTATGGTAATTGACATTGTGAAATAATCATATAATTATTTATTGAGTGCTTATTCTCCACCAGGCACTATGCTAGATTTTTCACAGGAATTATGCACTTTAATTTACAGTAATCTGATGATACAGTTTTATTATTAGGCTTCTCTATTTTAGATATGGACGAACTGGGTTCAGAGAACTTAAAGAATTGCAAAGGTTACACAACTAGTACATGCTAGAGAGGAAGCCAGTGTCATAATTCATATAAAGGCCAAGTTGTGTTGCTTTTTTAGGCTTGTTGAAGTGAGACTTTCTGTGGTGAAATTAACAATGCATGTCATTCGGAATATGAAGTTCATCTTTTAGGAAGTGTTGTTTTAAAAATGATTATGTTAAGGGGCGCCTGGGTGGCTCAGTCGGTTAAGTGTCCGACTTCAGCTCAGGTCATGATCTCACGGTTTGTTGGTTCGAACCCTGCATCGGGCTCTGTGCTAACAGCCAGCTCACAGCCTGGAGCCTGGTTTAGATTCTGTATCTCCCTCTCTCTGTGACCCTCCCTGCTCACTCTGTCTCTCTCTCTCTCTGTCTCTCAGAAATAAAGAAAACATTTTAAAAAATGATTCTGTTAAAACTGGAGTATTGGTCTTTCAAAAGAGGAAGCCTCACTCATATATTTTACTTTTTTTTTTAACATATAAAGCCTACGTCATCTAAGTTTTCATGGTATGTTTTCAAAAGTGTGAGGAATGGTTTAGTATAATGAGCATGATAATAAAATTGAAATGATAAAACTTATGGTATTAGAATAAATATAAAAGAAATATTTAAAAATAATCTTGACATACAAGAATTTAAGTAAAAACTTGAAATTAAAAAAAAAAAGAAACTTGACAAAATGAAAAATGTAAATTGCGTCCCTGCCCGAAACCTTCCTAATACCAGTTGCTATTTAAGAGCTCTCCTCATTGCAGCATCTTATTGACAAATGCCCTCAAAGAAATCTGTTAGTAAAATAAAATAATCCCATGTCATAAACAAGGCACTTTTTAAAGTCACTATGAATAGGTAATGTTTGAGTTTGATTAGCTAGCTTTCCCTGGTAGAAATGTATTTAGTCCATGGGAATGCAGTAATTATAGTTTTGCTATAGGCTTGAGTTAGGGTTAAAATTATTCTGTTTTAGTCCTTTTCCAGTAGGGTTACTACTAGAACATAGGTAATGTACTGGACCATACTGAATCGCACAGGTAGTTCCGTTTTTTAATCTGTAGGTTGATCCCTCAGAATGGACCTATGGGGACAGTGTTGAGTGAGATACAGAAGGGTCTGAATTCATCTTTCATCTTTTCTTTTATGGCAGTTGATTTTTAAGTTATTTACTTAATTTAACAAATTCCACTTTTGGATTCTTATCTGCATGAACCAAAATGAATGTGTCCATCTCTGGGAATACAGACAGGGTGTGACAACAATGGCACAGTGAGAGCTAGAGGTGGACTGTTAGGCAGATGCATCCCTGACACTGTGTCTGCCACTGCCTATCAGGGGTGTGATGCAGAGGCAGGACAGTCCTTTCGAGCTGGGCTTTCACACTCTTGCTGAAGCACCACCTACAGACTAAATGGATGCAAGTTTGTATGTGGGGACTTGGGGGGGTATGGAGATAGTGGTTGACATATCTGATTTTTAAAGATAGATTTCAATGGAAACAATTGTATGGAAGTTTAACAGCTAGAAAACTGATCATCTGATTACCGTGTTATTGTTAAGACAAGTTTTTATAAATAGAAATACACACGTGTGTCTATAGCAGTTAATAATTAATAATAAGGAAAGAAAGACATTGAAGCCCGGGAATGTGAAGTTGCTTTGTCCATATTACATGCCAGTAAATGGTGGAGTAGATTTGAACACAGATTTTTTTAGTTAAAATCGAGTTCTCTTTTGCCATATCACACTACCTCTTTAGCATTGCCTAATATTTATAAAGTAGAATAAGAAGACAAAAACGATAAGTATATTCTAACTTGATATTTTTTTTCTTTTTTTTAAACAATTTTGATAATGACATCAGAATTACCATGATATTTTGGTACAATGAAGAGTGTTTTAATGCCAGACCCCAGCAAAATTCCTAGCATATTCCAAACATGTAATTTAATAAAGGACAAAAAACAAATGAGCTTATATAATGCTTTGTTTTCTTTTCTTTTACAGTCATTTAAAAAGTTTTAAAATAAAACTTGAAGAAGGTTCTTATTTTACATGTTTCTTTTCTACTATATGGTATTAATAAACATTAAGTACTCAATTAAATAAGAAAATAAATAGCATATATGTTTATAATGCCCTGAAATTAATTTTTCTTTTTTTAGTTTTAAAAATCCCCAAATAGTTTCAGCACATGTTATCTGTTATCACGCACTTTATATTCTGCACCATTTCTTTTCTAAACTCTTACAAGTTAGTTGTGAGGTGATGGGGATGGTGCCTCATGAACTGTAAGATGCTTGTTACATCATGTTGTTTTTATCCTCTCTGCCCGCTGTTCATTCTCAATGTGAAAAATCATAACATATCAGTGACAGGAGGTCTGGCTATCAGGCGGACTTTTGTAATTATTCCCACTGAGGCAATGTCAATGGGATTAAAAAACAGATTCTGGACCTGTCTACCCCAGATGAGGTCAGCACTTTGAGCAGTGGGAGTACTATTTCTACAAGCTGTGCTTTCCCCTTTGCATTATAGAGCATAGACATTAATATGACACAAATATTTGAAAGCTCCTATGGAAACAGACTAGCTTTGCTCTGAATTACATTCTGAATTAAGCAAAATGTCCATCTGCAATAAATAAAATAACATTCATTATAATCCCTAACTATGTATTTATGTAGATTCTACAGTAATATTAAAGCCCAGAAAGTTTCAATTACAGAACAATCCACTTATAGTTCATAATTAATAAACTCTTTGCAGCTGCATAACTGTGGCCGGAAACATCTGCAAAGCCTCATATTTTACACACAGACACATACACATAATTCCTTCAGAAAAAGTTCAATTGTGCTTAAAATCACAGGTCTGCAAACAGAGTAAGACCCGAGGAAGCTGAATGTAGCTGTATTCAGTTAGCTTATGGTAGGAAAAAGAGGAGGCTGGGACTTTCCTTGTCTGGCAGAAAGATGTAGGTAAAATAAAATAATGTTTAAGGTCTATTCAGGTATTCACCCAAAACTAACTTTGTATAATTAAAAATCTCCCCTGACTATAATCTTTGTTTTGATAAGAATCTATTTCTTTTGTTATAAAATTATTGAGATAAAATTGTTATTCCTCATATTAAAGATAAATTATTATTTATGAAACTCTAAAATTAACAAATCAGTAAAATGAATATACTGATGATAGATTATAATCTAGATCATAGACTTAAAGATTTCCAATTCTTAAAAATAATTCATAGCTAATTTATTGTACCTAAATACATCTTTATAAAAATAGATAAATATAGAGTATATGTGTTAGAAAGGCACACTAATATATTATTGAAAGTTGTAATTTGACATTTTTCTTAATATTTGCTTCTATGTTCAACTTGAAGTTGTATTATTAATGGATTTCATTATATATACCAGCTTTACTGAAATATAATTCATATACCATACAATTCACCCATTAAAGTGAATTGTTTCACTGGTTTTTCCGTGTAGTCATAAGAGTTGTACAACCATCACTTAAGATAAAATTTAGAACAGTTTCTTCACCCAAAAAAGAAGCCCTGCACCCCCATTAAGAGTCACTCACCCTTTCTCCTCCCTGCTCCAGCCCTTAGCAACCGCTAATTTACTTTTTGTGTCTAATGCTTTGTGTATTCTGGACATTTTGTATAAGGGAAATACATTTTTGTGACTGGATTCTTTCACATAGCCTAATATTTTCAGGGTTCATCCATATTTGATTGCTGAATGGTATTCCTTTGTGTTTATTTGTTTACTAGTTGATGGACATTTTGATTACCTCTAGCTTTTTGGGCATTAATAATTTTGCTGTAAACATTTATGTTCAAGTTTTGTATCAATAAACATTTTTATTTCTGCTGGATATATACCTAGGAGTGGAGTTGTTAGGTAATCTGGTAACTGTGTTTAACTTTTTGAGAAATCGCTAGTCTTTGTTTTCAAAGTGACTGCACCATTGTACATTCCTAACAACAAGGCATGAGGCTTCTACTTTCACTATATTCTTAACAACACTTGTTTTATCTGCCATTTTTACTTAAAGCTATCCTACTGGGTATAAGTAGTATCTCATTGTGGTTTTGATTTGCACTTCCCTGGTGGCTAATGATGTTGATCTTTTTTGTATGTGTTCCTTGGCCATTTATATGCCCTCCATATAGAAATACCTGTTCAGATTCTCTGCCTATTTTTGATTAATTTATTAATGAATGTTTATTTTTTTCATTTTTAGCTTTTTAAAATTCTAATTTATTAAATTTCTTACTAATATCTCATTTTACCTCTATCACTGATTTTATGGTGGAGATTATCTTGTGATGCATTCTTTAGAAACATCAATAGTCTGAGAAAAGACCCAGAACTTGCAGGATGATGGTTCTAGACAACTGGAAACATTTAGAATATAGAAATGACCAGACTGTAATGGTTCAATCAAAATGATTCAATTATTTTGATAAGGTCAAGTCATTAGTGTTTTTTCAAAGCGTCTCTAATGTGCAGTCATAGAGGACAGTTGACTAAGACATAGATTATCAGTGCTTTAAGATCCAGGATGGAGTGTCTAATATTAAAAGTAGACCTTAAGATTTCTAAAAAATGAGCCCATGATGGATCAGGAGATCTTTCCTGTCTGTAGAAGAACTCTAGAGGTATGTGGATTTCCTGCGATAACCAGTTTATGGGAAAGGGTCTATCGAAATATAATCAGGTAGGATATCCCCCAAGCTTACCCTTATAGGTCATAAACCTAAAGAACCAGAGCAAGTCTGAGTATCTGCATCCTCATTCAGAAGAAGGTGATATTCCATTTCAACTAATTTCCCAGACTACACAGAAATGTGTTTGTGACTTTCAGGATGACCTTTAAGATTGTTCACTGAGAACACAGATTTGTTACACCACTACCCTAATTGTTCCACAGACTGCATCATGCAAGTATAAATGCAAAGGCCTGGCACCCTGCCGACATCCACTGAAGATAACTATGGAATCTGATTGTTAGAGTTTAATTGAGAAATCAGAATTCAAGGCTTCAGGACCCACTCATGTATTTAAATGTCTTCGTGTTCAGAATTTGTTGCAGTATTATTACTTGTAGTAATCCATTTATAAATAGGAAACCCTATTGCCCTTTGTGTTCTTTTTAAAAGAATTAAAATCTCAAATATTATTTGAGCCACTTTAGTTTCATAGGGACACTATTCTTATTTAAAGGTAATTGAAATTAAGCATAATAAATTACATTTGTTTCATCACAGTAGATACTATAACAGATCTTGTAATACAGTATATTGTAACATGGTTTAGTGGATGTATTACAGTATATTGTTACTGCATGGTAAACAGAAGTTTCATATGCTTCCTACGTTCCCTTTTTCTTTGATAGTTTTTCCTTTAAAAAATGGACTAAGTGAAAACTTGCTTGGTGTTGAAATCTGACAAGATTATGGATCTCGACTCTAGAATAATGAACTTATGGTATTTTATCCTTTAGGGCCCCAAAGGATTGAAAAAAAAAAACAAAACAGTCAAAAGAATCAATCCCAGGCCTTTGTGGTAACACTGAAAAAATAAACTATTACTAAAATAATAGGTGAAAGATTATTTTTACAAAATTAATTAAATATCGAAAACAAATTTTATACATATTCCCAGTCTTCAACGTAGTGAACATTACCTTAAAATAATGTTCAATTCAAAAGGCAGAAACATCAAAAGGCAGGAAATTAAAATTGTATGTTTCTTGTTGTAACTAACTTTACCGTAGTGCACATACTATATATATATATATATTTTTTTAATTTTTAAATGTTTATTTTTGAGAGAGAGAGAGAGAGAGCGCATGGGTGCATGAGCAGGTGAGGGGCAGAAAGAGAGAGAGAGGGAGACACAGAATTCAAAGCAGGCTCCAGGCTCTGCGCTGTCAGCACAGAGCCAGACGCAGGGCTTGAACTAACAAACTGTGAGATCATGACCTCAGCTGAAGTCAGACACATAACTGACTGAGCCACCCAGGTACCCCTACATGTACTATATTAATTAAAGTTTGCTTTGAGTTCAAATGCCATTGAACAAATTGAAAAATAAAGGAAAGAAAGAAAAGTATTAAAGCTGCATTTGCATAATTCCTAGAAAGCTGTACATACAAACTTCACAGTTATGCATGAAGAGAACTTATCTTCGAGGTTTCAGAAGGTATTTGCCTCTAAAAACTTTCTTACTAGTACGTTTTAGAAAACCAGCTGCATTTTGAGAGGAGAAAAGTGCCTTGTTTCCATATAGCCCTTTGGAGAGCAATTGGAGGGCTCCTCTAGAACTTCCTTGTGTGGCCACTTAACCCCAGTTTCTTTCACTGAACATTTTACTCAAGCTATTTCTTATAGGTATTTCATCTAAAATTTTAATTTTCAGAGCATCTGCTACTTCCTACCCAAACTTTTTTACCACCCAGTTGCTCACTATTATCCTGAGAGATACAGCTTATGTCTTTGCATGTTCTTGGCTTTACTCTTAACACCATAGCTCTTAAGATTTTGTACTTATTTTTAATAACTCTAAATTAATAGTCTTCCTAGAGATTAAGTGAAAACTATATTGTTACAGCTTATTATTTTCAATATTAACTGAACTGAAACAGAATATTACTTCAAAGAAAAAATGTTAGGACTTTGATGACCACATTTTTCCGGTATTGCCTCTATCATTATCTATTTAATGATAGCCATACATGTACTCCACAATTTTGCTGGCATCTTCAGTGCCAAAATTCACAGTGAAATTGAGAATAACTATTTAGTATCTCTTCTGGAAGGTGTGCTAGGCTATTATTTCATAGTTTTCTAAATTAAAATAATAGCTCTAAATTAGTAAAAAGGTATAATAAAAGGCAACAGGGATCCATAGAAAATTGATTTTTAGGGTTGCTTTAGCAACTCTAAAATTAGCCCTGGGGGCCCATTGACTAAGTGCCAGACTTTGGCTCATTGAGCATCAAGGCTGGTGGAATAGCATATGGTTGAGTATCAGTAGCCCTGTGTTCTAAATCCAGTTTTAACCTAGGCAAACAGAATTATCTGAAGAACTCAGGTTACTTTTGCTTCAAATCTGCTTTCCCATCTGTTAAAGTGGTAACAGAATTTAATGTAATTTGAAAGTTGAGTGATAAGGGTTTTACATTTCTCTACATTAGGTACCATATCTATTCTACAAGCAATGAGAGTTGAACAAGAAATGTCCCTCCTTATTCATAAGAAAAATAGGAATAAGCCTTTATTAGAAGCTTTTATTTGCAGTGGGAGAATGAGGATTTGCTGGATCCCACCAGGCAGTGTGCTGCCTTCTAATTCTGGAAGCCTTACCTAGTAGATGGTAAATTATGTTGCCGTTATGTTTCCCATCTCCCTGCTCTCTAACCTCTTCTTCTTGTAAAAACTTAATATGCACATGTCATTAAAGACTGTAAGCACACAGCTCTTCTCCCTCTTCCTTTTTTTTTTTTTATTTTATTTTAATTCTCTGGACTTTGATGTTATCAAGCTGCAGGCTTGAGTAAAGCATTGTCTTCTCTGTTTTATGGATGTCATATGTGATCATTGAATTATAGATAAAACATAAAGCAAGATACTTAAAGAGAGGAATTTCTGTCCTGAGAAACCCATGCCAAATCCTTCATCCT
Source organism: Hyaena hyaena (assembly GCF_003009895.1). Lineage (NCBI taxonomy): Eukaryota > Metazoa > Chordata > Mammalia > Carnivora > Hyaenidae > Hyaena > Hyaena hyaena. Next base: position 179,640 of record NW_024082075.1, on the reverse strand, counting down.
ACCAGTTAACCATTTTTTTTTAATGTGGCAGGATCATGTCTTTAGAAACATTTTAAAGTGTTCTATTTTGTTATATTGTTTTGTAATCAATCTCGTTGTTCTCTCTGTGCCTTAGACTTGTATAATTGCTACTGAGAACAGGTGAAGATGCATTAAGCTTCTTTGCCTAAAATGTTTGTAAATGCTTTTCTCTTGTATGAATTAAGGAAACCAACCAAAGGCAGACTGGCTACCGAGGGCAGTAGTAGATCATATATTTATAAGCAGATGCTTGTAGTTCTTTTTACACATCTATCACTTATCTATTGCAATATAACACATATTTAAATTAAGTTTCTAAGTTATCTAGAATACCTGTCTTGCTCATGTAATATAGCCTTATTTTCTTGAAGCTCAAAAGATGATTTTGAGCTCTCAATTGTTTCAGAATTATGCATTAAGTAGTGAGCATGTGAACAAAAGTAGAGAATGACTCCTATCCCATCTTGATAAGATAGGATTGTTTATCCCACCTAAGAGTGAAAATGTGATTAAGTTCCTGAGGGCTGCCCAAGTTGAGGACACTAAATAAATATAAATATAATAAGTTAAAAGCTATAATTGAATTTATGTTAATTATTCACTAATCTTTCTTTATAGATATGATAAATTTTTATTAAATTCGGAGGTCACTAAAACTTTACCATATATCCATTTGATAATTGAACTAATATATTCAATGTATAATACCATCAATTAATAAAAAATGTTTGAAATAATGAAAATTTAATTTGCTAAATTTTAGTGATAAATATATAAATGATCAGTGATAGAAAATGCTTCAAGTTTCTTGATTTAATAGCAAATAGAGTCTAAGTGAGTAAGAGCAACTTTACTAAGAGGTGATAAGAGACATTCTTTGTACATGTCTGTTCACTGCTGAGAGCAGTGGCTGTGTTAGTGTGACTGTATTGTAAACTTCTCTTAGGAGAAGATCAACAGTCATCATCTGTTTACAGTTGAAGGCTTTCTCCTTATTTATGGTGGAATAGGTTTCTCCTATTTATAGTCTTTTATTACATTTAGTAACAAAGAAGTTCTTACTTAGTGGAGGGCACCCTGCTTTATAACTTAAATTGGCTGAAATTATATCTTGAAGTTTCCTGAAAACTTATATCATTTTCAGATAAAGTATTTTACATGTTATTTTTCCTCATAAGGTAATTAAAATCATTTTAGTATTTTTCAGTGTGAACCAAATAAACACATAAAGCATTAATTTATAGCTATATTATATTAAGAAAACATAGCTTTGAAGTATATTCATATGTTTCAACAAGTAAGTTAATAATATTGAAATTGAAGTTATCCTGAATTAAATATCCTAAGATTTTGTCAAATTAAATTATGCTTTTGTTCAGTTTTAGGCTCTAGATTTTGTACCAATGCCACCTATGGGTACAAGTTTACTGGATTATTTAGTTTTTATTATTTTGCTTTAAAATATAATATTCTAAAACTGGGTTATTGATATACACTGAATATACTTTATTTTATCATAAGGAGCTTGTTTATCAGAAATTAACTTTCATATTTTATTCTTTGCTATTACTAAAATTTAAAAAAATATGTATATATATGTATATCTGCTCTCATGTTTCTATTTTCACTTTCTTTTGCATCCCCAGCCTGTGGTCGTGGGTTCTATAAATCTTCCTCTCAAGATCTCCAGTGCTCTCGTTGTCCTACTCACAGTTTTTCTGATAAAGAAGGCTCCTCCAGATGTGAATGTGAGGATGGGTATTACAGGGCTCCATCTGACCCACCGTATGTGGCCTGCACAAGTAAGTTCAGAATCGTAAAGTAGGAACGGACTTTCAGATCCCTTCTACTCGTTTGTCCTACTGTGACAATGTTGAGATGGGCTTTGGATATGTGAATGAATTATTAACTATTATTAAGTATTTCATTTTTTATGAACTGATAAGGCCATTTTTTTCTTTTTTAAATCTTATTGTTTACATATATATATATATATATATATATATATTTTTTTTTTTTTTTTTTTTTTTTGAGAGAGAGACAGAGCACCAGCAGGAGAGGGACAGTGAGAAAGAGAGGGAAACACAGAATCCGAAGCAGGCTTGGGCTCTGAGCACAGAGCCCAATGCAGGGCTCTAACTCGTGAACTGCAAGATCATGACCTGAGCCAAAGTCACATGCTTAACCCATTGAACCACCCAGGCACCTTGATTTTTCATGAACTGATAAGATGCATTTTAAGAATATTTTTCTCGGGGCGCCTGGGTGGCTTAGTCGGTTAAGCGTCCGACTTTCGCTTAGGTCATGATCTCACGGTTCGTGGGTTCGAGCCCCGTGTCGGGCTCTGTGCTGACTGCCAGCTCAGAGCCTGGAGCCTGTTTCAGTCTGTGACTCCCTCTCTCTCTGAACCTCCCCTGCTCACGCTGTCTCTCTCTCTCTCTCCTAGAAATAAATAAAAACATTTAAAAAAAAAATTTAAAAAAAAAAAAAGAAGAATATTTTTCTCATGTATCTAATAGAAATCATAAATAAAATGTACAAGTTATTGAGTCTTATGTGGTTATGAAATGTGATAAAAAAAGTAATGGTTTCTGACTTAAAATCCCATCACTAAATAGAGCAAATCTCACATCTTGGTGCTTCAATTAATGAATGTTCAAGAGACTCAAATCCAAAGCCAATCCCAGACTTACTGTAAATCATTCTTGAGCACATTAGGAATGAATAGATGTATTCTCTGTTATATGGTTAAAAGGAAAGCTATTTTTAAACAACTGCACAACTGTTTTTTTTAGGTACATTAACTGTTTGTAATTGCTTAGAAGAAAAATAGCTAAAGACTGTGGCAAAAGCACAAAGACAGTTGTTATCCTGTTTTCATTTTGACATATTAAATGGAAAATAAATAGAGCCTCTTGCCAAGTGAATTCAAGGAGGCTTTTATACAGCTTCTCTAGGAAAGGTAATGAAATGTTTATGTAAAAAAAAGCATTTCAACTAGTTTTCTTATGGTAATTGAACCACTAGCTTAGTGGCCCACACAGATCCTTTCATTCATGTTTTTGTTTTTGTTTTTTCAATTTTTGTTTATTTGTTTATTTATTTTTGGTTTCCAAAGGGCCTCCATCTGCACCACAGAACCTCATTTTCAACATCAACCAAACCACAGTAAGTTTGGAATGGAGTCCTCCTGCCGACAATGGGGGAAGAAACGATGTGACCTACAGAGTCTTGTGTAAGCGGTGCAGTTGGGAGCAGGGCGAGTGTGTTCCCTGTGGGAGTAACATTGGCTACATGCCCCAGCAGACCGGATTAGAGGATAACTATGTAACTGTCATGGACCTGCTGGCCCACGCTAATTATACTTTTGAAGTTGAAGCTGTGAACGGAGTTTCTGACTTAAGCCGATCCCAGAGGCTCTTTGCGGCTGTCAGTATCACCACGGGTCAAGCAGGTATGTTTTTCTGTTTGTCTTCACTAAGTGACTAATGAGACTACATTGGCAAGGTGCCTCTCTCGCTTGAATATTTGGTTAATGTGGCTACACAGAGCTCAATTATTCCAGCTCATTGATGATTCACACCTCTAACTTCTCTTTGTTATTCTTCCTGTTGCCGATTAAACCATTGCTAGACTTATTAGCATCTCCTCCAGAGATTCTGGAAGGAGAACTGACAAGGGATAAATTGTCAACCAGTTGAGACTGTTCTAAGGCAAGAAGTGCCACTGGAGGATCTGGAGGAGAGAGGGAGAATATTGGACAAAATGTGATGGAGGATACTTTTGCAGTTTTACTCTTTTGTGAGCTGTGTGCTCATGATCAAAATCTACATGATAATCAGGATGGCGAAAGAGCGGAGTGCACTGTCTCCCAAAGCATTAGCCAGTATTTTACCATACAATGTAACATTTGTAATATATGGCAAGTCCGAATTAAAATGGGCACGAGGGAATTTTAAGTTCATCAGGTTTGTGATATTACTGTCCATTGTATTAGAGCAAGTACTTGGTAGATCTCCTGAGAATTTCAGAAGAAGTGAATTAGGAAATAATGACCGTGAAGACCCTGATCTTGTATCTTAGCTCACAAGCAGTTTTCACTTCTTTTCTTCTTGGTATTTGAGGTACCCTACTCAGTCATGTTTTGTGGTATGTTTTGGAAAGTATAAATTGGAATGTAAGTTTCAGAAATTGGAGACTTGCTAACCCTTCAGGAAAATCTTATTACTGCAAGAAGTTTCAGAAATTGAGGGCTTTCTCAATCTTTTAAAAATTCTTGCTGTTGTAAGAAGATGCTGTGCGGTAGATGTAGCCAAGTACCATGTTATCGTCATTAATAAAATGGGACCTACACTGGAGTACTGAGTTGTGTGAGCATCATAATAAGCTTATAACAGAGGCTTCCTGATCTTTGGCTGACTGTCAGAAGCCAGTATTATCCCAAATTCCTGGGCATAGATTAATCTATTCTTCACTTCTTTGCCAATTTTAACAAAATGTTACCTATTTAAATTATATCTGCAGAATAAAAACTAGGCATCTGGTCTCATGCTTACCATTTTGAACAGATTAGTGGGTTCTTACTCTAAAGGTTTCATTTTGATGTTTATTTAAAAGGCTATTGCAGTCTGATCTCCTGTGTAAAAGCAGCATTCTGGAAGAAAAACAACCTAGAAAATTTTAAATTTTCAAAAATTGGATAAAAGAAATAACAAATTTAACAGATTTGGTTTGATTCACTTTATTTTCTGTGACTCTGTTTACTATTCTTCTAAAATCCTTTTGTCGGATGTTTTTGCCTGTGTTGCTTTTTATTGAAATTTGTCATCATAACTTTACAGTGAGTGGGTTTGAAACATTTTAGGTTCATGATTGTGACACTAGAGCTATCTTTGGAACCACTAAGAGAAACTCTTAGGCCTGCTGAACTAGAATCGTTCTTTTATCCCTGCTGATATTAAGTAGAGAAGGTACATTTTCATTTATTTTTGAATATTACCCAAAGTTATTGAACTTATACCACAAATAGAGTTCACCAAATAGACTGCTTTTGGGGTCTATTTTTTGCTCTTTAAATATCTGATGTTTAATTTTCCAGGTTAATACTGCATGGGCTAAATAGGTCATAGATTTTCCCAGAAATTCTTGAATCAAATATCTCACAGTTGTTAGGGAAAATGGCTTTGGGTGTTGATTCTCTTTCGGTTGAGTGCAAACTAAGGTTTGTTTGTTTGTTTATTTGTTTGCTGCGGGGAAGAAATTTAGAATAGTGCACAAAATTTAGATTGTGATGATTGCAGAGCTCTGTGCAAATGCTAAGAAATTTAAAATAAGTAAACTTTATGGTATGTAAATTATACCTCAATAAAGCTACTAAGTTTTTAAAAGGAATAAATATAGAAAAGTTAAAAAACAAACTGTATTTATTCTTTTATATTAACATGTTAATTCACAATTGCCTAGTCTCTACTACATCTTAAATGCTGAAACCTCGTGATTTTAAAGTTAGCTTTTTTTTTTTTACTTTCAAAAAGAAATGCATCTAAACAAGACAACTGTGGTAATTGTAGAAGGTTTCATTTATTTTTTAACAGAGGAAATTTAGGATATGTTAATGACTATTCTTCTATTGAATTTGTATACCCACTTCCCGCTGTTCCCCATCACCAATATTTTTGCTCTTTCTAAGGGGGGAATGATTTGAAATGTTGCCCGTGTTCATTACTATCCATGGAAACCTGCAATGATCCTTGAAATTCTCATTCTCTATTAACTAAACAGCACAACCTCCCACCTAGTTTGTGCTTCAGTCATTTCAATAATGAGTTTAAATCTAGATCTCTGGTCAGTTATCCTACTCATCAGCAACCCACTGCTGTCTACTATAAAAAGATTTATTAGGAGAATCTGCATGTTGTCTAGGAAAGAATAGAGTGAAAATGGAAAATTATTAGCCAGTGTATGAAAGGTAGTGTGTATACTTTGTAGTTTCTTTTTTGTTAAGTTTGGAGTCCGGAGCACAAGTCCTCCCCCTGCCCCCAATCAGTGTTTGTGGAGATGAGAGTACATTGAACGCCCCTTATGCTTTGTTCAGGCAAGGTTTTGGGATTAAAGGATCTGTGCTCCAGCTCCCCCCGCCACTTACAAACTACATGCTCTAGGGTGGATCACTGAAGTTCCACATGACTAAAATGGGGATAAAAGAATATCCATCACCCTGTATTATCCTGTTAGATAATATTTAAAAAAGCTTAAAAACTCTTCAGTGTCATAAAAATATTATTGTAGTATTTTTTTGTAGTAGTAGTTTTATTGTAATGTAGTGTATTGTAGCGAAGTGGATGCTGAATTAATCCTCTTTTTATATAACTCTGTGAACCTGTCAAGGCAAAACACAGTAAACTCTGTATTTATTGCGGTATGGGGAGAATTACTGGGGGCTCAGAATTGGCAATTATGTTTTAGAACATTGGAGGAGGAAGGCATTAATTTTGTTTTTCCTGTGTAAAATGTGACTATTTTCTAGAGATTCTGCTTTAAACCAATATTTAGCTTTAAGACGAGGAGTATATATAGAAAAATATGTGATATTCATATATAGATAATTTTTGTATTTATCAGAAACATATGACCTACAGAAACTGGCTGATATATATACTTTTCTTTTTTCTAATTTTTTTAAATATATATTTTTGAGACAGAGAGATACAGGGTGCGAGCAGGGAAGGGGCAGAGAGAGGAGACACAGACTCTGAAGCAGGCTTAAGGCTCTGAACTGTCTGCACAGAGCCTGACGTGGGGCTTGAACGCATGAAGGATGAGATCATGACCTGAGCCAAAGTTGGACACTTAACTGACTGAGCCACCAAGGCATCCCAAGAGCTGACTATTTATTTTTTTTTTTATTTTTTTATTTTTTAAATGTTTTATTTATTTCTAGGAGACAGAGAGACAGCGTAAACAGGGGAGGGTCAGAGAGAGAGGGAGTCACAGACTGAAACAGGCTCCAGGCTCCGAGCTGGCAGTCAGCACAGAGCCCGACGCGGGGCTCGAACCCACGAACCGCGAGATCATGACCTAAGCGAAAGTCGGACGCTTAACCGACTAAGCCACCCAGGCGCCCCAAGAGCTGACTATTTAAATGCTACTTTTTAAATATTATCTCAGTCAATTCTAGTAAGTAGTATCAAGCAGTATAGGTAAAGATTGGTCCTATCCTTATGAGGAGCCCATATTGTAGTGAATATATTTAGTTACATATTTAATGTGATGCATGCTGTAGAATAGTAGAAGCAAAATATAGAAACTTCAAAAAAAGGAATGATCCATTCTATCTGTGGAAAAAAGGGGAGTCGTCACAGAAAATAAGTTAGACATTCTGAACTTTGGGGTGGATATGATTTTACCAGAAGGAGGACAAGTGAATCATTTCCTAAGCCCTCAAGAGGACCTCGGCCATTAAAACATAATCAGTGCCACTACATTTATTCTACAGACCAAGTGTATTAATACAAAAATGGTCTGCAAAAGTATGAAAGTTCATAAAAATAGGTCACCCTAAAATTATTTTCTTTTTATAATTCCTCAGTTCACTGTGGGATCACTTAAACAATTAGACCATTTTTAAAGCAATACAAAATTATAGTATATGTGATCTTACCCCCCAAAGAGATTTAAGGAACTCAGCAATTATTTCTCAAGCTAGTGATTATGCTATGTTCATCTGTACCTTTCCATGTAACACAGTTCTTTCTGTATGCCAGCTTTACAACAAATGTTGTGCACTTAATTCCAGTGATGAAACTCGTCGTACACAAGAAAAGTTAAATGATTTTATTAGCATGAAAACATTGAGACATTAATGGAAAAGGGCTAGGATTTGATATTCAGTGACATCATTACTGAATTTTAGAGGAGTTATTTCAGCTCTTTGAAACTGAATTTTCTCCTGAAACAGTATCATGCTACTTGACTCCTCATGTGATTAAAATTGAGCTTTTAGCTTATTATCAGTTACATTATTTAGAATAGAAAAGTGTGTTATAGTACTATAGCAATTATAATAGTAGAAATAATATTAAGACTGACTAATATTAAGAGTGACTAGTTGCTGAACACTTACTTTGTTTATGGCACTTTTCACATATAAAATGTACATAAAAAGAGTGTCAAAATTGAGTCACTTTGAATTCATGGAATCGTACTAAGTAAAGAGAGGTGTGGGACATAAGGCCTCTAAGAGCCCATCTTATGCCCATCATTAAATGGACTGTCTTAATACATGCTATTCACTGTGCAGTGCGTTGTTGACTGAAATTATGGAGTAATTCATAGCTGAGTACTATGTATCCAGTTACCATAATTTTAATGGGATTGATAATTGTTAGAATGCTGTAGAAAACATTGGGTAGGAATTAAAGATGAAAGCTGTCACCTCTTGAAAGAGGATCTAATTTCCCACGTGGGGTTCACCAGGAAGCAGACACTTAGAGACTACTGTGCAGGAATGTTATGTATGAGGGCATGCAGTTGGGATCATGGTCATAGGAAGAGACAGGAAGGGAGCAAGACTGGAGCAGAGGGGAAGCTGGGCTTTGATGCAGTCTCAATGGAACTCCTCAGCCAACTCCATGGGGAGCTCTCCACCTGTAAGGGACCCTCATATTGTACAGAGGTGAAGAAAGAGTGGCAGGCTTTTATACCTGGTTGTTGTCCAAACATGACTGTAGGAAGGAGCCTGGGAAGGAGCCAGTTGTCATGTTTCAGACAAGGCCATTCTAAACTGAGGTCTGCCTTTCTGCAGCTATCTCAGCAGCCAGGCAAATAAATTCTTCAGTCCTTCACTGAGGAGAATGTGGACAACCCATCGCATCCAAGAATAATGCAGTCAAATACATTGCTTCCCTAGAATTATTAAGTGTTATGTAATCTTACCATGGATTACCAGAATCTCTTACATGGCAATTTACAAATTATTTTAATGGTCTGATGATAAATTACTCTTCAATGAAAAAGGAACCCACTAAGAAATATTATTTCCTGAGGATATTAAAAACAAATATAGTCTCTTAATAACAAATATAACGTTGGTCACTGTGACATTTGCCTTCTGGCTATAATTTTATTGCCCTTCTTTAATAAAGTTTAAAATTACCCCTGCATATCTTAATTTGAATAATTTCTCCTATGTTTTCAAATCCCAGATCTTACATCTCTATTGAGATTAACATTGGCTTCAGTATTGTCTTTATTTAAATTTATAATATTTATACAATATCCAAAATGATATATAACCATAGTTCTATGATATAACATTATAATAAGAAAAATTACACCAAAAAAGACAGTATCAAAAGTCATTTCCTGTATTTGTCAGAAATATCCTCACTCACAGTTATTAATGTGACTCAACTATGTCTATTTTTCTCATAAATGAACACATCATCTCTTCTCAATGATTTAAAATGGTAGGCCATCAAGTTATGTGTCCTTTAAGTTAAATAAATTATTTCTATTAAGTTTATACACTTTGATATTTCTTTGGAATTTATAAGCTAGGTTTATACTTTAAGGGAACAAGATGTTAAGAAAATATATTTCCTAGTTTGAAATTGTTTACTGATTATATTGAGTTATATGAAATGCAGCAACCTTCATACAGTGAGATTAAATAAACACAGAAGAAAAAACACCGCCACTACCAACAAAAACATTTTGTAGAAATGGTGTTAATTTTGTTAAAACATACATACACATGCTTATGTACTCTGTAGGAGAAAACTCAACTAAATAAAATTTGTTTAATAGTAATAGTAAATAGTAAATGATTCAAAATACATATTTCTGTTATGTTTCTAGTTTTTTTTTAAAAAACTTTAAGATTTTTATTTATTTCTGAGAGAGAGAGAGAGAGAAAGAAGAAGAAGCAGACTCTGAGCTGTCAGCACAGAGTCCAGTGTGGGGCTTGAACTCACAAACCATGAGATCATGGCCAAAGTTGGATGCTTAAACAACTGAGCCACCCAGGCACCCTTGTTTCTAGTTATTTTATAAACTGATGTAACCAAATTTATATATTTTTTAATTTAATTATATATTTTAAATTTAATTAATATATTGTATATTAAATTTATAAATTGATGTATCCAAAAAGCACAATTCAGTCATGCTAATTCATGCCTTAGGGCATGATATTTTAGAAATTTATACATATAGCCTTATGTAGCAAGTAGGAATCTTAGACTATATTGAAATTTAAAATTAATTTCTTTAAAGTTGAAATATTTTTGACACCATTCATTTAAAAAGATACATGTAGATACATTTACAGTTTTTCTTTAGTGGTTATCAATAGTTAAAACATAAATAAAGGAAGATTTTTTTTGGATACATTTTAATAAAATTGGTAACCATGTTGGAATTGATACTAAACTAGGATTTCTTAAGTACGTAGTATGTGCTGACCACTTTACATGAAAAGACCCATATGCCTATACAGTGTCTTCACATCCCAAACTTACAATGGAAATTTTAGTAGAGAATTACATCTTTCTGTGACAGGGTCTTACGGTGACTATCTCATGCATTTTCTCATAGCATTTTTTCACGTATTATCCATGAAATGGTTGTCTTTCCCATTAGACTTCACAGTGTAAGAAAACAGTAACATCTTTGGTCTTATTCTCTAGCTTCTGTAACCAGTTGGGCCCAGGATACATGCTTAGTAAATATGTTGAATTAAATACTTAAAATTCTTTATATATCATAATGTGAAAAGAAATTTTCTAAGATTATCAAGATTAATATATAAAGAGTTTAACTGAAATTCAGTTTTTTAAAATTATGCAATGATTTCAAGTATAAAAATTTTGTGATTTGGTCTTAAAACTGTAGATTTATTTAAAGTCTTAAAATAAGGGGGCACCTGGGTGGCTCAGTCAGTTAAGCATCTAACTTCTGCTTGGGTCATGATCTCACGGTTCGTATGTTTGAGGCCTGCATCAGGCTCTGTGCTCACAGTTCAGACCCTGGCGCCTGCTTCGAATTTTATGTCTCCCTCTCTCTCTGCTCCTACCCTACTCTCTCTCTCTCTCTCTCAAAAATAAATAAACATGAAACATTTTGTAAATAAAATAAAATCTTAAAATGAGTTCACAGCCACAACTTGATATTTAAGTAGAGATTTAGAAAAAAGCTTAAAGTACTCTCATTTTAAAATATTAAGCTAAAAATAACTTTTATATTTGAAGCTTTTTTCAATTCTTCATATTTAGAAAACCTCCTGAAAAGAAAATTATTTTTTTAATATAACATTGAAGCACAGGCAGAGCCCGAAATTTGAGATCTTTTTTGTTAGTGCTTAGGACTGCTTAGTGCATAATATAAGTTTTTCAGAATTTATTTTAATATCTTCTCCTTTTTGTGGTTTTGTGATGTTTTAAGACTATGTTACATAGCTCTTCTATGAATTTTCTCAGTTAAAATATATGTAAGGAAACTTCCCTAAACAACCTGTGTTCTCAACCCCACATCTTCACCTTCGTGCCATCTCCATGCTTTCCGGTCCCAGTGTCTGTATGAGTTATCAAATCCACGCTTTTCTGATTTTACAAATATTTGTAATGAACTGTTTTGCTTACATTGAGGTTCAGTTGAGGTTAACAGTTGATCTGCTGGCTCCTGAATGGAAGGACTCTTAAATATATGAAAGAAACCTAATATAAGGTGTTTTAAATAGCCTTTCATATTTTCATTGTAATATAGCTGAATTGTTTCTTAAATTCTTTGATCTCAATTTTGCTATTTTGTGGATAATGATATTTAAGTATCTGAGAAGAGGGGCGCCTGGGTGGCTTAGTCGGTTAAGCGTCCGACTTTCGCTTAGGTCATGATCTCGCGGTTCGTGGGTTCGAGCCCCGCGTCGGGCTCTGTGCTGACTGCCAGCTCAGAGCCTGGAGCCTGTTTCAGTCTGTGACTCCCTCTCTCCCTGACCCTCCCCTGCTCACGCTCTCTCTCGCTCTCTCCTAGAAATAAATAAAACATTAAAAAAAAAAAAAGTATCTGAGAAGAAAGAGTTACTTTGTGTAATAACTCAGTTATAATGCTGTTAATGTTTGAATTGTGTCCACCTCTAAATGCATGTGTGGAAGCCCTGACCCCTAGTGTGACTGAATTTGGAAGAAGGGACTACAGGAAGGTAATTAGGGTAAGTGAAGTCATAAGGCTGGGGCCCTGATCTCCGTAGGGTTAGTGTCCTTATAAGAAGAGACACCAGAGAGTTTGCTCTCTCCCTATGCACATTCCCTGAAGAATGATCCCATGAGGACCCAGGGAGAAGGTGGCCAGCTGCAAGCGAGCAAGAGAGGTCTCATCAGAATCTGCATCCTGCAGGACCTTGATCTGGGGCTCCCAACCTCTAGAATTATGAGATAATAAATTTGTTTTTGTTTTGTTTTGTTTTATAGATTTCTGGTTTTCTTTAAGACACCCAGTCTCTGGTGTTATAGCAGTCTGAACAGGCTAATACAAATATCCATCCCCGAGATAATTTAGTTCCATCCTATTATGTTGAAGGAAACTATTTACTTTCCATATGCATGAGGACAGGCATGCATCCTTTTGTGGATGGGCAAGGAGTGGGAGTTGTAGGAATTTCATTCATTTCTATGATCCCCCCCCCCCAAATAGGTACTAAAACTTATTTAGTGCAATGCATTGGTAAATGCCAGAAAGACCAATGGTCATATTTTGCTTTTGACATCTAAGGTAGTTTTTTTTTGTTTGTTTGTTTTTTTTAAACAGAGCAAATTCATTATCTCATAAATTATAGAAGGTACTACTTTCATGGTAGCAGAACATTCTATATAAAGTAAGTCATGTGATTTGTCCCAGGATTTTCAAGCTTGAGCAGGTTTGTCAAATTCTTGCCTATTTTAACCTAGCAATTTCCACATGATTAAGAATTGAAGTTTGTTTCAGGATTTTCTAGTGAAAAAGTTTTTATAACCATATTTTGGAGATTAAAATTTGTAACTAGTCAAATTTAAGCTTCCTCCAAATAGGCTCTTTAAGAAAATATATGACTGCCCGTTAGGATCATTGTCCTGGAATAGTAGATAATGATGGAATTATGTAAAGTAATTCTTATTATATGTCTTGCCTTTTAATAGGAGGTCCTTTATTTCGCTACTGTTAGTTTATTGAGTGGAGATTGTAGTGAATTGAAAATACATTCACTATAGTGTATTTATAAAGAAATAGCTACTTTACTTTTAAAGTCAAGAAGTTTGTTCAAGTGAGATATAGAAAATCTGTTTTCACTGAAATGTGACTAACCAGACCACCAGCTCTTTATTTTTATCCAGGAAAAACATAAAAACAAGTTAACACAAGGTACTGAAGTAAAACATGTAAAAATTTTTTCAAAGTACAACCCCAGGTCGATATACATTGAATTCAGTCTCTTTTTCTGGAAGTATTATACAATTATAAATAAATAATAAAACAGCATAATATATGTATCTAGGAGGATTACTATGCTAAGAATACAAATCAACACATTTGTAAAGGATTTTCAATATGAATTGAATCAGGAAGTGATCTTTGACTGAGTCTCAATGACCAAAACTGGTTACCTCATTTACTTGGTGGTCTTCCATTGTACAAAAAAGTTTTGGTCTGTGGGTTGTTTGCTTAGTTCTTATAGAGCATACTATCTCAGTCATTTCCCCGAAGTGTTGAGAAAGGAATATCATTGTGAAGATGGGCAGTTTCAGAAAAAAAAAATCATTTAAAAGCAAGAAATCAGTAAGCTGCATTTCAGAGAATGAAAAGCCAGTGGATGGTAATTTCATACATTATTCATATATAGATGAATATATGTAATGTGCATTGGTGATGATGAAAAGGAAGATTATGATGATGATGAGAAAAATTTGGTGATCAAACTAATATTACGTTGTATGTCAGTTGACCTCAATTAAAAAAATAAACCTGGGCTCATTAATTTGAAATACACATTTTGGTCCCTTTCACTTTCATTTCCTACAGTCTGCTACACCCAACCATATGTACCAATTGAAGCCCTGGGTGAGCTAAGGGGCATAGCTTTGTAAAAGGTAAGAGATAGTCTTTAAATTGACATTTAGTTGTTCTATTTTTGGTATCAGTGTTAAGAGAAAGTAAATGTTGATTATTTTATTCCTTGCTTCATTGGTGATGAATTGAAGCAAATTTGATTCAGACAAGCAATCTGGTGGAATGATGCAGAGCCGTCCACAAAAACATCTGTACTAATCATCCGATGCAGTAAATTAGAGCTACAAGCAAAAGACATTGATCCAAGAGGATCATTAACAGTTTTAACCAAGTGATCTAAGTGATAGGGTAAAGGAAAGAACACCATCAGGGTCTTGTTTTCAGATGTGCTGATTACCACTGCCCAATTGGTACTTGTTTCGGTTCCAACTGCTTTATGACTTCAGTTCCCTTTATACTGTCATAAGCAAGAAACAAGGATCAATCAAGGGGTACAAACAAGGAAAGAATTATCCAAATTTCTTACATTTAATTTACAAAGAGGTCTGTCACACAGGAGAGATAATTGCCACAACCCAACACAATTAATCAGGGAAGGCAGAGTAGATGATATCTGTCCTATTACAAAGCGTGGGCGGGAGAGATACTTGGAGTCCTGTCGCTGCTTACCTTGTTTAAGACACACACACTAGAAAAGATCTGTGAAAAACAATTTTCATAGCTTAAATGCACACAGTTCTTAATTATCCATAGCATGTTGACATCAGATAATTAGTATCCCAATTTTTAATAATAATTTGATCATTAACTTCAGCATATAGAAAGATGTGGAACATTGTGTGAGCATAGCATTCACAATGGCAATCATATATGATAATAAAATGCAGAGATACTGGTTAAGCCATATCACTAATGACCAGTTTGTTCAACTGTTATTAATACCCTTAGACATAACAACTTTAGCTCCTGTTACATCAAGCTATATCATATGTGATGTGACGTATTCATGTGTAGAGACATATATATATATATATATATATATATAGACAATTTTAACTATACGCACTTTTTAACTTCATACCTTTTATTAACACATATATATTACTAAGAGAATAGGTGTTGAGATAGTAGAGGTGCCTAAAAGTTACAGATTTGGGAACTGAAAACCTATAGAGGACAAGTTAATGGCTTTTTTGGAGGAAGAGGAGGTAGACCTGTAATATAAAAAAGTTTGAGTAAAAATTTGAGAATACCAACAGGAGCTGGAAGAATATCAAAACACAAGGATGAAGACCACAAAGGAATACCCAGGCCAGTTAGATAGGAGGGATGTCACAGTAACCAAAGGAAGGGATATTTTCCAAGTCAGTTAATCATAGACTCAAATGTCACAGGAGGTCAATAGAATGAAGACAGAAGAAAGTCCATTGGATTTGACAATTTTGAGCCTTGAGAAACAATTTTGATAGACAACTTGGAGTAGAAAATGTCATAATCATATTTGTCATGGTTGAAAACAGAGCCCAACACTATGGCATATGTGGTATAACTGCTCAATGTTGGTGAATTGAATTGTAATAGACGCTTTTTATTCTGATTTCATACAACATTTATCAGACTGGTAAAGAATCTAAGATAGATTATGAGTCTGGATTTTGTTTGGAAAAAAAATTACTCCTTTGCTCCTTTCTAATACATTATCATAACCTTGTTTTCTCCTTGTTCTGACTTCTCATCCTATTTTCGCACAACTCTGACATCACTAGGAACCCAAATTTAGCCTCACATAAATGTCATTGTTGAGAAACTGATAATCGAGGTAGAGGTCATAAAAGGAAATATGTTAATTGTATAAACTATGCATTTATAACACTGCCTCTTCTAATATCTTTATTATCATTTTAATATGAAATATTGTTATAAAGTCAAATGACTACACACATCTCATAAAGACTGTGTGTCTTGCTGTATATGTATTGTGTATATATAGCATATACGGATATATATATATATATATAGTTATATAGTTATATTTTATGTTATGCTTTTGTTTTTCACTTTTCCTAGTTTCTTTCTCCCAGAGATTTTCAATCATGCCCCCTATCATGTACCCACCTATAGAAAAGTAGAAGATCCACCTAAAAGTTTGGAAACATTATTCTTGCTATCTTCAGTATGTTAATACTAAGACTTTACCATTTACTTTTAATCACACTTACTTTATCTTTAAAAATGACATAAACAAAGAACAGAAAGTCATAATGTTATTTCAGCCAACCTTGGATATTATTATGATTTGCAAGTTACTTCTGGTGCACCTGCTGCATTAAATACTGGTGTTACGTTTGAAAAGATACTAACTGACCTTCTTTAGATTGCTGTCTGACTACTTTGATGTTTTGTTATTTTCTTCAATTCCAGGATGAAATGGATGAATGAATCTTAATTATAGTGTTTGGGTGCCTCTTTTTTTCAGACTATTTTTCTGGATAAGCATCAGATAATCTGACAAATCATGAACAGTTTATAGTTTGCTTGGGATTAAGTTACTTACTGGAGCCTGTAGGGAACGTAAAAAGCAGTGTCTTCTGATAAAATGTTTGGGTATTTTCCATGCCTATTTTCAATTTTAATCAGTAACCTTTAGGAATGGAGAGCTATAAACAGATAATTCTTTGACAAATGTATTTTTTATACATTAACCTATAGCACTTCAAAAACAGGCAGACCTTTGTATCACATTTACATATCTAAAATCTTATTGTGTGTTTGCCTATGAATTTTCTTACTTCTGAGTTTTCACCATATGGAAAGACCTGCTATGTAAAATTTATTTTTATTGAAAAGAATTTTAGAAATGCTACTTTATTCTAATTAGGCGACAGTATTTGTGATGAACCTCTTAATTACCATAGATAATAGTGCAGGTTTTCATTATTTTGATCGTCTTTTTTTTTTTTTAATTTTTTTAATGTTTTATTTATTTCTAGGAGAGAGAGAGAGAGAGGGAGGGAGACAGCGTGAGCAGGGGAGGGTCAGAGAGAGAGGGAGTCACAGACTGAAACAGGCTCCAGGCTCTGAGCTGGCAGTCAGCACAGAGCCTGACGTGGGGCTCGAACCCACGAACCGCGAGATCATGACCTAAGCAAAAGTCGGACGCTTAACCGACTAAGCCACCCAGGCGCCCCTATTTTGATCGTCTTTTAATTTGAAGGATTTTTGTGTGCTTTTGAGATGGATAGATTATTGAGGGAAATTTCAACTCAAATTTTGTCTTTTTTCAAGTTTAAAAAAATATAAGGTGGGCATTTTTGGAAAAGTTACACAGCTATTTGAAGGTGTAAAGTAATAAATCAATATCTACATTGTTATTAAAGATTTCAATAGGACAAAGATTTTTCAAGTTTCATGATATTTTTTCTGACAGTGATCATCTTTTTTTGTGAATTTCATATGCCATCTAGATGATATAGTATGACATAGTATTCCTGTTCAGCTTTAAGTTTATTCTTGCATCTAAGAACACTTTTATGCATTTTCTTGAAACTGGTCAATAAAAGCAAGATATGTTCATTAGTTAGAACAAGCAAATGAGTGACATATAAAGCCATATTTTCCCATAACTATCATTTAATTGGACATTTTGTTGATCTATCTTAGGTGTATAATAAACACATCTAAAAGAACTCAACAGAAAAATTAGATTTAGTATCTCTCTGGGTAACTGAAATTACCCTGCCGTTGTTATAAAACATTGTTTTTTTATTGTTCTTGGGCTGTAAATAAGTGTATTGACAGTAAAGAATTAACAACACATCCAGGAAGACTTTATTTAATAATGATAATGTAAAATACTTCTTATGCCATTCGATTTATCTAATTTATAACTCTGTTTGATTACCACAGCATGCCTTTCATCTGTAAGAATTGTGCCCTGGGGACTAGTCAACTTATTAATTCATCACTTGTTCTTTTATGGTTGCAGTCCTCATTATAGTATGAACATAGAGTGATACTCTCTTCCGAAAGCTGCCAGCCAACTGGTTCCAGTCTAGCTGACCTTTTGTTTGTAACTGTGATCCTAATGGTTTTTCTATTGGCTTCTGTTTCTAATAGGTTACATTACAATCTACTTTTTTGTCTTATGGTATCATGGTGAGGATAGGACAGCGAGAGTGAATTCCACACCTGCAATTGCAGAGTTTCATAAAGAGGAAAGACCTGCTTCAAGTTAACCTGTAGTCTTTTTTAAAATGCCTTTTGATTTATCTGTCACCTGATCCATCAGCAATGAATAATTTTCATGGAAGGTGCACTTTAATTACATTCCCATTTGACTTGCATTATCAAGCCCTATCTAGGTAATTAATCTCACCAAGTATCCAATTTCGGCCTTTATTGCTGGCAGGCAGGCCTCCTGAATTATGTGTGCTTGAATGGGTCTTGGGTCTTTTTAACCAGGCAGACCCTGAAAAAGATCTGGGGCCTTCCAAATGCCGGAACCGTGTCTCAGAAGCTTTTTTCTTAGATACTGTGATTGAATTATATTTGGCATCACAAGTACACTTCCATAGTCAGTGAAGCCTATAGATTATTGTAATCATGAAAGCCTTCCCTTTGAGGTGTAGCCAATCTGCCTGTCTTTTTATTAGTGGGATGTATGTGGTAAATTGTTAACTGTAGCAAACATCTGTATCAATCTGCTAATATAAATTTGACACAGTTACCACCTAAATTTAAGGAAAAAAAAAGATTTGTTTGTATGGATTTAGGAGAATATTTGGGTTAAAGACGGTTAGATCAAAATTAGAATCACAATTATCCTGCTTTAAATTCAGTCACGTACTCTATTTTTTACAATTTTCTTTATTCTGAGTTAATAGACAGTTTGCCTTTTATGTTTTACCTATGTTTTGATTTTGATGATTCTCATTCCTTAATTATACCGATTAATGCCAAAGTTCAGTGATCTTACCAACCTAGTTTATACACATACACATCCAATTATTCTGAAATATATAATTTGCCTTTTTGTTATAGTCTTGTTTAATAATCTAGTGCAAAAACGCATGAAGTGTTTTATGATTTTCTAATTTGGAAAATATGTTAATGATATATATGGGTATATATCATTAACATATTTTAACATGTTAATATCATATCATATCATAACATGATATATACCCATATATATCATTAACTATATATAATTATAACTATATATTTATAATTATAAAACTACATATATATGTGTATATGTATATGTACATATGTATGTACATAAATATATATGTGTGTGTAGTTTTATTTCTCTACTCTGAAAGCATTTTAAAAAACTCTGGCAGCTCATTGAAAATCAAGTTGAAATATAGGGTAAATCGATTAGCTGTCTGTTTGAAAGTGATCTAAATGACTGACAATATTTTAAGCCAGAGGTTGCCTGAGTAACAGAGGAGAAGGTGTCTAATCTTTAGTAGACTGAATAGGTTAAAACGTTTACAAGGTAAGATATTTTGTAAAATTTGGACTGATGATACTGGAAAGGATAAGTACTTCTCCAACTTCTTTTTTTTATTTTATTTTATTTATTTCTGGGAGAGAGAGAGAGAGACAGTGTGAGCAGGGGAGGGTCAGAGAGAGAGGGAGACACAGACTCTGAAACAGGCTCCAGGCTCTGAGCTGGCAGTCAGCACAGAGCCCGACGCGGGGCTCGAATCCACAAACCGCGAGATCATGACCTAAGCGAAAGTCAGACACTTAACCGACTAAGCCACCCAGGCGCCCCAATACTTCTCCAACTTCTGTTATCACCTCTCTACAGTTAACTCTATAAATCTCTGCCTCCAGCCCTGACCCCACTCCCAAATCCCTGCCTTGCTTTTTTACAAGACTATAAGCTATGATCGATTTTATAAGTATTTCATTATCAACCAAACACTATACAAATAAAATCAGCTTTACTCTATAAAACACTTCTCAATATGTAACTTTAATTTGACTCATTGTTTGAAGGCAAATAATTGAACACATTTTAATGTAATATGTATTAAAAAGGGATTCCTAGTACATTTGACATCACTTTGTAAAAATTGCATTGTAGTTCTTTATCCAAATATTGGTTTCCCTTTTCATATTTTTTCACAATATTTTAATTGCAAGAGTATACAGAAATATTTTATCATCCAGGGATGTTTTGGTGGCTCAATAAGTTAAGTGTCTGACTCTTCATTTCAGCTCAGGTCTTGATCTCAGGGTCGTGAGTTCAAGCCCCATGCTGGGCTCCACAATGGGCATGAAGCCTACTTAAAAAAATATTTTACCATCCATAATATTTCTCAAATGATGCAATAACTTAATCTATACTATTTTATTAAATATGTTCATAATAATTGCTTATAAGCTACCATATAGCTTAACTCAGAATTTAAATTGGCCAGAAATATTCATTACTGAATGGTTCACCATTGTGAATTCCTCAGTAAAGTGTGCATGCTCACACATGTGTATATACATACATGCATGAACACCCAGATATATATGAGTTATGTTGTACAAGTCTAAATTCAAATCAGATGTTTTTAAAGGAATTATTTCATTTGAAACTATATTATTAACATATATTGCCCCTAATAGGTTTATTTTATTTCTTAGATAGTTAGATATATATCCCCTTAAACATTAATAGCCAAACACTTTATAGCTTTTTCATATCTTATTCTACATTTAGTTTCTATCTGGCATTTCTGAATCATGAGAGTTTACAATTTTTAGTAATTGTTATTGTTTCCTGTAACACCATTTTGAATTATGAGTGTAAGAAATATAATTAATTTAATGTTTACAGATCAAGGAATTAAAGCTTAAACAAAGAGACTATTTGTATAGCATCATGTAATGAACCAATGCGGCAACTGGTTTGCTAACCAGGAACATTCCATTTGAGTTATTTTGCTTTTCGCCTATATATTCTTAGATGTAGATATGATTCAGGGCATGGGCTTGCCAAAAATATGTATTGCTTAAGCTCTTTGAATAATCAATAAATATACTGAGCTGAGCAGATTATATACCTACATCATAATAAAATCAGTTTTTATATAATAATGCATGTGTAGAAAGATAGACTTAAGAAATACATCAGACAGGTTGGACTTAGAAAACTGGATTTATAATCAAAATGTTTGAATCCAAGTTGAACAAGCTGCTTTTTGACCTTGGGCAATTAATACAGTCTTTATATCTTACTAGTTAATCTTAGTATCACATGAAGCAATACACGAAAAAGCATTTTATAAAATAAAAACACTTTGTTGTTGACTGTTTGTGGTGTTGATATACTAGAATGCAATTTTGAACAGCTGTGCTATAAATTTAGCTGTGGCAAAGCACAGTCTTGGCAAAATTAACAAAACCATGCTGATTATAATACAAGTTAAAGTTTACTTCATTCTCACAATACATAGCCCTCTCAATAGACAAGACTACAAAAGTGAAGACATTTCTAAAAACTTGTTTCTAGGCAAAACCATCATAATTCAGAGAATTCCAGGAAGTAATAACAGGTGTGTTAGGTATAATCAGTTTCTTAAAATGAAACTTGAATTCTTAAGATAGTCACAAGAAATTTAGAAACCATTTCTATTGCCAGTTTTCATATTGTTATACTTTTAGAATATGATGCTAAGTATTGTTATATTTTCTCCCTCTTTTTTAAATTTAGTAATGTCAAATATTTGGCACCTTGTACTATATGTGTAAGTATACTTACTATATGTGTAAGTATAATATTATATAATTAATATTTACTTACTTTAACATAAAATTGAATTCTCTAGGTATGTAGATAGATCTTACAACTATATGTATTTTTCTTTATTTATCTATCAGAATACAGAACCTCTTTTACTATTAACCTGATTTATACTGTATTTTGAAGGGTATATATTTGTATATGAAGGTAATATAAAGTTGAAAGAGAATGATTTTATAGCAACATATTGAA
The DNA here is from genome assembly GCF_003009895.1 of Hyaena hyaena. Taxonomy (NCBI): domain Eukaryota; kingdom Metazoa; phylum Chordata; class Mammalia; order Carnivora; family Hyaenidae; genus Hyaena; species Hyaena hyaena. Next base: position 157,580 of record NW_024082075.1, on the reverse strand, counting down.
CAAATTCTGAAGGTCAATAATTTTTAGTTTTTAAAAGGCAATTTGCTATCCATCTTTGTTACATAGTAAGAAAAACTTTAAACGACTCCCTTTTGATTATGATTTAATATTCAGATGTATAACTTTCAGGAAATTTCAAATGTTTGGTAACATCTATATTTGAAACATAAGCCTACTTTTGGCAAACTGGGAACAGGAGAAATGTGATTTATTGAAATACCAATTGAGAGAGAAAGTTGAATTTTTATGTTTCAGATGTGGTATAGGATCACTCTTTTGTAACTCTGGAAGGGCTTACTGAGTACCTGAAAATTGTTCCCTCATTTAATGTTTGATTGCTTTCTACTTTTCCATTCGTTCTTTCTCTGTTGGCTAGAAAATGAGCCCTTGAATACACATTCTTGCACACACATCCCATATAGATTACTTCAAACTATTGTGGGGTGGGAACAAGAATTAAGAAGCCAAAGGATATAAAATAGAGTTTAAAAAAAAGAGCAAGGAGGGAGAGCATGACTTTGCACATGCATTCTAATTTTGGATGGAATAATATTTGGCAGCAATTCCAGACCGACGTTTACCTCAGAAAGTTGTTTTCTTCGTCTTTACATTTCTACCCCCAGAGACTGTTGATGAGGATTTTTGGAAACATGACAGTATTCTTGGATTTCCTGTCCTAGACCTTTGTACTTTTTGATATGTCATCTCTCGATCCTTCTTTTTCTCTCTCTTCTTTCTTTCTTCTTCCCCCCACCTCCTCTCATTTCCTTCCTTCCTTTTACTTTTTGGGTTTTTTTAAAGATTTCTTCCCCTCCTCCCCTCACTCCTTGATCTCTATTTCTCTCTCCTTCCTGCCTTTCTTTCTCTCCTATTTGTTTTGGTGGTGAGCATCCAGGTACAGGAAAAAGCATGCAACAATATGAAACCACTATTCCAATGTCACAAGAGTCATAGAAGTGGCGAACAAAGAACATGTTGTTCCCTAAGAATTCATTTCTTTGCCTCCAGGATTGTGCTGCTTTTTACATCCTGTGATATTTACTTCTTTTTCTGAGGTATGTCGAACTTGAGAGCTGCAGGTTTGAGATCAGTACTGAGAGTAACAACAGACTTGTCTGTGATATTGTACTGTTTGATATGGAAAAATATTGGAATATTTTCTTTTTTGCTAGCTTTCTATGAGATAAATCTCTCAATTTCTGCTGAATACGTTTATACAAATCAGAATGAGTATTTTTAAAAAGTCATTGTTTGAAGCCCTTTAAAACAGATTTTCTTTCCTTCAGGTACTTAAAAATTCTCTTAAATAAAAAACATCAATATGACCAAACTGATTTTATATTTGTAAGTGTAGCCTTTTCTAAGGGTAGAATTTGTCAAAGACCTTCCACAGAAAAGTAGATCTCACTTCTAATCTCTATTCCAAAGAATAAAAATGGAATTTTTTTGTTACAGACTTACTCAGCCAGTGTGTAAATATATTCACTCACTACAAGATCTTGTGATTCTGAACTTTTGGAACTGGTGTGCGGTCACTGGAACCTTGCTTTTGATCACTGGTAATCTTTGACATTATTGAGCAACCTTATCCATGAGGATCTTTCTCTAGTGTTCTGGGTCAGTCTCCCTCCCATGGGAGAAAAGTGAGCCTTTGAATTGTGGATATGAAAACAAAGCAGCAATACATTCTTCTGTTGTTTAAGGTACTTTGTGTAAAGATTCTCACTAGTGAATGCGCCTTTGCCAAATACCCTAAAACAACACCATCAATCACCGTTAATTACTCGTTTATACTTCACTTTGCTTTTTTCCTAACCACTCCCAACCCCCATTCCTATAGATGCCAAACAAAGGAACAGGTTGGCCTTTATAAGCCTCTGTGTCTTCTTTCTCTTCTATAGTGCTTCATAAAGGGTATCCAATTTATATCACTCTAAACAGTCTTCCAGTGTATGGTAAAATCATTAAATTGGAAGAAATGACATTGGAAGCAAGAGGCTGCTCTAAGTTGCTTGAGCACTAGCTGCAGTTGGAGTTGGTGTTGGAGAAGAACTGCTTCTGTTCTTAGAAGTTGTATGAAAGGCTTTGTACAGTGGCACATGTGACCACCCACTAGGCTTTCAGAGTGATGGGCGCCCTGTATCAAAGCAGTCTGTAACATATGCCATATGAATAGAATCTGAAATTTTCATGTATACCATGCATTTGAATGGTTTACTGATGCTAAACTCATGGAAGAGAATGTAAAGAATATCCCTCTGGGAAATCTTAAAAATCAACAGCAATGTTATAGACAAAGCTATGTAATGCTTGTATATTATTTTTCTTTTTTGTTTCAAAAAGCCGTAGTAGTTGAAAGGCTTGAAAGTCTTTGGTACTCAATATGCTACATTCCCTTTTTTTTTTTTCCCTTTTATGATACTACTTTATGTGTGTTTTTTAAAATTTATAAATTATAATTAAACATTACCAATTTGTATTGGGAACAAGGATAATAATATCTGTGTCTCTTTTCTAGATTATAGAGAGAGAGTTGCATTATCCGTCTGTCATATCCTGGATGGGTCTTCAGATCTCTATCCGCTGTTTCTGTAGAGTGTCAAAAGATAAATAAGGGAGTTTCCCCATGAGTGACTTGAATAGTTTTCTTAAATGCTTGTGTATTTATTTTTGAAGGGGGGAGAGAATGTGAGCAGGGGAGGGAGAGACAGAGAGGGGAAGAGAGAATCCCAAGCTGGTTCCAAACTGCCAGTGCAGAACCTGACTTGGGGCTCCATCTCACAAACCATGAGATCATGACCTGAGCTGAAATCCAGAGTTCACCATTTGAACCACCCAGGTGCATTGTGATTTGAATCTTAATAATCCTTTTCTCATTATTATATTGCTAAATAGTTCCTGTCTCTCTGTTTAAGTTTTCTCCAAATGCAAAGGAAAATGATGCAATTTACAGTTATTCATAGGCTAGTAAGAAATTATTGTAATGAGAATTCAGAATCTATAACTAGACTCCAGGTCTCCGTTTTAATTGGTATAGATAGCATGGGATTTAAAAACTGAAAACAAAAACTATAGATTATTATTGCAGTGTTACCAAATTACAGATGAATTTAGCATCCAATAGGGTTTTTCCTCTTGTCTCTTTTTTTTTTTTTTTACACTCTATATCTTTTTTGGTGGTCTTACAAAATGCAGGTGCCTTTTTAAAATATAATTATTTCACTACTTTTTTTTTAAAGTAATTCCTTATGTCTGTAATGACACCCAGAACTTTAAGTAATCCTTTGGAATTATAATGTAAATACCAATGAAGTTGTAAAATTTTAAATAGAATTCATGTCCCAGGTTTCGTCAGGGCAAAAAGCTTATATTACAACCCTAGACAGATAATATAACACATATGTAGATGATTAGGCTTTACATTGGATGAAAAGTCTCATTTCATTCTAATACTAAAAACAGAAGTAGAGAGAATTTTTATAATATTTCTTGAGTTCCCCTTCCCCTCCTCCCCCAAATACTATTTGGAAGCAGAAAAAGTAAGACTAAGTTACATAAGTTACATAAAAGATATTTAGGGATTCAGCCCTGCCTGTTAACACTTTATTGACTCCCTAGGTATCAAATTCTCAACCACTTTATGAAGAATATGTTATTATTCAGAATGCAGGAAGAAGTTCACAAATTGCCCAAGGTGATAAGGCTGTAAAGTGGCTGTGTGAAATGACCAGTGACGTCAGACAGGCCCTGTGGCCAATGGTCATATTCCCTAGGTTGTATTATCTCTTTCTGCTCTTGATTTTTATAGTTGTGTTGTCCTATTTCTGGAGAAAATGTCAATTCTAATTAACATGTGATGCATACTCATCTTGGAAAATTTCTAGATATAGTCTACACATCGCAATCTTTTGGATTAAGTGTAAAAGTGAAACATGCAAATATACAAATGGTTAGCAGGGAATTAAATGGACTTGCATCACACATTTACCCTTGATATTTGTGAATTTGATTAAGAATACATCCTAGTTATAAATGCATGGAAAAACCCACAGGGACATAGATTTCCAGAGTACCAGCCATGGTGACAACTAACATGCTTCTTTGGCCATTTTTTTCTAACATTATAGGTTAAATTTGCTCTCCAGTAATTGGAAAGTATTTCAAATTGTAGACATTATATATTCAGGTTGGAAAGCTATCTATAGAAATATAAAATTAATTTCTATTATTTTGATGATTTTGAACCATCATTTTTCACGTTTAAATTAACACTTTGTACAGTTAAATTGCTTTACATCTTGCTCGATCACATTGTTGATCTTATCAGTTTATTTGAAAACTTGAAATTCAACAATATTATACATATTTTTACTTAATTTTGTTGAAAATTTAAGGCATTTTTCTAACACATCTCTTGCCTTTGCTTTCAGAATTTAAAGTGTATTAATAAGAAGTGCCCAAAATCAATACTAATGTTCATACAAACTTACTTTTGCCGTGAAGAAATATATTACAGTGTAGCACAAAAATTAAACTTTATTAAGTTATGATTGAGTTCCTATGTAGAAACTGTACATAATAATATTATAAGCCACTTAGCAGAGAGAAATGGAATTTGCAATTTTTATAAAAGCTTACGTCAGATTAATGATGACAAATATACAAAGCCCACATTTTGTAAGTAACTATTCATTGTTTATATAGTGTGTTTTCTTTACAGTCATAGATAGCAGAAATGTAACTTGCCAATGTGAGGGTAAGAGGAGTAGTAATTTCTGTTATTGTATTTATCTTATTTTATGAATATTATTCTTTTATTAATTTTCCAAGAAGACTATTTAAATTTTTTGCTTGATTCGGTTCCACACTCAGCTCCCACTAGGTTCACTGAGCTCTACTGTAAACACACTTTAAATCCAATTCTATGAGAATACTTTTTTTTAATTTTGTTAATGTTTTATTTATTTCTGAAAGAGAAAGAGAGACAGACAGACAGACAGACAGCATGAGCAGGGGAGGGTCAGAGAGGGAGGAAGACACAGAATCTGAAACAGGCTCCAGGCTCTGAGCTAGCTGTCTGCACAGAGCCTGATGCGGGACTTGAACCCACAAACTGTGGGATCATGACCTGAGCCTAAGTTGGATGTCTAACCCACTGAGCCGCCCAGGCGCCCCGAGAATATTCTTAAGTAAGTGCTCTTATTAAACATGTTTTCTAAAGCTAAGCACCTAAAAATGTCAGGTGTATAGCAGGTGCATAATACATATTTTTTGAGAAAATAGCTTAATACATTTTTTCTATTGGATTGAATATGTGAGTAAATGTGACTTATAGTTGTCTGTGTTCCCCTTAGAGCAGAGTTGATATAATGACCTATTCATTTTATATTGGCTTGTGGATACTATAGAACAGATGAAATGACATAATGGTTTACACTAGCAGCTGAAAAGTGAAAAACACCTTTAAAGAAATATTGCTAAATCAAACAACATATAATGTAGTTGTTGCTGTTTGCCACACACACAGAGTACACTGGGGACTTATTGGATGAGAAAGCATCATTATGTCAATTGTTTGTATATTTCAAGAGAAAAAAAATTGTCCTCAGTTATGCAGATTATTTCTTCAACTCTTCGTGATCATTTCTTTGAAAAGTGTTATGTGTGCACACAAATAAGTCGAGTATATATCCTAGATGGAATCTCTTTTTCTGGTTTTTAAAAGAAAAATAAAGAACTATGTCTATATTTGATTTGAGAGAACTCCAGAACATGCTTTTTTTGTTTTCTGCTAAAGATGTAATCTGCATATTTCAGAAAAGCATGTATGTATTAAAGAGTTACAAATTTGGAAAGGAATTATGGGTGAAGGACACAAGAGAATACATTTGGAATTAGCTTGAAGAACATCAATGGAGACCTTGGAAAACATGGTTTCATTATAGTGTTGTGACCATGTTATGTGGAATATAATAAATCTAGAGAAAAACTAGTAGCCATCTCTTCTTCTTTTCCTAAAGTACAATGATACACCTTATTTGTAGTATTCTGACATATATTTTTGGCCAAAAGTCATACCTAAACTCATAGTTCTCATAGTTTTACTGCATTTCTGTGTTGCTAATTTATATTCCAACATTTGCAATACGTTTCCTTCAAATAGCCATTGCTTTATTGAAATGTTTGATCTGTATGCCCACTCTTGAATTTGAACTCGATCAGCAGATCTCCTAATGTAAAGCCACTTAAGAAATGTTCAGAGTTCAAGACTATGGTTAACTGTGTGTGTTCCTTATGAAACAAAGTCCTAAGCTCAGTTCCAGAATAAGATCTTAAATAAATGGTTGGCACTTTTTGAGATGCCTTCTTGGCTGTCAATGAAGAGAGAGAGAACAACACATTTTTGTCCTCAGAGAAAATGCTGTCAATTGGCTTGAACAAAGAGTCACCTTCAGTCTGTGGCTTATGCATTGTTTGAAAAGAATTTAGTTACTAGGTTTAACATTGTATAATAAAAATTATTCCAACTTTCGTTGTCATGTCCTCCCCTCATCCCGCTGACTGTGATTTTTTCCTTCTTCCCCTCAAAATGTAGTTTATCTTAACCAGCATAAAATAATAGATGTGGTTATACTTTAGGTAAGACTTTATACTGCTAACAATTTAATTGTCAATATCCTTGTTCAGTATCTTCTGTTCCAAGCCTCGGTCTTCATTTCTGTTTTCACTTTAACTGTTCAGTATAGTGGAGAGAAGATGGGCCCAGGAAAGATATGGTTTTATTTCCTATTTCTCCACATTATTTTTTTGTGTGAAGTGACTATGCATGGAAAAACATTAGTTTGTAATAACATTATCAAAAATATTCGAGAATATGGAAAGAATATTTGAGAAGATTCAGGATGTCCTAAATTTATTGATCTCAACCATACTTTCTAATGGATTTCCCCTTATTTTCAAAAGTATACAAAGAACAGCTGTGTTGGAACATACTTAAAAAAATCAAATATATCAGGATTCATAGTTCATGGTAATGCACTTGCATTCTTTATTAAGTGTGGAGTAAAATTCTTAGAAGAGCTCTTGGACCACATACTGTTGCTATGCTGGGTGTCTAAATTGACCGTTTTATTTCCATATTTGTATTAATATTGCTTGTGTTCTGACTGATGTTAATTGACCAAAGCTTTCAAATGTTTATGTCTACCATAAGAACTGCAGATGACTATCAATGAACAATTTTAGTTATTTATGCTAAAAGATAGATAAATGTTTGGTGGTCAGTATCTCATTCAGAGCTTGAGGGACATGCTCTGAAGTCACTTGAGTTAGGCATATATCACTTATATCATTACAATACAGATCTGAAGAAAAGATTTATTCAGTCTAACTGATGTGAAAATATAAACTTTCTAAAGGAGACAGTAGTTAAAAGTTAGCAGTAATTTAAAAACCTGCACTACTTCATTAATGGCAGTTCCATGAGAAGTTAGCTAATTGTGAATGTTAAAAAGATGAGACTTTCACAATTATAGTGTCATCATTGCATGTTAGTTTTGATCATGAAAGTCGACCATGGATTTTTATAATACAGGTTTGGTTCATTTTTTTCTACAAAATGTGCCCTTTCTTCTCTTTCTTTTTTAATTTTGTTATCTTGAAATTAGGAAATTAGTACTTTGCCTATTTTGTTTATTTTAGTCTTTGGTCAAAGTATTATTTTGTTGTATGGAGTTTGCTTGCGGAGACCGTGTCATTCTCCCCCTGGCTTTTCCCCATTAAATCTTTCTCCTCTTATTTAAGATGTGTTCTTTTCAGGGTCATGTTGATTATGTAGGGCTTCCATGGGAATTCTCTAATGAGAACGTATCATTTGACAGAGTGAATAATAATCATATATGCCTCAAAATTGTTGTAACTCAGGAACCAATGTCCTAGGAGAAATATTGGTATCCAAAGATAATAAAGTTAGATAAGACCAGCTTACCTCTATTTTGAGTGGGAAAGAAAATCAATAGAGTGTGACATATGGTGCACTTCCAGGAAGTCCTAGCAGGCTGATCCTTGAAAATTCACTAGTGTAATGTTTTTTCTTAAAACTTTCATTCATTCTTTTATCGTTGAAAAATCTTGATTCAGCATATGGTTACTTTCACACATTGTTCTAGATACTGGGAAAAAGCAGTAGACACTTGACAAAATAAACAAATCTGCCCCCTAAGAAGCTTCTGGTAGGAGTGAGGTGCAAGGTGCAACATCAAAAGTATATTAAACGTGGGAGATATTTAAACATTAGTTGATGTCCATGTAGATAATGGAAAGTGGAAAGGCATGAACAGTGTTCCAGCAGGGTTGTGGATTTTAATAGGTTGTTAGGAAAGATTTCATAGAGAAGAGGACATTTGAATAAGAGCCTGAGTAAGATAGGAAAGCAAAACCAAAAGAAGGTAAAAGGTTCCAGTCAGAGAGAACAGTCTGTGCACAATCCTGAGCAAAAAGCATGCTCGGCATGTTCAGCACGGATGTGGGTATAGCTGGTATGGAGTGATAGAGGAGAGAAGGAGTGAGTGTCAGAACATTAATGAGGTTGGAGGGTATTGTGTTGGTTCCAGCAGGTCATGACAGTTCCCCCGCTCCCTTTATCGATGGTTTCAGTTACCCATGGTCAGCTGTGGTCTGGAAGTAGGTGGTTTTCCTTCTGACATATCACCAGAAGTTCTGTCACAGTGCCTATGTCATTCACCTCATGTCATCTCATCACACAGGCATTGTATCATCTCACATCATCATAAGAAGAATGGTGAGTACAGTACATTAAGATTATTTTGAGAGAGAGATCACATTCATGTAACTCTTACTACAGCATATTATACTTTTTTCTATTTTATTCCTAATTATTCTTGTTAACCTCTTACTATACCTAATTTATAAATTAAACTTTACTGTGGGTATTTATAGGAAAAATCATGATATATATAGAGTTTGGGACTATTTGCATTTTCAGGCATCCCTTGGGAGTCTTAGAGTGTTAACTCCCACAGAAAGGAGGGGCTACTGTATAACCACTGGCTTTAGATGGAGAATGAAAGCCCCTGGGGGGTTTGAACAGAAGAGAGACATCAACTTAGGTTTATTTTAACAATTTTATTTGGCTGCTATGTTAAGAATAGACAAGAGGGGCTCAGGATAGAAGCAAGAGATGAGTTTGGAAGGCTATTACAATAACCTAGAAGAAAAATGAAGTTGGCTTGGCCTAGACTATTAGCAATGGAATGGTAAGGAGTGGTAGTCAATCTTCATAGATTTTGAACATAGAGTCAACAAGATTAACTGACCATTAGAGAATGTGGGGTATGAGAGAGAGAGAGAGAGAGAGACTAAGTGTGACTCTGAATAGTTTAGTTAGAACAACTGAACAGATGATACTACTAGTATCTCAGATGCAGGAGATTATGAAAGAGACAGCTTTGACATTTATGAACTCAGTTTTGGGCATGCCAAGTTTAAGATGCCTGTAGTTGTCTTCTAGTTGTATATACAAATCTGGAGTTTCTGTGTGAGGTTTTGGTCTGTGATATAAATCTGGAGTTTTAAACATACATATGGAATTTAAAGTAATGAAATTATTATGATAATCTAGAGAGTACATATCTATAAAAGTTTTTTAAAAAGTTCACATCTGAGTGTCAGGGCTCAGATGATGATGGATGATGAAGAACAATTAGAAGAGGTGACAGAAAATGAATGGCCAATGAGATAGGAGGAAAATTCAGAGTATAATGTCTTAAAGTGCAAAGAGAGTATTTCAAGGAGGAGGCAGTGATCTGTGTCAAATGTTAATAATCCTTCAAGGTGAGGAGTAAAAACTGAACTTTGGATAAAATGAACTCCATATGAATCTAATGGTCATCAGAACATCTTATATGTCTTAGATTGCACTAATCTATAGACTAAGGGTGGGTGACATTCAGCTCTGCTGTACATTTGTCACCTCCAACTGGGAGTATTGTGTCCAACTATGAATTGGCTCACATTCATGTAATACAAGTCCCAGTTGAGAGAATGGTTTTGGCCAGTGGGGAAAACTGAGGAAGATACAACAATAATCTTCAGAAAACTATGAAGCTTTAGATTTTATAAAGTTCTTTCTTACCTTTATTTATAATTTGTCTAAGTTGTTTCTGGCTATTCACTCATTTATTCAATAAGCATTAAGATGCCTATGATGTGTCAGACACTCTGCTAGCCACTGGAGATCAAGCAGTATGCAAGGAAGACGAGGTTTCTGTGTTTTTGGAGTACATTGTCTGAATAACTTTAGTCCAAAACTGTGATATGCCTTGATGAGATCCCAGGTCTCTGGATATTCCCACATTAGCAGGAAACTCACTTATTAAAATTGATGATGAGGAAAGAGGAGTATAGTTTTACCTTAAAAATTCTAGGGACAAATAATTTCTGTTTTAAAAATTTCTTTCTATGCTTGTTTATGCTTATAATTTTCAGTGAATTATTGGAAATCATCACATAGTAAGGATTTTAGACTAGAGCCTAAGCAGCCTTCTACGTAAGTTCTAGTTATACTATTCATTAGATATTTAACACTCAAATAAATTTGCTAAGGACTTGGAATTCAGTGGTAAATCATCATAGTGCCTCATGGAACCTAGATTATTGGGGGACATAGGTATCAATCTCTTTTCTTTTTGCTTCCACTATCATTATGGTATTAATTCTTGAGTGTTTATGAGAGTTTTATGAAAGAACATTAGCCTATGGATGATATTATCTGCTGTGTGGCTGTTGTTTGGTGAACACATCAGACAGTATTTAAGTATACAATTATTGTTTTTGAATCTTTGATGGATCTCATTGATGGCAAAGACAGGATATTATGTCATTTTTTTTTCAGTAAGCGTAGGCATCAGCACTACATCGATCTTGAGCCAACAAAGAAAACAGATAATTATTTAATCTCATGTTTGATGATAACCATTTTTCTTGGCAAATGCTTGAATTAAGCAAGTTTTCTTCATTGATATTTCTATGATTCAAAGCCTTTTTTTTCAATTAAATATATTCAGTTTCTGCATAGTGTGTTTGAGTAAATATAAAATATTAAGCATACCAGTGTGTTCAAAACAATTTTTTTACTATAGTCAATGGTGGTTAAGTGTACACATGTTTTAAATATTAAGAAAGTGGTAGTTCATTTTGTTGGAATAGTTTTTAAATCCTCTTTCTTACTTTATCTTCTATTTTTTACCTAGATGCTCTAGGTAGATATATTTTGGCAAGATAAGGAGTAATGTGGAGGGTGGGAAGCAGTGTAGTATATAGCAGGATGTTATATCCTAACTTTTACCATTTTAAACAAAGCTTCAATTATGAGAAATTTTAGACAGTTGATCCTAACAGATGTTTACGTTGAGTCAGTTACCCATCTCTGGTTTGGCCTATTTTATCACACAGCTAAAAAGGTCTGACATTTGTTTTGATACAGGGGCATTTATCTTTTTTAGAAAGGTAAGTTGAAAGATTTTTTTTTAAAGAGTGTTAATTATTAAAAGAATATAGAAGAAGTGAGGTAATGTTGAAATTTCCATGAAATAAAAACCATTTAGAACTAATCTCACACTAACTATAATACTGTAATTCCATTGGTCTCTTGCTGTGAGTTTAGCACTAGCATTGAGTTATATTTTTACCAGTATTTCCCTAGGTACATATGTTATTATTGGCATTTATAATTTTTTCTTCTGGTAGACTCTTAAAAGAAATTTTGGTCTCCACCATAGGTGTTTTTATGCATTGTGATTAGGATCCTTTCTTTGTCTCCCTAGGGGAAGTACAGAATTGGAGGCTAAAAGTTTAAGATACTTACCTGAACAAAACCTCTGTACATGTATTCCTTTCCTCTCAAACTACTCTTCTCCCATCCACACCCATTTTTATCGTATATAACGTTCATCCTGGAAAAAGTATATTTACCTAATATAATGCTTTTTTTTTCAAGTACAGAATATGGGTGCTGGGTAGCTCAGTCAGTTAAGTGTCCAACTTCAACTCAGGTGATGATCTTGTGATTCGTGAGACTGAGCCCATGCTCGGCTCTGTGCCGACAACTCAGGGCCTGGAGTCTCCTTGGGATTCTGTCTCTCTCTCTCTCTCTCTCTCTCTCTCTCTCTGCTCCTCCCCTACTTATGCTCTATCTCTCTCTCAAAAAAGAAATATACTTAAAAAGAAAGTAGAAAATAGGATAGTGAACAGAAAACCTGTGGATAAAGGGCTTGCACACATCCCTTCTCTGTCTTAGAAAATGAACCTCTATTTCTTCTATTCTTGCTATAAACACACAAACATTTTCCTCTGCTTCCTAGAAAAGGACTTGATTTGTAATAAATTAGAAAGTTCTGAATGCTTCATGTTTGTTTGCAAAGGTGGTAAGAAATACAGTTTTGTGTTTCTCTATATAAATCTTGAAATCATTGGGGCGCCTGGGTGGCTTAGTCGGTTAAGCGTCCAACTTTCACTTGGGTCATGATCTCGCGGTTCGTGGGTTCAAGCCCCGCGTCGGGCTCTGTGCTGACTGCCAGCTCAGAGCCTGGAGCCTGTTTCAGAGTCTGTCACTCCCTCTCTCTCTGACCCTCCTCTGCTCATGCTGTCTCTCTCTCTCCTAGAAAAAAATAAAAAAAACATTAAAAAAAAAATCTTGAAATCATTATTAGTACTTTATTTTCATGACTATGTTCTTCTAGTCTGAAAGAATGGATTTCTCTTACCTGTACCAACGTACTTGCACACATATTTCTTTAAAGCATGGCCATCAATATTATCTGAAGGCAGTGTACACAGTTGTGAGAGTATGTAGTTTCCTGCTTCCAAACTTTTCCTATTATTCAGTAATATGTCGTATGAATTCTGTGATCCTATATTTACCTCAATGGCAATATTGCTATATTTTTGTACTTCATGCTTTTCATCTGCCCTTGGTGTTCCTGAAATCTAATAATGCTTCTTTATAGATGATTCTTCCCCAACCTAGAAAATCTCATTGCCACCAGGGTTTATAGAGTATTTAGAACCATCTCGATTTAATTTGGTGATTTTTCAGGAAGAAACTTTAAAAAATTTTATTGGCCACTGTATATAATTAAAAAGACATTGATAACTATTATATGGATTTAATTATAAACATATCTATTGATAATAAATTCATATGTAGGCAAAAAAAGTTATCCCAAGGCAAATGTGATATATATTTCTAAAAAATCATCCTGTTCATTAACATCAATTCAGCAGGTTATTTTTTTTTCTAAGCAAACACATCAAAAAATGCTAGCAATACTTTTTGAAAAAATATCAAATGTATTTCTTGTGCTCAAAAGTCTGTCTGCCCCTTCATGGATGGTTTAAGACAACTTTTGACAACAGAGAGCAAGCACACCACTGATAATACTTGGAAGTAATTTTGTATTCGTGCTTAAATGCATGTGAAATATGTAAGTCGAAGGACTCCTGGAGTTAAGATTTTAATATTTCAGTTGTAGATAACTGTCTTTGAAAACATAGCTTTTTATACAGATTTGGTGTGAAAATGTTTAGTTGAGCAGATGGAGATCCAGCTGGTAGAGTGTATGTTTGTCAGGGTATCTGGCATTTAGCGACATCCAAAAATGATATCAAGCTGAAAGACGCTAAGGAGCAGCACTGTGTGAAAGCCAGTAGGATCCGTTAGGGGTAGTGTTCCTGCATTTCTGATTTTCTAACCTTGTAGGAATATATTTTAATCCAGATGGAATTTTCAATTTCAAAAATAAAATCTGAGAGAATGTAAATAAAATTGTTAAACAGCTGCCTTTCCAAAATTTTGATCACAGGAGGCCAGGAAACACATGCTACTATGTGTATTGAATCTAGTACCTAATGAACAGTATGTATCCGTAAGCCCACAAAATCATGCGCATTTCCTAGAACTTTATACTCTGTACACTTTAAATCCTTATTTTGGTTTCATGAGCTGAAGTGTAAGAAATGGCAGGGGATAATGAGTGGAATTGTGAGAGAAAGAACGAGTGCTTTCTGAGGAAGAATGACAGGAATCCCAAATATATGTGAAGACATTTATTCTTATTGGATGCTAGTGTTTAAGCCCACACTGAAGTGGGTAAAAGGCTCACTTAGGAAGAAAGAATAATATGTTTAGCCCCAAGTTTTAAAGCACATAAATTTGGCTGATTAATACAGTCTACTCAGTTCTTTACTAAAGAGATGGTTATGTGTAAATAAACTGTTAAAACACTAAATCTGTGTATTCAAAAAGTTCTTTACTACACATTTATTTTAATTGTTTGGATTGATAGCAGTGAACAAAAGCTATAATTGCAGTTAATAAAAATTTTCACATCATATTTTTTTTCTTTGGCTTCCCCTTTAGGTACTGTATTAGTAAAGTCTGAATTCAAACTTTTAAATTAATTTCACTGAAAATAACCAATTTGATTGATCGCTGTTTTATATGAAGCCCAAAGAGCATTAATTAATATATTTATTCATATAGCTGTTAAAACTCTCCTTCCCCCTGCCCCCATATACACATACATAGAGTGGATGATGGAATGTTTACCAAGTACTTGGAATTGTTTATTATAGTGAGTAAAGTATCTTTAGGTGACTTTAGGAAGTCTTGTTTTAGAGATTTATGTGAATCACTGAAACCAAAGATAATTTTTTATTCTGGTTTGATCCAATGACATCATGATTTGGGACCTAAAGTTAACAGGTGTAAAGTCAGGATAAGAGAGTCACTAATGCCTCCCTGATTGAGCCACTGATATAATCAAAGCTAACTGCTTTATCCCTTTACCAAAATTTTGGGCTGGGAAAAATATGTTTCTTAGTGAGCATGAACTAGTGAGTTCAAATTTAGAAACTGTTTAAGGAAGAGTGTCTATATACAAAACTGCATTTATCAGAAAAGCATCCTTCTATGAAATAAAAATCTTTTTTCTTCTTCAAGGAGCTTCATGTTTTATAAAACAAGAAAAAAATAATTGCTATGAAAAGACTATAAATGATACTTGCTTTTGGTATCCATGAAATTTTTTATTAGAATAAAATTTTTTTAATTTTAAAAACAATGCTAATATTTTATTTTCTTTCTTCAAATATCCATCTTAAATTTACTTATTTCACTTTCTTATAGCATATATATAAAATTACATAATGTATAAATTATATACATATATGTGTGTGTATCTATCTATCTATATATAAATGTGTGAGAGTATTCATCTGTGTGGTGTGAAAAACTGCTTAATTTAATTTATCCTGAGTTCTGTATCAGGTTCCTTGCATTCATTATTTTAGTGAATCCTCACAATACTCTCTAATGTAAGTGATGTTAATTTCCCCATTTAACAGACAAAGAAATAAAGGTGTAGAGAGTTTCAATAACCCAAGGCTGTACAGAGGCAGAAATCAACCCCAAAATCACACTCTTAATCACTATGCCTGATGGCTTTTCCTAGTTCTCTAGTGCTTTTGAAACCTAAGATTAAGTCTTACAGGGTGCAGTTTAGATATGTGCCTGAGTAACTGACCAATTGATTTAAATAAATTCCTAAACAATTGACCTACCTATTGATTTTGGATTCAATGTGGAGTTGTGTGGACTAAGGGGACATGCAGTAGGAATGACTCTTCCTAAGGGAACAGTGGCCTAGTTCTCACTGAAGATGCATGCACATGTATACAGTGGGGCCAGACATATCGGTTCCAGAAGGAAAGCCAGAAATCTAGATTTTTCAGTGAAATCTTCAGATTGTACAATTTTTGTCTAATAATTCAATTTTAAAGCAAACAATACCTTCATTGTGTCAAACAAAAGAGATATATAGAAAGGAACTAGAAGAGCATTAATTTGTAAGCTTAGCTATGGCCAGACACTGTGGGTTGAAATCCAAGGTTAAATGGACTCTGACACAGATGTATACAGGAAGTTTATGACGACTACTCTTGAGATTATCACTTCTAAAGATTAATACTTCAAAAGAAGCAGTATTGATTAGAGGAAATCATGGAGCTAAAATGCATCCACAACAATGACTGAGTCAATCCCACGGAGTTCTTTGGAGTTGGAAGGAGACTCTACAGTTGTCCTGATTGGGGTAAGGAGCCGGGACTGGGTTCAGGAGCCAGAGTTGGGGTAAGGAGCCATCCCAACTTCTGCCATTAAGTAGTCCTTGGCTATGCCTCTACCTGAGGATGTGAACTTGGGCCAGGTCATTCTTATCAGCCTAGAACAGTTGTCAAAGGAATATTCAATCATAAGCTGTCAGCCTCCAAAACACTTAATACCAAAGAGGAGGCACTGGGAGATTTGGATGGTACAATGGCATGCTAACCAGTCTAGCCCAAATCACTTTTACTACTAAGTCATACTGCCTACTAACTGTTCTGTAAAACTTCCTTAATAATCCACTCCCCTCACCAGAAATGCCTTCTTCCAGCATCTGTGCATCCAAATTCTATCCATCCTTAAAGATCTGCTTTGGTGTGCCTTCTTCTACTGATCCTTATAAACCATACACTGAGCCACTGTGATTGATATATACACCACCAATTAATAATGTATTACTGTTGCCCAGTCTTTGATTCTCAAAATTTCATGTTCTCAGAACTACATGTTAGTTGAATGTTACAAATGCAGATACACATGCAGGACCCACATTCAGGAAGTCCTGAGTCTGTACATAAGTGGGGTAGAGCCCAGTTCTGTGCCTTGTTTATATGTATGCTGGTTATTCTTATGATTTTAGTATGTATTCCAAATGGTCATATAGCAGTTTGAGATATACTCATTTAAAGGAGATACATAAAAATACAAAGTTGTATCTTTTCTTGGGTATGGATTGTATATATTGAAGAGCATTTTTTAAGCCTTCCTCATAGTATTTATGAGAAGTAAAACCTGCTGCTATTTTTTTAGCTCTTGTGCATGAGAACAAAATATATAAAAATACACAAAATCTTTAGTAAACCAGGGGGCATCTTATAAGTGAAATTATATTTTAACTAATCAAAATTATTTTAGCGAACTTCTGACTTGAGAAGCTCCTTACAATCTCATATTTCAGCATTTTAATGCTGCCTCAGGATTCAGCTAATTGTGTTGGGCCATCTTGTCTCTAAAGCATTAAATACTTGTAAAGCTGTGTAAGCTTTAAATATAATTTGAAAAATTAAATTTTCTGACTAATGTGTATGAAATTTCATATATTGTCAAAACTGTGATGCATTTCTCTATTATAAACTATATGTATTTTCCTCAGTTTTAATTGTACATCTGACCTGTGTCTAATGGCGTCTTTTTAAAATGTAAGGCAAGTGTAAGCATTATACTTCTCTAGAACCTGTTTTTTCTAGCTACATTCTTTTTTTTTTTTTTTGACTTACATTCTTAAATATATTTACTAAATATGAAAGGGAATTGTTTCCCTCCCAAGTGAAGTAAAATTGCACTACAAATCATTTTGCTAATGATTGTATTCTTTTAAAATAGCCAAGCATATTCAGTGTCTAATCACTCTGTGAATCACTGGAATATAATGTTAATTTTAAAGAATTCTCTTTTGGCATGAAAGAACTAATATACTGAATCCTTATTTGAATTTTGCTTGTATATCAAAATACTTTCCTAAGCTTTTGTTAAACCTGCAGAATATTCCAACATGCTGAAGCTTAATATTAAAATATAACATTATTAAAGCACTTCTGAGTAAAATAAAACCAGGCATGAAAATGTAATATTGGGTAAAATTACTACAGTTTCTGTAGGAGGTTAATTAATCAATAAAACGGATCAGTGAATTCTTTCCTTAAATGAGTAACCCATTAATACTAATGCACAATAATTGCTACCGATTTTGCCACTGAGTCACAGCTTTCATTATCTACCATACTTTCTTATAGCAACATTTTGCCCAGTTTAATACACAGCCCATCATCTAAATATCTAGTAAATATATCCTAATAAGAGGGATCTTCAGCATAGAAAATTTATTTTACAGCTTTCCACAGAATTGAAAAAAAAAAAAAACCCTTATAAAATGAACAGTGTCATTGATTTATAGATATTATTTTGTATGTGGCTTTACAATTATCCATTATTGGTTACTAAATAAAGATTACTATAATACTTGATTATTTTTTTAATTTAAAGTATTTTTAATTTATTTCTGAGAGAGAGAGAGAGAGCGTCAGTAGGGGATGGTCAGAGAGAGAGGGAGACACAGAATCTGAAACAGGCTCCAGGCTCTGATCTAGCTGTCAGCACAGAGCCCGACACGGGGCTCGAACCCACAAACCATGTGATCATGACCTGAGCCGAAATTGGACTCTTAACCGACTGAGCCACCCAGGCGCCCCATTATAATATTTGATTATTAATATACACAGTTTATCAGGAAATTCTGTTGACTCCACCTTCAACATACATATTTATAAAACATATATGGAGAGAATCTGACTACTTTTCCACTTCCATAGCTGTCTGGCTGTTCCAGGCCACCAACACTTTTTTACCTGGAAGACTGTGAAACTTTTATGTAGGTCTCTGTTGTCCTCCATTGGGCCCTTGTAATCTGTTCTCATCACAGCAACGAGATCCTTTTTAAAGTATAGACCATTTTATTCCTTAACTCAGAAAGCTACTATGGCTTCCCCATCTCACTCAGAGCAAGAGTAAAAGTCCATCAGGCCTTAAGTGCCTCATCTTCTTAACCCCTTTGGCCTCATCTTCTGCCATTGCCCCCGCCCCTCATTTATTCTAATCACATCAGTGTCTCCTCTGGTCCTAACACACCGGAAGTGTGCCTACCTTTGGGCTTTTGCTCTAGCTAATGTTGCTACCTTAGAATTGTCCTCATCTGGGTATCTCTTCAAATCATCTTTCAAACCTTCTGTCTCAATTAGGTCTCTGGTGACTGCCTACTTAATACGACAGCTTGTAACTTCTCAACATTTTGACACCCTGACACTGCGCTACTGTTTCTTTTTTTCCAGAGCACTTTTTACTTTTCATACCTGCAGTTTTCTTAGTTGTTAGGTTTATTGTCTGTCTTCCATCCAGAGAATGTAAGCTTCATTAGAATAGAGATCTTTCTTTTCCTTAATTTTATTCTCCTAACACTTTGCAAGAGAAATATGAACATAATAAACCCTTAAGAAATACTTGTAAAATTGAGTTGAATTGTGACATTAGGACAATGAACTATTATACACATACTATGTATAATTAAGAATTTAAAGTAAATTTAAGTAACAGCAAAGATTGAAAAGTTGAAACCCCAGAAAAATTGGATATGTTTATCAGAAAAGACCATCATTTTTTTCCACAGCAATAGTTTTCTGGCTCTAGAATTTTAGGTAATTTTAAATTAAAATTAAAAAAAAGAAAGCCTGAAAAATGAGGAAAACTGCATGAAGCTCTAACAACTAATTATGATATCGCCGAAAGGGTAATAACATAGCCAGCAAAGCAAAACACCAAAAATACCCAAAAATGATGGTAAACTTTTATCACCACTATTTCATAAGATCAATTGTTTAAAAACTATATGAGCAGAAAATCATATGGTTAATGACGTCTACCAAATTTAATACATTTACTTTTATTAAATTGCACTAATTTATAGAATTATCTGTCTTTTTCTCTTCTTTAGTGAAAACAACAGTAAGGAATCACAATAATCCACAAACCTGAACTTAGATACCATGAAATTGTGAACTCATTGGCTTCAAAATGCCAGATTCCAAGTAGTTTCTTTCTATGCATTTCTTTTACTTTCTCACCAAGCAGATGGCAGCATCGTGGCAAGCTATGGAGACATGCAGGCCAATTTATTCTGCCATGCACTGAAAACTGTGCTAGAATTTGTAGGCAAAATAAAAGCAAGAGAAAGAAACTCACACTTTTTAGAGCCATATTATATACCAAGCACTGTGTTAGTGTTTTTGTATATATTATTTCATTTAAGAAATCCATGAATTAGCAAGAGAGAGATGTTAACACATAGGAATACAGTATGTCTTCTAAGCACAACATTTTTCTTCTAAGGATAGTGCCATAATTGGATTAGCTCTTCCAGCTTCATGCAGTGTAGTGTTTTGATCACAAAGAAATGCTAGAGAACTGCAGATACAGAAAATGATTATGAAGAAGGTAGGGAGGTGAGAATGAGTACTCTGATTATTGGATGGCTGACTTGAAGGAGGCTGAAGAGTTCCAACTCCTATTGTAACCTCATTAGATAAGCTCTTTCATCTCTTTCTGTAGCTAATGACTCTCCGAGGGATTCTTAGGCCAGCTGTGTCGGCAGCAGGAGCCGGGTTCACAGATTTTAGGTGCTAGACCAGGTCAAGGATTTCTGCTTTTATAACAGCTGAAGGGATTGGGGATGGGTAGGATTTATATGGGGGGAGTACACAACTGACCTAGGTTTTTATTCCACTAAAATTGGTTCTGCCCAAGTGGTTAATATTTAAACTTGTCATTATGTATAACTCTGTGGTCAAGTATAAATGCTGCTTAAGACTAAATCTTCATTTGGCACGGCCTTATTAAAAGAAAGTTCATGGTTGGATAAATCACTTTGCTAGTATTAAAATTGAATACCCTGAAAAATGTCTACGAATCAATCACAGCCCATAATTCACATATAAAGGACCGAAAGCAGCACAAAAATGGGTCTTCTATAAATGTGTCTCCCAAATTAGCACCTTTCCTTCCTGATCTTTGTTTCTGGGCCTAGCTTCTATTGTGGTTCATGCTGTGCATTCCTAGGACACAATTCCACCTATCGTGCAGGAACATGTGAATTTATTTTCACATTAGTTTATTTGAAACATAATTAAAATAGTAAATCTTTAAAATTTCTCTGATAAATTCTAAATCCAGAAGGTTATGGGGTTTCTGCAAATTTGTTTTACATCTACCCAGGCAAACATACAACATGGACACTAGATAGAGAGTAAAGCCCTCAAGAGCATCTGCCCTTAAGCTTGCTTTCATCCTAGTGGAGAGAAGAGAGGAAATCCAAAGTGTCCTGTGTGTTATTACTTGTTTGGCAAAGAGCAACTAGGGAGGAATGACCCTGGTAAACACAGCAGGTAGCTTTACTAAATGTGCAATATGAAATTACTACATTCCATCTTAAGGCTTTGGTTCAGTTTTCTCTTGTCAAGGCTAATTGTTATTTTCCATCCAACTTCTACGTGTTTTTAATATTTGTTTTTATAACTCCATCACTTACACATTTAGAAGCCATACATATGGAAAATACATCCAGAGCGTCTTGAAATGGACACCATTAATTTATGTAATATATCAGCTCAATAATCAACAGGAAGTTCTTGAAAATAGATCCTTCTTCCTAATCTAACCAGACATAATAAAAATGTATGCAGTAGGTTTACTTAGTCATTTTTACCAGCCGGTATAGAAAGTAAATACTTTATATTTTATGTGTAAATGATTAATTGCATATCAAATAAACAACGTGAGACCTGGTAGGTAGTAATTTAAAAGGACAGATATTGCTTAATTGTGTAGATGTTTGCAGTGAAGTTGTATTGTACACAACCTAGAAATTTAGAAGTGTGGTATGTAATCAGATACGAACTATATCCAAACAATAGCTTTCAAGGTCTTGAAACATATCTGTAGCTCCAGAGGAAGAAACCTTAAATATTTTCAGGTTGATTCTGTAAGAGTAAATCTTTATGTTATAAGCTGCTTGACATTTTAAGTTCAGCAAATGAAAAACTTTCAAGGATTTAGTTTTCAAACATTAAATTATTTAGGAAGGTGGGAAGGGCATGTTTTTGTTCTTCATTCTTAAACAGATAATCTGGTACATATTCATTGTTAAATAGAAAACAATTTTAGAAATCAAGTCCTGCCTGCCATACTAGTTGTGGTTTGAGAGGGTAAAGTAGACCCATCTAATTATCTGTTGGCTTCACTCTATTATTACCATAACTGTGGCAGTGCAGAACCTTCCTATGAGAGCATAAATAAACCACATGCTTCCTTTTACATCATGTGTTTTCTCTGTACCCTCTAACAATGTTCAAAAAAGATAAGAGCTTAGTTTAGCCATTTTGTCTTCGACTCTGACAAACTTTAATTTCTACCACAGGACCAAGGATGTTGACCTTTTCGTAAACCACTAATGATATATTTTAAGGTACCCATTTCAGGAGGCTCATCCTTTGGTAGGGTTCTTATACAACATAAACTGTTATCTATAAGGAGAGTATCAAAAACTGAGATTGGATTATTAGCTCTGGAATCATAGGTAAAGGAGCACATTGTGAGAAGCTTAAACAGCTGTTGTCACGGCTTGGGGTCATGTATATAAGATGGACTTGCTACTCTGTTGGTTGAACTAAGGACTCTGCCAGTGCTCAGTAGATGAATATTCTAATTGATGATGGTGAAGCAGGTTAGGAGATATGTGGGGACCTGAGCAAGTCTGAGAATGTCCTTATGCTACATTGTTAAATGCTTATCCAAGTCTAAAATACTTTTATCTCTGAAGTTGGAATCACAATAATAGCTATTAGATGATTACTGTGCCAGCTGAATAGATAACTAATATTAGACAATGTGAGTAGTGGTAATGGGTATATTATGTAGGATTTTTTTTTTCATATAACACTTCTTTTAAAAAAAGCAGTTTAACCAAGTGAAACTTCTCAAACTTGATTTTCTGATGTAATTTATTTTGACATATTGCATTTTATAAAACAAATGACTAGATATTTTCCTGAATGAAAAGGAATATTTCCTATGGAATTTGCTTGTTTAGCCACAAGGGGAAAAATGTGAACACAATATGATTGTTTCAATATGACTATTTTTCACAACATTCTAAATAGCCGGTATATCATGCATGTTGAGACCACCATTACTAAATGGAACTACCATCTTCTATAAACCAGACAGTGGAATAAATGGATAAAGAGAGGGATAAGACAGATGAAGCAATAGAAAAATAACAGAGGACAAAGTATAAACCATAAGACAAGAGTAGAAGAATTGAAAAGAGAAAAGAGATAGATGATAGGGGTGAGAATATAAAATAAGAATATTTTACTGTGTGAGGGCCTCTTACAACATTTATGGTTTTTAGCTATAAAATAAATGTGTGGTTATTATAGAAAATAGGAAATGCAGATGTGCACAATGTACAAAACAAGGAAGAAGATAATCAACTGTTAAAATCTTCCCAAATGATTATTAATAACATATATTTAATTCTAGATGCTGCTTCTTCCTCGATACCATATAGTATCATTTTATTATGAATGATGTATTTCTTGAAAATGTTGGGGCGCCTGGGTGGCTTAGTCGGTTGAGCGTCCGACTTTCGCTTAGGTCGTGATCTCGCAGTTCGTGGGTTCGAGCCCCGCGTCGGGTTCTGTGCTGACTGCCAGCTCAGAGCCTGGAGCCTGTTTCAGTCTGTGACTCCCTCTCTCTCTGACCTTCCCCTGCTCACGCTGTCTCTCTCTCTTGCTGCTAGAAATAAATAAAACATTTAAAAAAAAAACTAAAAAAAAAAAGAAAATGTTACTCACATCACTTTCACTGGCTTTATAATATTAACGTAGCATATTTAGATTGTTTTCAACTCTCCACCATCATTGCTAATCCCTTCCTATTCCTCTAAAGATACGTCTTTTAGAATCTATTTGGGATATATTTACAGAAATAGAATTAACCAAAGACATGGTGCTTATTATTAAATTGCTTTACAAAGGGGTTATTTTAGTATATGCTGTATCTAACAGTTTAGGACAAAAGTTGCTGTGAGTTTTGTTTTGGTTTGAACTTTTATGAGACTATAAAATGAAACACTGGGTTAAAAAAAACAAAATGTTGATATCATCTATTTAGGGTATTTTCCATTGCTGATTTTCATTCAATTTTCAATGTCTCCCCACAGTGAAACTGAAAAATTACATGGGGTTGAGGGTTACAACTTTCTCCACTGAGGCTGTAACCAAAATCTATATGAACTCGACTCATGTCATAGGCCAAGTAATCTATTCCAAAACTCAGCACCATGAAAATGTAAATGACTTATAATTCATCTTTATTGAAGACTGTTCAAAAACATACCCCCTTTTAGCCTTTTAAACGCACTTGTTAGATGCCTGATAAAGCAATAAAGCTGTCAAGGAATTCAGGACTGTGAGCCAAATAGAAAGTGACTGAAGTAGTTACAGTCCACCTCTTAAAAGATTTTTCTCCACATCCCTGATCTCACTTTTCTGCGTTGCCTTTTAAAAAGTAAAAACGGGGCACCTGGGTGGCTCAGTCCAACTGTGACTCAGGTCATGATCCCACAGTTTGTGAGTTCGAGCCCCGTGGCGGACTCTGTGCTGACAGCTCACAGCCTGGAGCCTGCTTTGGATTCTGTGTCTCCTTTCTCTGCCTTTCCCTCACTCTTCTTGTCTCTCTCTGTCTCTCTCAAAAATAAATAAACATTTAAAAAATATAAATAAATAAGTAAATTTAAATAAGTAAATAAATAAAAAGTAAAAACAAGAAAATGTTACTTTCTGATATAAGTTAACAACATTTATCTACATTGTTCATTTAATTGTGCCAGTACTTACATCACTAATTTGAGAAGCTGTGTTAATGCTTTTAATTGCTAGTCTCCACACGAACATTTATTTTGTTCCTTTTCTTTAAATTTTTTAAATGTTATTTATTTCTGAGAGAGAGAGAGAGCATGAGCCAGGAATGTCAGAGAGAACGGGAGATACAGAATCTGAAACAGGCTCCAGGCTCTGAACTAGTTGTCAGCATCGAGCCTGACACCGGGCTCGAACCTACAAACCGTGAGATCATGACCTGAGCCGAAGTCAGACGCTCAACCGACTAAGCCACCCAGGCGCCCCTATTTTGTTCTTTACTTACATTGGACTGAAGAATAAGGTGTCTTATGATACAATATTTTAATAGTTGACAATATTTGTATAGGTATGTATTCATGTCCATATACTTAGGTTTAATTCTATAAACTATATGAGATTATAATTTATGAAATTTGAAAAATAGATTTCATTTTAATATCTTTGATTAGCTATATTGGGCACCAAGGATTTTTTGCATTGTTTCAATATAGGTGATAACTTCTTTACAACCCATTAAGATCAAGATCAGCTTTTCAATTCACATATTATTGTGAGAAATGCTGGAATGTTGGAAAAAAGCTGTGAATGGAAAAAATTTAGAACTTTTGTAACTGTCATGGTTTCTTACTATCAGCATTTCATGTGGTGAAGTGTTTAATACAGAACATATTTAAGTAGCTATCATAACATGAAGAATTTTTTTTAAAAAGTAAGGTTATTTTATATATACCCTTTCAAGAGAAAAAGATCTCTGAAATCTATTTATTAAAAGGTATTTTAATTCCTTAAAAAATTATACTAAATCGACATACAAATATTCAACCATGAAGTTTTAACTCTTATCAGAATTAATAGTGCATTGATTCTACGAATTATAACTGCCACAATAATAGAATATTCGTAACTTTTGTGTATTAATCTGTTGCATGGCAGAAAGCAGATGTTGTAAAGAAGTTATCACCTATATTGAAACAATGCAAAGCAGATGTTGAAGGGCCCATATGCTCAGCTCAGTGAGCCACAGAAAAAAGGTTCTAGTATTCCAAGCAAGAAGGAAGGAGATGGATAGAGCCTGAGACAGAGTTTGAGTTATCATATAGCATATCACTCAATAGTGATTAAACCCCAGAAGATTAAAACAACCAGCATTTCATGAGAAAACAAAGAATATGCTTTCTGTTTGGATAGTGTCAGGTTTCTGTGACTCTGTTACTGTCAGTCTGATACTGCTAGCTTAGTCTGCTCACCCACATCTCTCCCCCCGACACTCTTCACCAGGAACACTGCAAACAGAAGTCAGGATAATGTTCTTTCTTTATTTTGATAGTGATGACATCTGAACAAAAATGTCCACATTCATATTCATTGTAAAGAAATATTGATATATGAGAACTAAGTAAAGATTGTTTACTACTCTCACTAGTTTCATGTAACCATACAAGCTACTTTTGTTACAAGTAAATCTTCCTGGTTTCTTCCAGGGTCAAAGCATGGATGAGTACTTTCTCCAGAATGAAGAAGACAGGGTATGATCACACAGTTGTCAGGGCATAAGGAACACAGTCAAAGCAGTTGGTCTATATTAATATATATAATACGTGTACACATATTTTAACATACTTTTTCTTATTTACCCATTGTCTGCTAATGGCTTCATCTGAATGCCATGAAATTCAGTTAGTATTAATCAGACTAAGGGGAATATAAATAAACTTGACTTGAAAATTGCATACTCTATAGAATAAAATTTAAAATGCAATAACAATATATTTTATTGAATACATATTGAATTGAATGTATAGCTTTAATTAAATACATTCAGCTCCCTAAAAGTTTTCTGTTAAGAGGAAAAAGGAGGTGAAGTTAAATAATCTCTCTCCATTATACCTATTCCTGGGGTATTGTGGGGTGTAATTTAACCCAGAGAAATCTGAATATTATAACCAAAAAAAAAACATTATTCAAAATGTGTTATCAGAGTCAAAACAACTCGGTTCATTGGCTGAATACATTTAAAGGTTTGCTTTTTTTTAAATTTATTTCTGCTATATGGTATACATAGTATCTTCTCAATTAGAATTTTATGTTTGTTATCATAGTGAAATTATTTATGCCAAGTATTTGTCACACTGGTTGGTTTTCTAACACAGAAAATACCGAGAACCTAACATTGACACAGTGTCGATACAATGTTGGCAACATTAAGCATATCCTTTGTAAACAGATGCAATTTAGATAAACTTGATATTTTACAGTCTGATTTCCTTTTATTAGCAGTTGTGTTTTCAAATAGAATATTCATAATTATAATTCTTTTATACATTAGGATTCTATTAAGATTAAATTGACATATATATAGTTCTAAGTATGCCTATACACTATGATATTTTCTGTTTAAATAATTTCTACTAAAACAACTAAATTATGTGGTTTATCTTCATAGAGATTTCTCTCTTTCAAGAAGGAGTTGCTTTCTCTCATCTGATACGCCAAAATCTAGTGTTTCCATTGTGGGTTATAGAATTCAGTTCAAATTTTAGCCTAGTTGGAAAAAACTGAGGACTGGTGGTGTCGTGCCTTAGAAAATTGAGATGGGTTATCTACTAAGAGTCTATATTATTTACATATTTTATTAGTATATGCATTAATTTTTGTTGCATATGGAATTTAGCTTCGAAGTTCGAGAAAGAAAAAACCTATTTACATCAGTTTTGTTCAACATTAGAAGTAATTTCACATTAAGAAAAACCCCGTATTTACTTCAGTGTAACAGGCCACGTGAAATACTACCTGGCTTTAGGTCTTTACTTTCCCTTATTTGTAAGATTTTAGAACAGTTGTTTTTTAATTTTTAATGTTTATTTATTTTTGAGAGAGAGAAAAAGAGTGTGAAGGTAAGGGGCAGAGAGACAGAGACACAGAATTCGAAGCAGGCTCCAGGCTCTGAGCTGGAGCCTGACCTGGGGCTCGAACATGCAAACCACAAGATCATGACCTGAGCCGAAGGTGGATGCTTAACTGACTGAGCCACCCAGGTGCCCCCAGATTTTAGAATTTTTAAGTCCATAGTACTGTGTCATGGGTGCAGTTAGGGGATTGGTTATAGCAGTAGAAATTACTATTTAATTAAATCCATTTGAGTGATTGAGAAATAAATTCTTAAAACTTTTTGGTACTTCATAGGAACCAGGTACTTGGCAAACCTCTGAGGGTGTTCTTTATATTTTCATTCCCACAGAGGCTAACATTATGGTTCTCTTATCCCATTAAAAGAGATAAAGTAGAAAGTTCTCAATATAATCTCTGGCACATCAGCCAAATAAAGAGTCGTCCAACTGGGATTCCTGGGAAGCTTTATGAGAGAAGTCAGAAGAAATTGTAGGCTGCTTCCCCAATTCTCCAGTCAAATCATATTTTTTAAATCGTTCTTTTAAAGTTAGAGACATGTTTGGACTTATTTATTTCAAATAAGTATGATTCTATAATAAATAGTGATTTTCACACTAGTTTTTTCTTTAATGTAAAAATATTAGCGAGTACTTCCACTTCTTAGACTAAAATAGATTTTATTCTGATATTTTATGCAGACTGATTTATTTTAAAGCTAAAGGGTCTGGGTATTAACAGAATATCTGTCAATAAGTACTGATGACCGTATTAAATACCATTATATCTGTGTGAGCATTCAGAGTATACGGGAGCAAATTTTTTTTAGTCTTTCTACAAGTTTGCAGAGATGGCACTAATGGAGGTATTGACAACAGAAAGTCAAAAAAGAAAAGATATGCTCTGTCCCTAGTGTCTTTTCCCATGGATAAAGGAATAAATTAATGGCTGTGATTTTCATGTGCTTGGCAGTTTACAGTCGACATTATTTTTTACAGTAACCTAAATATGTCTAATAAGTATAAATTAGCATTCATACTTACAAAAATTAGCAGGAAAGCCACTTCTAGAACCACTAGTTATTGGTCAGTGAACTGTTTAATTATATGTATTGTTTTCTCTCTTACATGGCCACTTTAGGTTGGAATTGTCCATGTTGCTTTTAAAGGTTATATTGAAATTGTAGGAGGAAAGATTCCTTAAAAAGCTGAATTTATAACCAGCATAGGACATATAGGGATTAATTGGAGATCTTATTCCACTGCATTCTGTATAGCAAAACTGCTTCAGCCTTTCATATTATTCTGCAAAGTTTTATTTGCTTAATTGCTTTTCACTATCATCACCTTGTACTTTTGCTTTTCAAAATTTCCCCCTGTATTTAAGGTTCAAATCATGCTTTTCTTCTGTGAACTCGCTGAGTTGTTCATTGGTTCTATATACATGTATTTTGTACCAGGAGATAATAGAGAAGCCATCAAAATTTTTGTGAAGAAAAAAAAAAAAACACATCAAGAATTGCAGCCTTCATTGAGATGCAACTTATTCTGTTAAATAAATTTTAGGGGTGCCCGGGTGGCTCAGTCAAGTGTCTAACTGCGGCTCAAGTCATGATCTCACGGTTCATGGGTTCGAGCCCCACATCCGGCTCTGTGCTGACAGCTCAGAGCCTGGAGCCTGCTTTGCATTCTGTGTCTCCCTCTCTCTCTCTGCCCCTGCTAATGGTCTGTCTCTCAAAAATGAATAAACATTAAAAAAAATGAAAATAAATTTTAAAATAAAATTTTAGAATTTATTTTTAAAATTTAGAGAGTTGAAGGAGATAACCAACAAAATATATTAATAAGGTGTGTGGTATATTTGTAGGCAATAAACAGGAATGGGGAGTAGGAATGGAGTAGCAAAGCAGGGGCTGATTGGCAAATTTAAATAACAGTAAGAGGGTGACATTAATAGCATGAAGAGAGTAATCATGTGCAGGTCTAAGGGAAGACTGTTCCAGACAGATGGAAGACCATATGTGAAGCCATTAGGCTGGACTGTCTGGTGAATTGTGGTAATAAGGCAAGACTGTTACTAAAATGAAGTAAGGTAGCCACCCTGAGGACTTGGGCTTTTTAACTGAGGTACTTGGGAAGCCAGTGGAGAATTTCTGCAGAAGAGTGATACAGTCTGAATCAGGGTTTTAAAGACTCCTCCTGTAAATCCACTGCATTCCTTAAAGTGTATGTCTTATTTTCTGCACTTGCATCTTACTTTCTTAACCTGATTATATCCTCCTTTAAGTCAAGGACATAAGGTATAATCAATCATTTTATATCCCCTAGAGCATCAAGAATAAAGTAGGTGGTGTAGTGGCATTCAGTAAATAACCATTGATTAGGTTTGGGAAGCTGGAACTGGGCAGATAAAGCATTGCTACCAGCATTAGCAATCCCAGAAATCTTTTCTACACAGATTCATTAGTTTACCTTGTACATACAAGCAGGCCAATAGCAACTGCTTTTCTGTCTTCAATCTAGAACCAAGAATAAATCACAAACCCTCAGGATGCCTTTCTATTGCCTTTCAAAACACGTAGTTTGAGCAAATATCCAAAATTTAGAACTTAAGCATTAAAGGCCCCTCTGTCCTAGAATGCCTATTAGTCCTTTATACGTTAACCAGGAAATTTTCCAATGTTCTCTTCCTTTGAGTGCAGTGACGGCTCTCTAACAGATGTAAAATCATCTTTCTCCTATTCATTTCTCAGACATTTATGTCTTGCAGCATGTGAGAAGCATATTAAGCGGCAGTTAGGTAATAGTAGAAAGGTTTCCACAGATAATGCTCGACAATTCAATCAAAGAAAATCAGGAGGAACAGTTCACGGAAAACGGGGACTGACAGAAGAGAGGTGAAGTTCCTATGGACATTCAGAACAAAAAGAGTGGTCCTTTGCCTTGCCTTTTCACACTTCAAAAACACAACCGCACCTCCATTTTTACAGAATCATAAATCACCTATCTACTAATGATATTACAAGATTAAAAATCTCCTGTAAAATCCTATTTAATTTAATTTAAAAATGCAGAGTAGCTACTGTGCTGATCATGTGCATGCTTTTGTCTCCATTTATTTCCATTTTATGTCTCAGAAAGCAATATATGGTAATGTTGTACCACTTAAGGTGGTCTGTATGCTTGATCTAAAATTGCAGCCATCAACAATATTCCCCGTCTCTCTCCCCTGCCTTATTTTTCCTCATTAGTACTTCTCACTATTAACATATATTCTACTTATTCATGTTACTTCCCAGATATCTCCTTCCTACCCCTGTGTAGATGTAAGCTCCTAAGAATCAGATGTATATTTTAAAATCTATTTTATGCATTATTTGGTATTCAGAACTTAAAAGAGTGACATGTTGAGCACTAAATAAATGTCTGATAATCAAATGAATGAAACAAGATATATTTCAGATATCTATATACAGATGTTTTCAGTTTATCTTTTAATTGTATATATGCTACCCCATGACACAGAGAACTTAAAATTTTTGCCTATCATTTGCTTAATGGTTTATGAGGATAGTATCATGCTTCAAAACAACCTTATCCATAACAAAGTTATAAAAATACCAATTCATAGGTTCTTCTTCTATTAAATGGCTTAGATCTTACTTTATATTTTTAAGTTATCAAGAATATATTTTATATACAACATGAAGGTGTTTCTGCCTACTCCACTAATCTTTTCAGTTGTTTCAGTATTATTTACTGTAAAGTTTATCTTTCTCATACTATTTTCAAATGCTTAAATTGTCTACCCAGGCCACATGGAGATTGTAACCTGTTTCTGGAGTTTCTAATCTTAATTTTTCATTGTTTTTTTTTTGCCTAATATGATATTTTAACTTATTATAGATTTAGATTTTTATATTTTATAATTTGTACCACTTAATTGTAATTATTCTTAATTTTATTAATTCTTCTATTTACTTGTCCAGCTAAATTAATAGTATCTTTTGGTTGATTTTTAAAAAATCCTCTTGAAGTTCTCAGAACTCATTTATATAATAATTTGAATACAGCTGCTATCTGTCCAACATTGAATTTTCCTATTTCATGAAACATTCTATATACCCTTTTAAAATTACATATATATCTCTCTGTAGCTGAGTAAAGTTACCATTTTTTTTATAGAAGTCCTGATGATTTCTTAGGCTTATTCCTAGGTGATTATTCTTAAGGAGTTTTTACATCTGAAGGAAAATAAAATAGCTGTTGACTTTTATTTCAGAGCCATATAAGTCTATATAGTAAGAAAATCAACTTTTCAATTCATAATATTTACAAATATGTGCTTTATTTTAAAGACCATATATAGTACACTATAAATAATTGATCATGTACTCTTTCTCAGCCAATTTACTCAACTGAGAATTTCTTGAAAATGCTTCACACCACGCTCTGTGGTCCAACCCTTTAAACTCTGTAACAAAAAGACATTTCTAAGTGGAAATGTTTTTTTGTTTGTTTGTTTCTGTTTGTACTTTTGCTCTGTGGATCAGAAAAGTGTTGCCATGTGGCTGTCCAGTTAGGGGCAATTTGAAATACCAGAAAACCCACTAACCATAAAACAAGTAAAACTGAATTCTAATCCAATCTTCTACTAAGTAAACATTTACCTCACTTCACTTTTTGGAGTCTCTCAGTGTCCTAGCTATAGAATTTAAGATAACTGAATTGAAAAGATATTTTAGTTTATTCACTGTGTTCTCTCTGCATTCCTAATATATGGCAGTGAATAAGGCAAAGTCCCTGTCATGGGAATCAGACTCCAGTGCACCAAGAACTCTCCTGGCTCTAACATTCTCTATGTCTATTGCAAATTATGATGAAGTGTGGGGGAGAACTAGTCCTTAAGTTATACTCAAGAAAGTTATTACAGTCACTGGAATTCAAATACAGTAAATTGGTGGCTATGACCAAAATCAAAAACTCAGATAATAGTATTATGTAATATTCTAGGCTCTATAACCCGCATACTTTTACTTACATTCAGTTTGGCCAGCGTCTGTATGTCTGGGGACACACTTCTTTCCCTTCCCCTTTTTGAACTTCAGAATGGCCATGCGTACAAAGACTATCATAATATAGAGCCTTAAAAAAACTGTGCTCAATAAATGGTAATTTTATCCGTGTTCAACATCCTCTATGATATATTCCTAAAATTGGAACTTTTCTTCACTCATGAATTCTGTTTGGCTGAGGTCAACCTAAAGATCACAATAGATCAAAAACAGAGGACACAAAACTAAGACACAGAAACAGCTCTCTGTTTAAGAGGCTACTGATCTACCAAACACGTCCTGGAAAGGCAATCTCTGAAATGCCACGTATTTAAAGGCAGAGCTTGTTAGGTTGAAGGCTAATTTTGTTCCCATCCAAACTAAGGATAATTCCAACTCTAATCAATGGGGAATCACATATGAAATATCATAATGGAAATAGTGGTGACCTGGGTATTTTGGGCAGAGATATATGCTGAAGTAGAAACTTTAGCGGCTTAAAATGCATTTAGCTCAATCCTTTGTAGTATGTTTTGGTGCAAGCTTGCAGATACAGTATATAGGAACCTCAATTACTGAGTTCCTGTTTTTAGTAAATAGCTGCCCTGTAGGTCACTAAGTGCTATTGCTGACAAGGTTGTATATGAGAAAGCTTTTATTTTAATAACTGGTGGCAACTTGCACTTAAAGAGAACCTCACATTTCTCAAAATCCTTCTTTGGTTCAGAATGACTACACAGAATTGCAGCCACCCCTGGAATAGTGTTCCTAAACCAATTATTAACACAAGACTAAATGGAAGACAAAAGACTTTTTAAGTATAGTCAGCACCAAAATTTATTCTTATAGAATGTGATCTGAGGGCTTTATGGACACATTGGACAAAGAAAACTTTGGTTAAAAATATTTTTCTAAAGATTCATATGCAATAACCTGCAAATAATTAAGGTTACTTTCCTCAGAGAGAAAAATAAATTAGGCCTCCTCCATGCAGAATCTACATTGTGGTTGTCAGCACTTAGTGCTGGAGGTAGTGCTGTAGATTTAAGTGACCTTGGATAAACTATAGAAGTTCTTGTAATCTCTTTCCCGTAAGTAAAATTAGGAAAATGTCTTCTCCAAGGACTGTTTCATGATTAAATTAGGTGCTTATATAGGGCATCTTCCTCAGTGCACAGCATACAGTGTTGGAAAATGAATGGCATCCATAGAGAAAAGATAATTTTGTTAAATGCTGTTGACAATTATGAAAGTAAACAGACAAAAACTTATAAGGGGCAATGCTATATGCATCATTTTATATAGAAAACTACAAACATTCTCAAATGACATAATCAAGACCTTACTATATAGAAAGCTCAACAATGTTTATTGCTTGGAAGTCTTCACACCATAAATATATCAAATCTTTTTAAATGGATTTGTATATTCAAGTGATTAAAATCAAATTTCTAATACAGTGTTCACAGATATGTAAAACTTCATTCCTAAATTGAATGAAAAGGGAAAATGGCTAGGAATGGCTAAAATAATTTTGAAGAAAAAGGCAGGAAGATGTAGTATAAAGCTATGTAATTAAGAATATGATGATAGCAAAACATACTAAGCACCCTAATGCAAAAAGACAAATATCTCAATCATATTTGGAAATAGGACCTATGACAGAAGTGGCATAATTAAATAAATAGTACTATAATACTATTTACTGTACTGCACATAATAACTCACTATCAATTCCATAGAATGGAGACAATTGTTTTCATAACTTAAACAATTTTGAAGAAAATATTAAAATCTTTCTTTATAGCATTTGATAAGAAAAGGAACTTCCTAGAAACACTGTCTGTAAAGATTGAAAAAATGGACTTCAGAAGTAAAATCTAAGCTACACCATGAGCAGGAAATATTATATGTTACATGTACGTTATGTTAATCTATATGTATAATACCTATATATGTACATATGTGTATAGTATATATAATATGTAGATATTATGTTACAAATATGAGAAACGAATAGGGTCCAGTACTTATATTAAAAAATATAAAATACTAAGAAAAATAAAGCCTGATATAAGACACAGAAAAGAAACACGAATGGGTAATAAATAAATGGAAATGCAAAAATGAACAGCAATGAAAAACCACTTAATATATGAGAGTACATGTTAATTAAAAATGTAACAGAATATCAAGTGTTGTCTAGAGTGCATAAAAATGGAAAATTTCCTAAATTTTTAATTGACTAAGAATTTATAAAACTGCTTAGAGTAATGTAGCAATATCTATTAAACTGAAAAGATTACTAATGAAATTGTAGTAGACACACAGTTGGTGGTTCACTGTATCTTCTCTAATCACTTAATTACAAACAAAAATGGACATTAACTTAAATGTCTGTGTAGACAGTGGCTGCTGGGGTGCCTAGGTGGCTCAGTTGGTTAAGCGTCTGACTTTGGCTCAGGTATGATCTCATAGTTCATGGGTTTGAGCCCCGCATCAGGCTCTGTGCTGACAGCTGGGTCAGAGACTGGAGCCTGCTTTGGATTCTGTGTCTCCCTCTCTCTCTGCCCCTACCCTGCTCATGCTGTCTCTCTCTCTCCCAGAAATAAATAAAATGAAACATTAAAACAATTTTTTTTAAAGACAGTGGCTGCTGGACAATTGTCTTTCTATTTTTAGAATATGTAGAATTTTTTTTTAATATTTTTATTTATTTCTAGGAGAGAGAGAGAGACAGCGTGAGCAGGGGAGGGTCAGAGAGAGAGGGAGACACAGACTCTGAAACAGGCTCCAGGCTCTGAGCTGGCAGTCAGCACAGAGCCCGACGCGGGGCCCGAACCCACGAACCGCACAAGATCATGACCTAAGCGAAGGTCGGTCGCTTAACCAACTAAGCCACCCAGGCGCCCTGAGAATATGTAGAATTTTTAACAAAACTTCCTAGCCTAATTTTGTTCAAGTTCCCTTCATGCCTCCCTTCTTCTTTTTCTCTTCTCTTCCTCTCCCTGTCTCTCAGTTTCGAAAAGTAATGACTTTGGAGGATTTGGAGGATTTTATTCAGAAAAAAAGTGATTCAAAACTGTTAAAAATGTAACTTTGAGAAGATGACTACCAAACAAGTCAATCTATTTTAAAACAGAAGTGTGAACTCAGTAAAATGTGTGTAAACAAAACAAACAAAACAAAATCATTATATTCTACTTTCTGTACACTTCCAAGACTATGAATTATTGTCAGTGCCCTATGTGAATCCTTACTGATTAACAGATGCATTGAAAAAGTTGGATTTAAACTAAGCATGAAAAAATAATAAAGAGAGGTATAGAAGTTTTTGAGGGCTGGTAAACTGCAATTAATGTAACTATAGTTTCCTATGATGATATATATTTATATGTTCTTTGATACACACTTAACAAATGCTTTTTAACACGTTAAAACAATGTTTAATGAATTTGTAGCACTGTAATCTTATTTTTGTGTCTGTTGGCAAAGATTCAGTTAAATAGGATCAAACTAGTTACCCATCAAAAAATGTGCATTTCTCCAATACATATTCTTCAATTTTAGTATGTTAGTAGTTATATATAAATCAACTTTTGACACATCAGAATGAAGTTTATTTTCTTAACCATGTTCATCATTGACTTTAGACTACCTTGACACATTCATTGTCCCTGATGCACTGCCTATTTAAAGGGTAAGGAAAATCCTTATTATTACAGAGAAAAAAAGCACTTTGGTATATTCTATTCAGAGTCCAGGGTTAAAACCTAGGCTATATTGTCATCTCCACATTCAAAATCATAGTGTATTAAGACTTTTTCCACAGCTAACATCCTTGAGGTTGACATCTTCTTGAGACTGAGTAGATAGCAGCAAGAAATTCAATTACAGCAAGCCAGCTCTGTCATTGCACCTGTCTGCTTGCGCAGGAAATGATTTGTAAATTGGGCTTTATCTTTCCCATCCCATAAATCTCCTGTCCATAATTGACACTTGTCACCATAGATGAATAGGGGGAGAAAGAAAACAGAAAGTAAATGAGCAGCCCACCTGGGAAAATGATGTCTTGTTGCCTTTGGGAGTCATTTACAAACAGCAGTACCTACGGGCCAGAGTTTTTATCCACAAGCAGGTGGCAAACATTTTGCTATTGAAAAATACAGTGCCTGAGTTGAATCACAACAAATACCAGACAATCGAGTGATAATTAATGTATAATATTTTCCAGAGGATATAAACATGTCTTCCAAAGAAACAGAAGCTTTCCTTAGCTATTTTTGAAGCTTTCTTATTGCTACTGCACATTTGTAAGTATCAGGTTGGTGTCTGACCTGTCAAATGCATTCATGAAGCAAGCATTTTGGCTGTCTTGGGAGTTGATATTGTCACTCGTTACACAACTCAACATCAGTTCAAAGTTGTTTAATACCAGTGTCGACAGATTGGTTTTTAAAAGACATAAGAATGACGATGTTTTCTTTCAAATGTCAAAGAAAGGAACAAGGGATTTCATAAAGATGATCCTGGGAGCAAGCCCTAACCATAAACACATGACAGATAAACCTTCATATCTAATTCTCCTAAATGACTTATTTAATTTTATATTTCTTTCTGAAGCTTATCTCACGTTGTGAGACATGCATATTTTAAAACAAGAAAAATATTACAGAATTTAGAAATACCTGAGT
Organism: Hyaena hyaena; assembly: GCF_003009895.1. Taxonomy (NCBI): domain Eukaryota; kingdom Metazoa; phylum Chordata; class Mammalia; order Carnivora; family Hyaenidae; genus Hyaena; species Hyaena hyaena. The sequence goes on along the minus strand of NW_024082075.1, from coordinate 120,236 downwards.
ATTCTAAAAAATCATTCTTAAAATATCTTAAAATATCACCAAGATTTTCAGTTTTAAATAAAAATATAACCATATGTGCAAATAAATTCAAATGACAGAAAAAAATTTTTACAAGTTAAATTGTGAATAACAAAAATCATTGTGTACGCATCATGTATGGCTTTGCAGTTACTTGTGTTTGCTTAAGAGTATGTATTTTATCAATATTTTTAATCATCTCAACTTACTAGGAAAAACCAATTTGGCATTCCTTGTCAATTTTGCAAGATCGAGAATTGTTTCTTTCACCTATATGACTTACACATAGTTCTAACCAATAGGGTAACAGCTTCGGCACTCTCTTTGCTCCCACAGATGAGCAAATTATAAAGAGTTTATATTTTTCCTAAAATAGGAGCAGAGTGTTAGAAATGGAGCATTGGCAAGAGCATAGATTTGACTTAAATACCTCTACACTCTTTACTGCCCCTTTCGCCTGAGATTCCATGGGTTGTTTGCCTATCTACCCAGCATTTACAGAAGTTGTAAGCACTCTGTTATTTGTGCTACAAAATGAAAGTTTGAGGAAGTTAAGTTGCTTCTCTGTAGATTTTGGTTAGTGTAAAATAAATGATTTATTTATGCCCACTTTAGTATACCGAGCTTGTAAACACAGTGGTGAATTTCTTGGATATTGATCTAAAGCAATAGGCATTTATAGCATAATACAGTGGTACTCCATAACCCCTTATCAAGGTCAGCTTTGTCATTTGGCAACTGAACTGAAGAACAAAGGAAAACCTTTCAATACCAGTAAGAGTGTTACATTTTTACCAGCCTTTGCTTAAGTCAGCGGTTTTCAATAACAAATACATCAGCTCTTGTTACCTAATGAGTATCATCAGACTGGACACAGGTATTTAAAATACTCAGGTGATATCAACAATATCAGCCAGCATTCAAAGTAGAGGTGTGAATATTGTATTCACATGACAAATCATTTTAAAACTTCAGTAAGTAGATGCATTACTTGTCCAAATCTCAAAAAAAAAAAAAAAAAAAAAAAAAAACAACCTTTCAGTTTGTTCCACAGACATGTATGAAGCACTTCCTTTGTGTCTGGGACTGTACAGAGTCTGGATATAAGCATGAATAGATACACAGTCCTTACCCCAGTGAAGCTCATATGTGTACATGAACTACACACCAAGTACGGAGAAGATGAGCCTTTGGTTGTCTTGAAGTTATGAGCAGGAGGTTCCCAGCAGGCTGGGGTATAAGGATTTCCAAGTAGAGGAAATCGAGCAGCCATAACCATGGAGTAATGAAATAGCATGAACTGTTCAAAAAGAGAGAGATTTTCCTGTTAAAGAACCTTGAAGGCATTTTACAACCCTGACATATAGATACGGGAAGGAAATGATGGGTAGTTGGTCCCGGAGGAGTAAACAGAGGCCAGCCGCGACAAACCTTATATGCTGTGCTAATATTAGGACACCTTCTATCCATTCTACATTTAGTATGCTAAGCACTTCCCATCTTTTCTCATTTTATACTTTCAACAGATCAATATTATCTTAAAACTCAATGTTGTCTCCGTTTGAGAGGTGAGAAAACTGAGGCAGAATGAAATGAAATGTGTCCACAGTAACACTCCTTAAGGTACCAAATGTGACTCATGTGACTCTTAATTGGGATTTATTAAAAACAATTAAAAGTATCAGAATAACATAATTAAAATGTGTTTTAAAAGGTTCTAATAACATTGTTGGGGCTCCTCAGTAGCTCAGTCGGTTAACCGTTGGACTTTGGCTCAAGTCATGATCTCATGGTTCATGAGTTAGAGCCCCGCATCAAGTTCACTGCTATCAGCACAGAGGCTGCTTTGGATCTTCTGTCCCCCATCTCTCTCTGCCCCTTTTCCACTTTCTGTCTCTCTCTCTCTCTCTCTCAAAAATAGATTAAGAAAGCATTTAAAAAATAATAATAAAAATAAGGAAATAAAATGTTACAATAACATTGTAAAGAAGTGTTAAGGTCATAAGTCAATTAACTTAAACAAACGAACATATTAGCAAAGAAAATTCCCTGTATCAGAAAATATTAGAGTTTATAATCTGGGGGGGTTAACATATAATACTTTATACAGTGAATGTCATCCTAACATTATGATTTATATGGATGATTTCAAATTTTGTAGAGCATTTACCAAATAATGTTCAAAATAAGAATAAATTCTGTAGGACATAATAATTACGTAAGACACTACCTCTCTGGACTTCAGAAGGCGCATAAATATAGAATATCCCTGTGGACTTAAATTAAAATGTTCAGGGTTCCAAGTATATCACATTTAAAATATTTGTTAAAATTTAAAATGCCAGCTTACATTAAAACAAATGCAAATACATGTAAATGAACCGCATAGAAATATTTCTTGATGTATTGCTTTGTAAAGTCATTTGGCATATTTATTTCTTCCTTAATTTCTTTCTTAATAATACTTACATGTACTGAAAGATTGCTCATTGCTAAGTATTGTGCTAAGTGATTTACATTCATTGTCTTTCTAAATCCTTGCAACACTGTTTTTATTCTCATTTTATTCCCATTTTGTTCTCATTTTATCCCCATTTTGCAGATGACTCAGAGCAGTTTAGGAACTTGAGCAAGATGACATAACAAATTAGTGGCAGAGCTGGGATGAAAGCTTTTCTGTGGGACTTCAAAGCTTGTGGAGTTGGGAGTGGCATCATTAGCAATGCATTGTCTTTCTGTTTACTATAATTACCCACATATCCTTATAAAACAATAACCAATCTTATGTTGTGGTGGTGGTAGTTAAACTCAAGCATGAAAAATCACATTTAACCTACACTTGTGAATAGTTTTTCTTCTAATTCTGGGACATGGAGTTACAGTTTTTGCATGCGTCGGCGTGTGTGTGTGTGTGTGCGTGTGCACGCGTTATCACCACCAAGTGTCTCACATTCAAATTACCTTTTGTACCTTATCGAAGGACTAAGGTACAGTTCTCCAAATAAATATTGGGCAGCAGCTAACTAATGCTTTTTATTTCTTGAATGCATAATCTGTAGTCTGGTACCAGAAAATTATTCCTTGTCTGTTATTAAATGGTAGAATATTAACCTATTTTGCAACTTTTATCAAATATTTTATTTGATAAATAAATCAAATAAATTAAGCTGCATGCTTAATGATAGTTCTTTCTTTTGTATTTAACTAAAAAACCCAAGACCATAAAAACAGTGGACTCCTGTTAAATTCAGGAGTTCTTGGGGCACCTGGGTGCTTCAGTTGGTTAGGCGTCCGACTTTGGCTCAGGTCATGATCTCATGGTTCCTGAGATTGAACCCCACGTTGGGCTCTGTGCTGACAGCTCAGAGCCTGGAGCCTGCTTCGGATTCTGTGTCTCCCTCTCTCTCTGACCCTCCCATGCTTGTGCTATCTCTCTCTGTCTCAAAAATAAATAATTGAAAAAAAAAAGTTATTTTATTTTTTTAAGTTTTACTTAAAATCGAGTTAGTTAGCCTACAGTGTAATATTAGTTACACATTTACAATATAGTGATTCAACACTTCTATACAAGTCCTTGTGCTCATCACAATAGTGTCCCTAATGCCCATCACCTATGTCACCCATTCCTCCACCCACCTCTCCCCTGGTAGCTGTCAGCTTATTCTTAGTTAAGAACCAAACATTCCTATTTTAAAATACTTTGGAAGAAAACTTCTTTTCAAAATAAATTCTTAGTAAGTACAAATCATACAGAATCTTCCTTTCATTTTTCATTGATATGTACCACAAAATATGTTACATTGATTGCTTCTGTTTACCATCCCAGGCAATTTAGAACAAAAATAAGTAGTGTGTCGAGAAATATGATGGAGTTTTCCAGGCAAGTGTACCATTGGACACATTTTAACTGCTGGACAAAACAGAAAATGTACACATTTTAAAAAGCAGTTAAACACCTGTTGGCCATTGAATTACAGATATTAAGTGAACACCAGCAGGGTACTGTTTGCAATCCAGACAATTGGGATATGTTTCAGTGTTGTATTCATTGCCTGCAGTTGCGTGTTTTGTTTTGTTTTGTTTTGTTTTATGGTGATGATGAATGAGATCTGTATTAACGAGGAAGTAGAATTGCCTTTAATGAATCATTCATGTGACTTTCTGCCTAGACTCTAATCTTAAAATGCCTGGACAGTGGGGATCTAGAGGAGCCTTGCTGTGTCACTGAGTGAGATAAGATTGTTATGTAATGGAAGGTGCTCATAACCCCTCACCTCTTCACTTCTCATGAAACAAAAGTTGCTGAGTCTTGGTAGTAGTTTTTGGAGAGTTTGCTGATTTAAGGTGAAAGAACTGTTATACTGAATAATTAACCTAAAACTAAAACTGAGAGTGGAGAGAGAGAGGAGGAAAAGGAGAAGAAAGAAATCCTTTCTATTCCAGAGGGAAATTTTCAATCAGAATTTTGTAACAAATATGAACTATAGTGACAATAGTCCCTTAAAATTAAACCTGGCAAGTTGACCCACAGAATTGAGGAAACACCTAATGCTATTTCTCATGTATGGACTATTGTTAGAAGAGGGTATTGAAGTGTTATCTATGCCATACCTTTGTTAAATATGGAGTTTATTTTTAGAAGATATTGGCCAATAAAATTACTGAGACTGCCTTCCCCAAATGAGAAATATCTTTGAGAATGTATAAATCTTTTATTTCAAAATACCTTTCTGAAGTTCTCACATGAGGGAAATTAGTAGCCATAGAATTAGCGAAATATGTTGGTCATAATTTGCTAACTACAAATATGAGGATTTTTTACACAAAATTCTCTATATGTATGCATATTTATGTGTACATATTTTTCTATATGACACGTTTAAAAGTCATTTTTGTGACCTTATGTTTTAGATACTATAAATGAAAGACTAAGCATTTTAGTATAAGGATAGTTACTTAGAATAAATATTTAAAAGGTAACTTTTATAAATACAAGTATATATATCATTTCAGACCAAAATAAGAAAATAGGTATAAACCAAAGTCCAGCATTATAATAACCATTTAAATACAAATCCAGGGGATTGAAACTAACATTTTTCCTTAATACTAATTTTTAATTGACATATAGTTAACATACAATGTCTCATTAGTTTCATTTTGATGAGCTTTATTACCAAGTGTATATAACCAAGGATTTTATTATATGTCCTACTTGATCTCCAAAGTCCTATGCAGGCACATGGAACAACAGAAGATGAAAGAACTTGGTTGCATGTGGAAAAATTTTTTAATAAAATAAAGCCCCAGAGTACCATAAGCAAATTTATGCTAAGTACTTTAAAAAACTGTTAATTTAAAAACCATTTGAATTAATAGTTTGAATTCATTGGTACCAAATTTTTCTAAGTCATATACTAAAACTAACAAAAATTCATTGCTGACTTTTCAGTTATCCTAATTAACAGATTGGTATCCCTGATTTATTTATTTTTTTAAATATTTGGAAATTTATGATTTCTCCCCTGAATAATCACAATATACATTGCAAGCAGTAGTAAAAAAAAAATGAAGTCTTATTGTAAGGTATATATGCTACATTACAAAGTTCTATGTGATATTTTAGCACTGTCATGTGAGAGAAGAACTAAACTAGAAGTAAACAAGCAAATTTGCTTCCTAGAGGGAAATTTTAGATAACTGAGGGTTATCATACTTGTTCATTAACCAGAATTTAATGGATACCTAGAGACGGGGAAAATAGTGGGGACATATTGTTTAGCAAAAACAAACATGACCTCCTAACATTATGGGACTTACAGTTCGGTGGGGGGAAACAGACATTCATCAAATGATTTTACAAACACATGTCCATTTCTAGCTCTCAAGTGCTGTTAAGAAGGATTTCCTAATTCTAGGGGAACACTTAATGGGTTGGGTTGTATCAGAGAGGAGAAGAGAAGTTGGAAATGAAACTCTAAGGGGAACAGCCACAATGATGTTTTAACTCAGTGCGAAAGGAGCTTGACACAGGTGAGGAATAAAATGGTGTACCAGATACACAGAATAAGGGCAATCAGGGTGAGACTGGAGAGATAGATGGAGGTCAGACAGGAAGTCATGTTCAGAATTTTGATTCTTATTGTAAAAGTCATGAAAAGCCTATTTTTAACAGCTTTCATTAGATATAATTTGCATACAATAAAATTCACATATTTCACTTGTATATAAATAAGTGATTTTTAGTGAATTCATAGAGTTGGGTTACGCTATAGATTTATAGAGTTCTTACCCTAGTGAGATCCACCATACCCAGTTACAGTCACTTTCTATTCCTATGCCTAGCCAAATACTAAGCTATTTTATGTCTATACAGGATCACTAAGAGTGAAACTACTGGGTCACATGGTAACTTTATATTTAACCCATTAAAAATTGCCAAACTGCTTTTCCAAAGTAGCTGTTCCATTTCACATTTCCACCAACAATGTATATAGAGTTCATTTTTCCACATCCTTGTCAACACTTGATATCATCTGTCTTTTTATTATAGCCTTTCTAGTGAGTACCAAGTATTATCCTAATGTGGGTTTAATTTGTATTTCCTTAATGACTAATGAAAATGAGCATTTTTTTTTATGTAAGCTCAAATAAATTTGACTTTTTGTTGAGGAGAAGGGGCTTGCAAAGGACAAATAAGAGAATTAGCCACACAGAAAGCCAGGACAGTGTGTCATGAAAGCTAAGGAGAAAAGGAGAGAAAGATTAACAATATTAATGTTACTGAGAATCTAAGAAAGATGAGGACTGCAAACAGTACTTTCATTTGGTAGGTGAGGGCATTGGTTGCTGTATCAGTAACTCGCTGGATACAATGATGTGGATTGAAACCAGACTGGGGAAGGTTGGAGCATGAATGGAAGTGGAAGAAATGGATAAAAAACATATGGGCAACTTTTTTTTGACATATTTTCTATAAAGGGAAGAAGAGAGATTCCTCAGCAAGTGGAAAAGAATTTAGGCTAGAGATATAATTTAATTTTCATGGGAGAAAGTTTGGTTATGTAAAATCTGTTAGGAAAAATCTAATGGAGAGAAAGACACAAGTTATATAAAAAAGAATGCATGGGGCGCTCAGTTGGTTAAGCATTTGACTCTTGATTTCGCTCAGGTCATGATCATGGTTTGTGAGTTCAAGCTCCATGTCAGGCTCTGCCCCACTCTCATGCTCTCTCCCACAGAAAATAAAGAAATGAACCTAAAAAGAGAAATGATGGGTAATTTGTAGTATAATAAATTTATCCATTTATTTAGCGTATACATAATACCTAAAATACACATGGTGGAATATTTCTTGTTAGTGCTGTGAATCAATTTGAGGCCCTCTTTTTTTCACATAAGAATTTGTCAAGTATAAAATGATTAAATGAAATAATATCATTGAAAGGTGTTATTATAAAAAGTCTGTATTTTTGTTGGTTGACATATTATTCATGCTGTCTAGTAAATGTCTTCTCTAACCACAAATATATTTAAATCACTTGCTGTAACCTTTTCAGGTCTGCTGTTACTCTGATCATTTTTCCTACAGCTTTCTGGTTCTATAGGGAAAAGCCCTGTCTGAAATAACTCCCCTATGTAGCCAAACAAGGAAAACATTTTTTCCCTCCTTACTCTTAAAGGTGACAGATAAGGACTTAGTGGTGTCATTAACATGTCTCCAAGTCCTAACTTATATAACCATACTTTTGTTCATGATCTAGGGCCTTCATTTAGGAATCTGAATCACTTCCCTTGGTCCTTACCATTCTATATTCAGAAGAGAAATTAATTGAGCAGGTTGGGGATGGGGTGGGAATCAAGTTAAGTGAATGGCCTCCGTCTCTTCTGCTGTTGGGAAGATGAAGGTGGCAGACAGTGCTAGTTTCCTCTTTAGTAACAAGTTCTTTCTTCTTTTTTTTAATTATCATTTTTTAGGACAGCAGTACACCCTGCTTAAATTTTAAAACTCCATTTCCACTGTAGGGAATGAGATGAATGAGATGTAAACAGAAGATTGCTAGAGCTTGCTGTAAGAGTTGGCTTTCCTTATTTAGATCATAAGCATTCCACATTGCCTTTTTATTGCACACCAGCAACGTGGATATGAGGGTTGTAATAGCAGAGGTGGCAGCATCTTGCTACCACGAGGGAAAGGCTGGGAACATCATCTGTAAATCCCGGAGCCACTGAACAAAATATAGCAACTGCCCATCTGCGGAGTACGTGTGTGTGTGTGTGTGTCTGTGTGTCTGTGTGTGTGTGTGTGTGTGTGTGCACGAGGAAAACAAAAACCTTAAACCGCTATTTGTTTGTTTCCTGTTTGCAGCCCAAATGTTCGAAGTAAACTTTATTCATAAAAATAATTCACTAGCCAGATTTGGCCTATGACCTTTGACCCCTACTCTAACTGATGAAAGGTATCCTAACTGTATTTATTTTCTAGTTAGTTACTGGCATGGTTATTTCTAGGTGACTGGATACTATATAGGAATAAAGTAACAACTCATATTAGGAAAGAGGACCAGAGAAAGCAGAAGGCAACCAAAGTTGATCAGTTTCTGTCTCTGGCTAAGAGACCTCAGAATTTTAGGAGGATTTCGGAAGATCTTAAATTTTGTATTGAGTACCATTACTACTGAATATAGTAGTAATGACACATACGTTGTACTCATTGTATTGGTTTTTCTGTTTTGCCTAGTTGCTAGTATTAAAACAGGATTATTTAACTCCTTCTCTGTATCCATGTACAATATTTTGGGTCAAATACATGTTTGTGTGCTAACCTGGCAATCAAAATCGCATTTGTGATATTGTTTCTATGAGAAATGAAGTCCAAATTACAAACAACTAAACCTCAAATTAACTTTTGGAACCAAATGCTCATGAATTGGTAACTCTCCCTGCCTGTAACTATCCATTATAAGCTAGATTTTCCCAGTGCATAAAAGTGACTCCTTGGGTATTAATTGGCCAGTATAGTAAACTGCATTAATTTTCTCTTGGAACTAAAATATTATTTAGTGAATTAATGCTGCACCATTGGCATCATATATGTTTATGGAATTCAGTGTGGTTTTCATTTATGCCTAACTTCCTAGGCAGTAACTTATACATTGTGAAGCAGCAACTTTAAAATACAAGCTGCAATGCTAGTTGAAATTATTTAGCAGATTGTATTAAGCCAAGCGCTTAGTTTGTAGTAAGTTCTTGATTGAAGTAAACTAATAAATGATGATTGATACTGAGAACCTACTATTAAGCAATATGAATTTGTTAAGCTTATGCACTGTAAGAGAAAACATATTCAGAATACCTCGAGCAGATACATTTTCTCCACAGTGAGATAAAATTTTGCACTTAAACATTTTAAATGAAGTAATTTTAATGAGATACTTTAGGTCTTATTTTTTTCTTCTCCTCCACTTTATCCCATTCTTCCTTCCTTCCCTTTCCCTTCTTTCTTTTTCCCCTTCTGGAATAGTTCAGTTTATAATAGAATGGGATTAAAATCAAAATGAATTGTGAGGAACACTACCGGAGTGATGATTTGGGGAAAAAAAGTAAAAAAAGTGAAAAAAAAGAACAAAACCACAAATGGAGAACAATTTTCAAAAAAAAAAAAAGTAATAATTTTAGATAATATTTCAGAAGGTAGGATGGTTTGGATACATGAGAGTTCAGGCCTGGAGAAAAATAAGTCAAAAGCAATTCATACCAGAGTAGAAGATGCAAAGAGGAGAGAGAATAAAAAGAAATTGCAAAATAGAAAAGCATGAGATTGATAGCAGTCACAATATAATGGACTTGATTTTTCTCTTCAATCATTATCAAGAACTTTGAGATAGAATAAAAGAATGGTGCACTATGAAACGGTCAATCTTTTATTTGCTGCATTAGGTTTTTTGTTGTATGACTTTAAACACATGTATGTATCATTCTATCAATGGATATACCCTCAATTATATATCATATAATGAAGTGGTTTTCAAAAATTTTTGATATTAACAGTAATCCACAGAAGCATATACTATATCTTCACTTTGGCACATTCATACAGGAACACTTACATGTGAAACATTTTATGAAACTATATCATCACATGTGATTAACAGTCAATTTTTATTCTCTTTCATTAATTAAAAAAATTTTTGGTAGCAATGCATTATATTGACTTTATAATGATGAAAAATTGCGGTATACTGGAAAAGGATTTGGAAGCTCTAAATGCAGTGGGTTCACACAGTAAGCAGTGGCAGTCAGTAATGCAAGTTTTATTCTAATGCAATATAGGATTTATTCTGAATATATATAACACACCACTATAAGGCAAAACTGATGTCTCCTCTTTCTTTAATATGCTTCTTATTGACAGTGTTACTCTTAGCAAATAACTGACATGTTTAAATACATGCTTACCTGCTCCTGAAAAGTAAGTCAAATCTGTGGATTAACAGAATATTGTTATGATATACTGAGTAATATTTTAAATATTGTGTAGATATTTAGGAGAGGAACTATGTCAGCTTGCACATAATCATATATGTGAATTTATATAAAAGTATATTTTATTATGTAATTTAAGAACAGTCACATGATTTCATGATAGTATATAAATGTGATAGTATATAAATTAAACTTATTTATCTAAATAAGGAATTACATTCATGTACATATTGTAAGAAAATGTAGTTACGGTAATATAAATATCAAATATCAAATAATTTAGACAGTCTTTATTTAAAATAAATTAATTGAAATATTATATTCATGTTGTAAAGAATTTAGATAGCTATGAAAATTATAGTTAAAGGTGTTTATAACAGAAACATTTGGACTAAATTAACATTTCAAAAATTGTCACCTGCTATTACAATATTGTTCTGATTGAAATCCAGAGCAATTCTCTATTTAGAATAAAACATGTTCTAAGACCAAAGAAAATAGACACATCTGAAGTGTTGCTTTGGTGACATTTATTGGATGTTTTGGTCATTAACAAATATGTGTATATAAATATATAAATATAGGTATTATATATTTATTCTATTGAAAGGTTCATTTTCATTCTTAAAAAGGTCTAGTTGTGGACCATAGTCACATGTTGGCCTTGTAAATAAGCTAGTCTTTAGCTGTGGATTCATGAAAAATTAGAGATAGAGCCAAATTACCTGATAGACCACATGTGATGTTGGCTTTAAAAAATATCATTCAAAGTCTTTGGTTTTTTTTTTCTACCATCCAAAATAAAGACATTGCTTCATCTATATTTTGTTCTCAATTCAATATATAGTACAGTATTTTGAAAAATAAATGTATTGTTTGGGTAGTTTTTTCATTTTTTATAGTAGTATGCTCCTCCTAAATGGCTTAACATGAATGCCTTTCTGTGTAGCTGGTACATATAAAATAATATAAATTGTAGAAATTGGTCACTTCTAAATTATAGAAATTGAATGAAAACTCTCAATATAATAAATAGCAGCATTTATTTTGAAGAGCCCTATAATTCCACCTTGAAATGACAATTTATGTTCCTCCCAAAGCTGCAAAGAAATTGTCCTCAAACTCAGTTGTATGTTAGCTTCATCTGAAATGAGTCCCAGGCCTCAGTAAATCTAATACAGGCAAAAAATTACAGGAGAATGATACATAAGATATTGTTTTGAGATCTTAGTATGTGCCAGGAATGGTTTTAAGTATTTAATATGTATTTATATATTAAATTTCTAGAACAATTCTATTTATGAAGTATGGAATCTGATTATGCTATTTTTAATGTTTATTTTTGAGAGAGAGAGCATGAGAGTGAGTGGGGGAGGGGCAGAGAGAGTCTGAGACAGAGAATCTGAAGTGGGCTCTGTGCTGACAGCAGGGAGCCTGATGCAGGGCTCTAACTCACAAACTATGAGATCATGGCCTGAGCCAAAGTCAGATGCTCAACAGACTGAGCTACCCAGGCACCCCAAGACTATAGCTATTTTAAAGCTGAGAAAGCTGAGGCACAGTGAAGTCCAGTTCCTTGTTCAAGGTTGCACAGTTTTCAAATAAACAATGAAACCATTCAGCAAATCCAGTAGACTAGTTCACTGGGACTGTGTCCTTCACTCCTACACTCTGCCACTTCTCTAAATTTCCTGTCTTCAAGGAGCATCAGAGTAGCAGAGTAGATTTTAAAAAAAACTACAAAACAAATGTTACATCATGTAGTATTGTCAACAAGGGAATGGTATTTTAGGAAAAAAAGTAATAGGTCTACATTAGCTGAAACAGAGGAAGAATGATTCAAGAAGTTGTGACTTATTGGTGGAGGCCACTAGAAAGAAATCATGGGCCTGGTCTTGAACCTGGCTCTGCTATTATTTAGTTGATATAAAGTTATCTCTTGCAGATTATAGACTTGATGACAACATTCCTGATGATTAGTTTAAATATGTAGTTATACCAAACACGGAATTAGAATTGATTTTTTTTTTGAAGCAGGCAAAGTTTTTGTATGGCTGCTCCTGACTGCCTTTCAATACCTTCCTACACATGCTTGATATCTTATCTATGGTATTGTACTTACTTGTGTATTCAGAATGTGCATATTCGCATGTTAACTCATTTTCTACATTTTCTATGGTAAAATCTCCTTGAAAGTGAGAATGTTAGCCTCATAATCTTTGCAGTCCTTACAATTCTTTGTTTATACTATATTCAGTCATGAAAATTTTATGTTGAATTTATAAATGAATGAAACTCTCATCAGAAATCAATGACAATGTTGTTAGAGTGATCTTACCTTCTGGGCATTTTAATATAACAGTGAAGGGTACTTAAGACTAATGCTAGAATACTTTTAAAAGACATTGCTACTCAGAATGCTAATATATGATAAGTAGCTTGTCCCAGGAAGAAAGTCATCAAGGAAACTGCAAAGAAGAAGAAATGCTTTTCTCATAAAGAAAGTTTCGCTTGGGAAAAAAGATGTCAACTGAGCGACAACAATAAAAAAGTCCTTGGTTTCATAGTGGGACATCTGATACAAACTCCTCACCTCCTCATAAGCCACCAACTTGCAGCCGCACTTGGGAGTAGCCAGTCTGCATTCAGAGTGTCACTGTCTTAAATATTGAAGTGATGATAAATTTATTTAGTACTCATTTCCTTTTATGAAGCAATGATTCCAAATGACTTTTAACAATGGCAACATGTTGCCTATTCAGCCCATGTAACCTCACCCACCTTTTTTCACCTGTAGGCACTAGACTGCTCTGAAATATGTTATTCTCCTTAGAGGATTCATATTAAACACTGGCTTACCAGCAGTTTCTTTGCAGCATAATGTATAAGAGAAACAGATGGTGAAAGGCCAATGCTTATTGATAAGGGTCTGGTCAGATACATCCTAGTACATCTGTATAGGGGAACATGACACAGTTGAAAGAGCTATGCAGATCTGCATATGTTCCATAATACAATTTTTAAAATGAAGTAAAAGTGAAAACATCAAGGTTTGAACTGTGCTATTAGGATATCATTCGTGTAAAAGATGCATATACTTGTACACACCTAGACTGCTTCTGGAAGGATATCAAAGAAACTGCTATGAATGGGTTGCTTTAGGCAAGGGTAACTGTGTCATGGGACCAGATTGAGAGGGAGTCTTTCTTTTTGCTCTATACTCTTATACCGTTTGCATTGTGCCGCATATACAGGAATTCACTCTTTTTTACAAAAATAGTAACTAAAGAAAATTTCTACTCAGTTTGATTGCTTTTGGTATCTGCAGGTTCTAGGACTATTGCCTATGGAACAGGTCCCTAAGGGCCTCTTCATCCTTATGGCACATCATGGAATCTTAGCAAATGTCAAATGAATGAATGACTGCTCAGCTTTCCTCCTTCCAGTGTCTACTCTCACCTGGAGTGATTGTTCTGTAATTGAAAACAGATGGGAATTAGAATTTAAAAACAAGAGATTCCATCTAAAATCTGCCCCTTTCTGATTGCATTCTGCTTAATTTCTGTAACCCTCAGCTTCTTCACCAACAAAATAGAACCTACCTACTTCACAGGGTTGTGGTAGGAAAGAAAGAAGATTATACACATATATTATATAAAGAAGATCATGTATGTGTCCATTGCAACTGTAAGGATCTGTAGAAATGCCACAATGCCCTGCAGATAGTAAAGGGCAAACAAATACATTTGAATGGAGCTGAACTGCAGGCGGTCCACAATTTACAGTGGTTTGACTTAAAATTATTTGACTTCCCTTTTTTTTTAACTTTATCAAGGACAAAAGTGAGACATACTCAATAGAAACTGTATTTCAAATTTTGAATTTTGATCTTTTCCTCTCTTGTGATACTGGTCAGCAGCCCTGCCCTGCAACTCCCATAGAGCCATGCTACCACAAGGGTGAACAACTGCTATGCTTACAGCCATTTCTGTTTTTCACTTTCAGTATAGTGTTAAGTAAATTATATGAGATACTCTACTTGATTATAGACTAGGCTTTGTGTTAGATGATTTTGCTCAAGTGCAGACTAATACAAGTGTTCTGAGCACATTTCAGGTAGGCTGGGCTAAGCTATGATGTTTGGTAGGTTAGGTGTATTCAGTGCATTTTCAACTTATAATATTGTCAACTTAGATGGGCTTATCTGGGCAAAATCCCATTGTAAGTTGGGGAAGATCAGTAGTAAAGAGTAGCATCACTTATTGATTACAAAGATGAATAAAATGTCTGACTCAATACCAAGGGCTCTTTAATCTTTCTGAATTGTTATATTAGGTCAGCATTTAGTTACTCCTTTGTAGGTTTGATTGGTATGAATAGTATGGCTAGTTCTGGGAAGCTGCCTAATGTATACCTACCATTTATATAATATTTTATTTTATTTACATGAAGAATTACATTTACACTGTGATTATATGAAAATCCAAATGCACCAAGAATTACAAATTAACAAATCAGTTAACATTTAAAGGTTAGCAGAAGTTCCAATATGTGTTTAGGACCAATCGCCACAGTAGCTTTCTCGGCAACCCTTGCCCTTAAAGCAATTTACATAGAGATTTTGCCAGGAAGTGCTAACTCCTACGGTAATTAATTAAACATGAAAACAATTGATTGGTAATCAACAGATGATACCAGAGAAGAAAATTTTATTCTCAGTAAGATGTTTTGTCAGATCATTTTTACAAAAATGTTGTGACTCTTCTTTAAAGGACAAGGCCATTCTTAGTTGTTCAAATAATGGAGTGGTGTCTTTTGTTGTTCCTGTTATATGTTTTATTATCGTACTGAAAATGTATTGACTTGACTTACAGATCTCCTTGACTTGGATACCAATCCAACACTTTCCTTACCTGCACTGTCAGTTCAACATCATATTCACTTATTCACAGAACTTTCAGATCTTATTTTTAGCTCTTAGTCAAGTTGTCTTTTTAGTAATTGTTTTGAAATATATTTAGAAATCTATTCTATGATGCATATTATTTGTTATATTGTATATTTTACATTTTGAATAAAACATCACCATCCTAATTGGTGTGTTGAATAAGATAATGATGCAAATTATGTAATTTAATTTTGAAAAAGATTAACTGATTTTTTTCAAATACTTACAGACTTTGTTTGTTTAGCCATAGATCATGCTTCTATCCAACCAAAAGTACTTTGACAGACATCTTTTGCAAATGGATTGTTCGTAATTGCTACAGACTCAATTACCCTTAGTCTCTACACTTTTTCTTTCATATAAAATTTTATGTTTATTGCTCATAATATTATTAGTGGTTCTATTTCTTTCTCTACCAGGAAGAAATTGAAGTTTAGTGAAATCACATGTTAGAATTTTTTATGTATTCTAATATACCCTAAAAGTGGAATTGAAATGTTACATGATACTCCACAGAATCATGTATACTTATAGCCTAGTGTTTATTATTGAAATAAATTTCTATATATTTTCATATGTTTGTCCAGCAGTGTAAAAATGAAACATATGTGGGGAAGAATAAGAAAGCTAGAAGTTGTGTTATAAAATACTAAGCTCCTAATAATACACATGTTTGTTATTTCAAGGGATTGTTAAAAATGAATTCCATACTGAATAGCAACAAAGCATTAAGTAAGGACTGTTATTCTGTTGTCAGATATGCATTTGACTGTGTTCTAAAAATGTCTTCATTTTCACTTTTGGATTTACCTAATGGAAATCTAACAAATGTCAGTAGATTTAACAACTTGAAATGAATATTAAAAGGTCATTCATGCTTTTTGACCCATCCTACCTCATTGTATTGTTTAGCAATACAAATATTATTTTTTACCCACCATTCTTAGAGGTTTTTTAAATTTTTTAATGTTTATTTTTCTCTGAGAGAGAAAGAGAGAGACAGAGCATAGGTGGGAGAGGGGCAGAGAGAGATAGGGAGACACAGAATCTGAGAGGCTCCAGGCTCTGAGTTGTCAGTACAGAGCCTGACGTAGGGCTCAAACACACAAACTGCAAGATCGTGACCTGAGCCGAAGTTGAACGCTCAACCGACTGAGCACCCAGGCGCCCTAATTTCACCATTCTTTATTGAAATTCATTGAGAACATTTAACTATAATAAAAAGAATACTTAGTATAAATAAATTACTTTTAAATCCAAAATCAAATTCATGAGCTTCATTGAAGTTCTACCATGCATACAAAAAATGTTTCTTCCAAATGTATGTTGGAGATTTTTTTTAAAATTTTTTTTTAATGTTTTATTTATTTCTAGGAGAGAGAGAGACAGCGTGAGCAGGGGAGGGTCAGAGAGAGAGGGAGTCACTGAAACAGGCTCCAGGCTCTGAGCTGGCAGTCACCACAGAGCCCGACGCGAGGCTTGAACCCACGAACCGCGAGATCATGACCTAAGCGAAAGTCAGATGCTCAACCTACTAAGCCACCCAGGCGCCCCGGAGATTTTTTTTATAAGACATTGCATTTTGAGTCCTAATTAAGATCAAAATTCCATGACTCTATGCTATTTCAACATAAAGTCTGATAGATCACATTTTTAAACGGTCATACCACTAACCTTTGTTCATAGACTTCATTAAAATACTAGTAAGTCTACTTATATATTTTTAATATGTGCATTAGTTTTCTATTGCTACCATAAAAAACTACCACAAAAACCTTAAAGCAACACCCGTTCATTATTTTCTAGTTCTGTGGGTCAGAAGTCTGGGTGCAATGGGGCTCAACTGAGTTCTCTAAGGCCACTGGCTGAAATCAGGTCATCAGCTGGACTTTCTCTTATCTGGCAATTCTGGGGAAGATCCATTTCCAAGTTCAGTCACGTTGTTGTCGGAATTCAGGGCCTTTGTACTGATAGAATTGTGGCGTCTATTTCCCTTCCTCTGTGAACCAGGGTCCATCTTCAATCCCAAAGTTGGCTACCATATTTTCTCATCTTTCTCGTGGCTCCTCCAGCAATGGGAGGTTGATTTTCTTTCATGTTTCAAATCTCTCTGGCTCCTCTTTCTGCAGCATCTCTCTGACCCTGGCTGGAAAAATTCCTCTGCTCCTAAGAGCTGATGTGATTAGATTAGGCCCACTGGCAAAGATCCAGAATAATATCTTTATCGTAAGGTCTATAACCTTAATTACATCTGCAGTGTCCCTTTTGCCATGTAATTGCATATTCACGTGTTCCAGAAATTAGAATATGGACATCTTTAGAGGGCCATTTGCCTATTATACAATATTTTTAAATTTTCTTTTTCCCCCCTTTCATGCTCGGAAAAGTTCCCATGCATGTAGGGAAATTTAATATTTTAGTGGGAAAAAATGGAGCCCTTATGAATATTGTTCCTCCTGTGATTTAAATATATATGTTATACTTGGATTTTAATTAGAAATTGTTTAAGATCAAAAATAATGCACCAGTGCATGAAACTCAAAATCTGTTAAAATGTTGGTTGGTTCAGGTCTATACATAAACCCACCATTCTTACTGATTATTTTTAAATTCAAAGCCTACCACTAAAAATTGCAGCCCACAGATTTTACCTTTTGGCCTATTAGTAGACTTCTGATTTCCTTTTGCATCAACTTTATCAACTTTGTTCTTAGGTTGTTGAGATTTTCTATTTTGAACCACAGAAAGCATTTTCTGAATTTCCTAAGATTGTCTTTCACTGTCAATTATACAGATTCCATATGTGCCCCCACATAAATCCTGAGAATATTTAGAAGCAAAGAAAAGTTTCTTCAGTTGAAATTAATTTTTATGTTTTAGTATTGCTAGAACCTTATGTGAGATATGAACCCGATGATCATTTGTTAGAAATGATCATGCGTAAAAGCTCCCATAGTATTTGCTTTCCCACATTTTACAATTTAATAAATTTATTATTGTTGGTTACTATTTATTAGCTTCACATCAATCCCAATTAAAATAGATTTTGTTTCACTTTGCTAATTATAAAAATGTAATTTAAATGTCATCGCACCTCATTGGGTCTTAAGTGTGTATATCATTTAGTTGCATACATTTCTTTTAAAAATGAACTCCAAATTGTAGTTATTTGGATAGTTTGGTGTAAGAGTGAGTATATTAGCGACATTGTTACAATGTGATTAATTTAGATCAAACATATTAATCATAGTAATCATTTAAGATTAAAGAACCTGATGCCAATTCAATTTTACTTTTACATATAACTTTATCTGAAAAAAGTGACCCTGTTAAACTCTGACTAGCTTAGAGATGTTTTTTTTTATGAGCTGCATATCTTCATACCTAAAATATTGAAACTCAAGGGAAAATATCGGTTCTCCAGTACCAAAATGCTGTACTTGAAGGACGTAAGACAAAGATATTTCCTATCATGTAATTTATCTATTCTCAAGGGCCATGTGCTAATACTTCTAGCTCTGACCCTTTTAAATGTGTGACTCAATGTAGTATCGGCATGGGACACATTTTTAAAAAGGAAATATACTGAAAATCAGGAGAATAGTCATTCACAGAGGACTCCTTGTACAAAAGAGGGAAAATACATTGTAGTACAGTTACCTTTAATGCTGTGATAAAAATACTATATATTACAAATGTATTTTTGATATCCTCCCCCCAGTCCTCGGTTACCATCATTTTATTGGTAAAAGCTTTTTTCCAGGATGAAATAATGAACATAATTTTAGTGTGTAACCTGCAGAAATCAAATCTCATTTTATGCTTAGATATTGCTGCGAAACTAAATGAGGCACATCTATGTGCCCCACGACTCCTCCATTCCTTGGGGAATTTGGTGTCTCTTCACCTTACTATTTAGGATACAAACTAAGAAAATGTGGTATAGTTTGCTTTATGTTGAAAATCACATTCAGCTGTGGGTGCTGTTTGAAAAGGACCTAGATGGCAGCTCCTAGCTCTGTACCTGTTTTCCAGTACTTGTATTTCCAAATGGCACACGTCATGTCCTAAACCCTGATCCAAGGCCAGCAGCCTTACTGAGTAATTCAGTGTTACTGACTATTGCAGTTTTCTTACCCGTGCTACATTCTGTTTTTCACTAAAATTTAAATACAGATTTTTCAGAACGATCTTAAATAAAATAGGTTATTGGAAATTATTTGCTAAGTAGAATTGCACCTCAAAATTAGTTGGGGTTTGTGTTTCCCTGGGCTATAGCTTGCAGAAGCAGCCTCTTGAACATCCCAGGTGGCTAAAAATATGCTAAGCATGTTCTGGATGGAGAGACAAATCACTTTAGAAATAAATTCTTCTTCACTGCATATATTCAGGTTTTAAAAGTCATGGCAAAAATAAGAGTTCTTATTAGAAATTTGTTTCATTGGAAACCTATCAGAAACGCATTTAGTCTGTAAACACAGTCTGTTGAATACTTCAGCTGCATCCCCCTAAAGGGAAAGTTGTTCCACTTAATCTGCCCTAGTTATGCTTCTGTTAGTAATCTGAGAGGAAATGGGAATCATGCATCATCAATGTCCTTCCCTCAAAATCGCAAAGCCGGAAAGAAGTGAAAAATGTGTTTCCTAGACATTGATACAAGAAAATATTAAGAAGTAGAAGAAACAAAATGAAGTCAAAGGGATAAATATCAGAAGCCTGCTTAAACAGCCTTGGCCCTGTATAATTGCTTTTCTGTCAGCAAGATTATTAACAATTTTGGACATCTGAAAATTAAATTAACAGCCTGAAAATATTTTACAGAACGAGATAGAACATGATACATGAAACATAATGACCCCACTGAAATTCAGCCAAGCCAGTGCAGCTACTCATTTAGACAGAGGAGACAACTAGTTAATCATCACCGAGCAAATTAGACAGAGCAAATTAGTTTGCTACATTCCACAGTCTTAGCTACCAAAAAGAGTATATGCCAGTAATTAGAATGAAAGGGCTCTCAGCATATTATTATCTACATAGAAAGAGAGAGCAAAACCGTGGCTTGAATTGCTTCTATCAAAGCTCGAAACCTAAGTTACGTACATAGAAATTACATGTGCAAGAACGTGTGTGTGTGTTCACACACGTATTGAAGTAGCAGCAGCTTTAGCGTTCTCTTGCATCTTGACCTAATGAAGTGTAAAAAAATTTTCCCAAGGTTAATTGGAATTCTTTGGGAATACATACACACACTCGCGCGCGCACACACGCAGGCTCGCACACAGTTAAAAACATTTTTTAAAAAGTGCGGTCTCTTGAATTGAACACTGAAGTAGCCATTTCAAATAATTTGTATTACACAATATTAAAGTGCTTTTTTCTTTTAAAAAGTGTATTGCCATTGCATGTGAAGTAAATATTTGGACTTAGTTTATCACTGGAGATTAATCTGAAATCATATTTTGTAGCCTTAATTAGCATACATTTGCTTAATTGTCATTCTCAGCCCCATCATTTCCATTTTTCACTAACTTGAACAATGCTATCTTCTGCTGTTTGCACTTTAATTTAAATTTCTATTAAGGTTTATGAACAGTAATAAGGTCCTGTTTGAATATTCATTAGCTGCTGAATTGTGAGCTCTGAAAAGGTGCTTTCTTTTACCTTAATGAAACTGGCACAGCATGGGACTGATCGGTTGTGACATTTGATTTGAGGCATCCAGCGAATTTTCTCATTGTTTATTGACATGTCTTGTCCAAACAGCTCCCTCGCAAGTGAGCGGAGTGATGAAGGAAAGGGTGCTGCAGCGGAGTGTGGAACTTTCCTGGCAGGAGCCAGAGCATCCCAATGGAGTCATCACGGAATATGAAATCAAGTACTATGAGAAAGTAAGTGCTAAGAGCAGCTAAAATGTGTAGCCGATGTGTCTCGTGTCATCCTACTGCAGTATAGCCTAAACTTGGTCATTAGGCCCACTGTTCGGAGCTGTTGTGAAATTCAGAGTGAATTTTAGCCATTTTTAATGACCGTCTTCCTGTATCTCAAGTTCATCATTATAATTATGATTGCTGTGTATTAAGTGCCTGTATTACACAAAGGAAGATATTCCACTGGTGGTATATTTGTTCAATTTTTGATAAATAATTAGATGTAGGATGTTTCAGTACCACAGAAACCATACAGCCCAGTGCATTTCTTTTCTCAAAAACAGTTCTTTTAGGATCTCTGTTTGGACCCTTATGATTTCTTTTAAGTGTATAGTTTCACTGGTAACGATGGTGGCCTCAAGTAACTTAGTAATTTGAAAACATAAAAATATTTTCTATAATAAAGAATGTAGTTTCTCTAAACTTCAGAATCAAATGATAATACTCCACTCCTTTAAATTCCTCCTGAAATTTATTCCATATATGTTATATTAATCATATATATCTACCACTTCTTCATACTCCCTTCTCCATGAAAAACAGTATGGCTGAAATCCAAGCACTGCCCTTTCATCTCTCCATGATGGCTGAATTTTAGTAGAGATATAACTAAATGATATGAGTGCATTCATTTCTGAACTATCTGGAAGGGGGTGGGCAACCTTTTCACAAATTATTATCTAGGCTCTACATCATAGAAAGACGTGGTTTAAGATTTGAAACACAGAAATTATTATTATTATTATTATTACTAATATCATTGTTAATATTACTAATGTTAATTAGTAATATTATTACTATATTATTAACATATAATAAAATATATAATAGTATTAACATTAGTAATATTAGTAATTAATAATAATTACATTAGTAATTATTATCAGTGTATTATTAACACAGTGTTCCTTATTGACTTAAATTAAGTTAGATAAAATGCCATAATATGCATAACTGTTTAACCATTTGGACAGAATTCCAAAATAGGAGGCTAAAGCTTTGGAAAAACTTGGGGGCTGAATTGACTTGATGGAATAATTTAAATGCATACAGTGCACTGGCAATAGATATATTATTTCCCTTTGAAGAGAATATAGTTTAAGATTAGTTTTAATGTTCAGATTAAGTTTACAGTATTTTTGCTTATTATTTTCATTATGCATTCATGACTTCCATGGCCAATCTGACATTTTAAATACCTTATTTTTGTACCAGGGAATACAGTTTTTACACCATCAAATGCTCTCTGAGGGAATCATTGGTTTTAATGTTGGTTTTGCTATATATGTTTTCCAGTAAGCTCTAACAGTTATAGTCCCTTTTGAAATTTCGTCAGATTTCAAGAGCAATAAAATGCTTTTTAAAAATATGTTAGGTGGTAAATGAGAGTAAAGTTTCTCACAATGCAACAAAATATTTTGCAAATCCTTCCTTGGGAGTAAATTTGTTCAGATGGTTTCTTTTGTATTTTTCATGACAAAACCAGAATGTATCTACATTTGCTGAACTTACATATTAGGCAATTATTAGAACAGAATAATAGTATTGCATTGTAACATGTGTAAGTATGTGATCTTTATATGTCATTATGTCATCTAATATCAGTTATGCCTAGTTCTTCTACTTGAGATAAATATATATTTATAATACCAACAATCATTTCTATAAGTGATTATAATTAAGATAGTCACAAATCAGCTTCACTAAATATAGCTTAAGTGTACATTTATTTATACTTTTGCAAATATCAGTGTGAAGGCAAATCAAACAACCAGACTGACATTTCAGATTTCAATGAATAGTTTTATTAGAAACAACTATTTATTTTAGAACAGATAAGAAACTCTAAAGTTGAATATTTTGATGGCTAGTTTTTATAGCTTTTTAAATAAAAAGCCCATCAGAGTCATATCAATTAAGCTTTAAATTTTTTCATTTAAATATTGTTTTAATGTAGTATTTTTATATTCTTGAATTTTTATACTTATTTTATTCTTAATTTATCATATATAATATGGAAATACATTTTTAAACTCTGCAAGCCTCAGTTTTTATATATGAAAAGTGAGGAAATTAAATGAGTGTTTAAAATATTGTCAAAGCACAAATTTTATAATATGTTAACTTTAATATTGATAGCTTTAATTTAAAATATTCCATTAAATACTATTTTGTAAAAGTGGTTTTATTCTGCGAGAAATGTACTTTTTAATGAAAGCAATTGATATGTCAGTATGGTGGTGGTATGCGTTAAATTTCTTGAGTTAATAGCTTTCTTCATTTTTCACATATGGCCTTTCTTTGCTGAATAACATTCAGGAAAAATATTAAAAGAACTACATTATGAAGGGAAGACCTCTATGAACCCATAGATTTTATAAGTGTACCCAGGTTTTGGTCAATAGGACATTTGATTATATTTATGGCTAAATAGTTCTTGCCACTGTGCCCTCTATCAACAAAGCAAAAGCTCAAAAACATATAAAACGTCTAACAAAATTATTTCTCTTTGAAATTTATAGAACAAAGGCATGTGTTCATATTTACATTTTATATTATCTTAGAAACAAGTCAGTGTTACAGTATTCCACAGGGTACAATGTAGCCTTTATAAAAA
This sequence comes from Hyaena hyaena, assembly GCF_003009895.1. Lineage (NCBI taxonomy): Eukaryota > Metazoa > Chordata > Mammalia > Carnivora > Hyaenidae > Hyaena > Hyaena hyaena. The sequence goes on along the minus strand of NW_024082075.1, from coordinate 96,238 downwards.
CAATGCAGTAAATTGAAATAAATTGCAAGAATTGCCTGTCAAATTGCCTGGTTGCAATTACAATTAAATATTCCCTGAATATATTGTTTCTAGGATCAAAGGGAACGGACCTATTCGACAGTAAAAACCAAGTCCACTTCAGCTTCCATTAATAACCTGAAGCCAGGAACAGTGTATGTTTTCCAGATTCGGGCTTTTACTGCTGCTGGTTATGGAAATTACAGTCCCAGGCTTGATGTTGCTACACTAGAGGAAGCTACAGGTAAAATGTTTGAAGGTAATTACCACCTTTGGTTTGGATTCTTACTCTCTATAACTGTCATATTTTTTCCAATATTGAGAGTGATGATTTGGTTCAAGATTATTATTATATTTAAAGGTGAATATATGTGCATAAATATGTCCTTTGTAAAGGTTAGACAGAATAACAATTGAAAATTTGCTGTTTTGTGTCTCAGTGTTAGAATTTTGTAATTTATATTAGTCTTTTTAATCCATACTGGGCTTATTTGGAAAAGATGACGTTAGAAATAGAAACAGGACTTGTTCAATTGCGTGTTGACACAAGCTGTTTTTGCAGAATCCAAAGCAATATTACTCTGGTTCTGCTGGTCAAAGGTGATCCTTCCCAGAAACCCCCAAATGAAGCCAGGATTTACACAGGGTGGGCCAGAGAAAGATGGATCTGTAAAAATCTGTGTTAATGTAAGCCTCTTGCCTGTTAGCGATGATTTCAAACATTGCAGTTTTGAAAGATCTTGGAAACTGTATTTATTTTTATTTTTATCATCTCTTTTCATCTTCTATTAATATTTCAAGCATACTAAATTAAAGAATATATTCAAAGTATATATGAAATATTAATAAGAATTAAATGAATATCTCTGTATCGACCACTTAGCTTCAAAACAGAACATCACCAGTATCTTGCATTCCCTTTATAATTTTGTTTGCTTTACAGTTCTGCATAAGATAACAAAAATACATGTGTCTATATGTATCACAAATAAGCGGATGTATGTTGGAATGCATGTCCAGAGTGCAAGTTCAGAACAGCTCACGTACTACTCTGGTTGTTCCTCAGCTGGCTGAGATCTTGGGGTGTGTTTCTGTATTTTGAAGTTCTTGATTTCTCCTGATGTTACTGCTCAGGCTCAGGGTTCCCCAGCTGTTACCTTCTCATCTACTTGCCAATGTAGTGTTCCCACAAGGATCTCTCTTTTTCTTTTAAATACTTATTTATTTTGGGAGAGAGACAGAAAAAAAAAAAAAAAATACACGTATACTTGCAGGAGGGCCTGAGAGAGGGGAAGAGAATCACAAGCAGGCTCTGCACCTTCAGCATAGGGTCCAGTGGAAACCACAAACTCACAAACTGTGAGGTCATGACCTGAGTCAAAATCAAGAGTCAGATGGTTGACTGACTGAGCCTCCCAGATACTCCTCTCACAAAATTCTGAACAAAGATGAGCTAAAAAACATTATGTGATTTTTCTTTCCTCAATTTCTAAGAAAAAGTTTTTAAGTAAATTAAATCAGTACAATTTTTATCAGTTATTTTGACTTCAGAAAAATATTTTTATAGGGCTTTAAAAAGGCAGATTGACAAATATACTTCGATTAGTGAATGCTTGTTAAGTTTGCTAACAGTATTCCTCTTCCAAAATATTTTGTTATATTTTAAAACTAACCAGTAACTCTCAGGACCTCAAATAATGAAACATACATTATAATAAATTTGAAATATAAATTACTGATGTAGAATTATAGACACAAAAGCATCAACTGGGAAAATGTCATATAATTTTGTGTGATAAACTTAATGCCATTATTCTTTATTATCTTTTTAAAATGCAGTATCTAAGATTAAAAATGAGAATATCTAAGTTCAGTGGCCACATAACCTTAAAGCCTGTTAAGATTTCAACATTTAAACATTTGAGTGGTCTTGTATTAAATGTGTTCTAGTGGTTTTCAACTTAGACTGATCTCATGATGTTACTTTATAATGTCTAATATAATAAAAATACCTAAAATGATATTTTTCATATTTATGAAGTTTAATCTTAAATTAGAAACATTAATTCATTATCTCTAGTCATACTTTATTGGTCAAACCTCTTATTTTGAAAACTCAAAATAAATTTGTGCATTGTGCTGACTTCATAATTTGAAAATATTGGGACAAACTATTTTATATTGAGATTCATAGGTATTATTTTATGCTGAGATTATCGTTAGTTTATGCTGAGATTCATAGATGTTAATTTCATTATTTAAAAAAATGAAGTAAATAAGATGAAATAGTAGAACCTGAATGATCACATGAAATGAATGTTAAAATTGTATTTTTGTGTTAGAATTTTCCATTTTTATCATCAGAATATTCTCTCCCACTACAATGTAAAGTTGATGAAAGAATTATCCATATCTCTTTTCCTTACTCTTGTCTTGCCAGTGCCTGTTATTAGTGCCTGACACATAGAAGGCACTCAGCAAATAAGCAGGGAATGAATACCTTGTGGTCATCAACATGGAACAAACTATCACTTTCATTCGGTGCTCGTGGACACATTCCTGGTTTCTCATCTCAGTTCTTCCATGGCCAATTGTCAGACTTCGCATGAGTACCTTCTCTGTACCCTAATTCTGGGATAGCAGTACCTAACTCACAGGGTTTTTTAATATTACCTAGGTTAATATACACAGAGTACACACAGAAAGTCTCAAGTCAGTTTTTATTTATTATTTAACACAGCCATTCTCAAGCTTTTGTCCTATTAAAAAAAAACATTGAAGGGCACTCAGGTGGCTCAAATGGGTAAGCATCCAACTCTGGATCTCGGCTCAGGTCTTGATCTCAGGGTCATGAGTTAAAGCCCTGCACTGGGCTCCCTTCACCCTGGGCATGAAGCCTATTAAAAAAATATATTGAGGGGGCGCCTGGGTAGCTCAGTCCATTAAGCATCGACTTCGGCTCAGGTGATGATCTCACGGCGGTTCGTGGGTTCAGGCCTCGCATCAGGCTCTGTGCTGACAGCTAAACTCAAAGCCTGGAGCCTGCTTCAGATTCTGTGTCTCCCTCTCTCTCTGACCCTCCCCTTCTCATGCTGTCTCTCTCTCTCAGAAATAAATAAAACATTAAAAATTTTTTTTGTTAATATAAAGGATCTCCAAAGAGATTTTGATTATTTGGATATTGATATTTATATCGATATCTATTGGTATTCATTGTTAGAAATTAAAACAGAAAATTTTAAAACACACAAACACATATTTGATTAGCCACCAGAGTAATGTTTTTGTCACATGTCATGTAACTTCTGGAAAACTAAGCCATGCACCTATGAGCATATGAGAGCAAAAAAGGCAAATAACATCATATCATATAAAATAATTTTGACCCTGCAGATCCCCTGGAAAACTCTTGAGGGACCCTCAGATTTCTAGACTACCCTTTGAGAACTGCCAATTTAGCACAAGATGCCGAGCTATGAGTTAGGGATGCACAGAGACATCTGACACACTTATGCTCTGTTTAAAGGTTAGTGAAAGTGAAAGACTGGTGTACAAATCCTACCATACAGTTTAGCACTGGTGCAGTGCAGGGCCCAATGCTATCAAAGTGTTAGGACACAGTGATTCACTATGGAGAGCAAAAGAGAAGATGCCATCAAAGAGAAGTCATTGGAACAGTGTTTGAATAGGGAAATTAAACAGATTATTCTATTGCATTTATATCCTAAAATCCCTATCTATTCAGAGTCAATACTGCTGTTTTTACAAGTTTAACCCGTGGTGTGGTGATTATGACACTTACAGATTACTTTTAAAATTTATTACCTATGAAATAGATGGAAATATTAACCATAAATGTTGACTGTGGAAAGATTAAAATGTGACCCTGACTGTATAGTAAAACGTATAAATATTCACCAATGTTAATCATCATTCACTCGCATTCAGTTTTCTCATTGGAGTTCTGTTTCTGAAGCTAAGGCAGAGCTGAGCCTAAGACAAGCAAAGAATTAGACCCAGGGGCACATTGATTGGATGGAAACAATTTCTACACATATGTGTATAGTTTTTTCCTCACTCGTGAACAGAACTACTATTTATACATATATATGAATATATATATATATATATAAACAGGAGGGGGAGAAAGATAAAATTGTTTTTTAAAAACAAAATAAAAAGACTTGAAATCTTCTTTGTTGAATAATAATAGGCTGCAATTCAGAAATTAAAGTATAAAAGTTGTTTTCTTTTTCTTCTTCTTCTCTCCCCCCCCCCCCCCCCCACCTTGTTTAATTCCCTTGAGGAACAAATCAGCAGGTGCTGAGTTAGGAAGTGTGTATATACCTTTGCTCGGAAACTGTCTATTACACCAGAGCTACTTTGCTGTTTTCCAGTCTAAGACCTACCTATAGTTAGCAGAGGTATACAAAATTAAGAAATGAGTTGTCAAAAGTAAAACATAGATAAAATACAGAAAGCAAATCAGAAAAAACTTTATGCAGCCTATTGTGGCAAAACATACTCTGCCTATGTATAATTTACTGCTCTGGAGACTCAGTCCCTTGCCACCACCAGGAAAGAGTAGTATTTTCCATCCTACCTCATATTAAAGATTGCAGCTGTTGACTATTTTAGCAATAAGCAAACTATATTAGCCTGACATTATATATTAAATAACATTCTGCAACTGGATCATTCATTGGAATACACATTTCGTTGTTTTTATATTCCTTTGATTGTCTTATGAAGTCTGTGCTAGTATTGGAAATATAATACTCTAGGGAAAATATGACTATTATAAATTTTCATATAAGTAAAACTTTACTAATTTGGAAAAATGGAAGTGGAAGGGCTTGTGACGTGATGAAGAATTGGAATCTGGGGCTGCTTTGAAGGACACAAAAACACACACTGTCCCCAAAGAGACTCTCAGAAAGGTCCGGCTGGGATTGCCTTAAGAGGCATAGAAGAATCACAGCATTGCACAGGAAGTTTTTGCAATTAGATAATGCTAAACTGTCTGTTAGAGTACTTGCACCAAGTCTTCTCTTTTATAAGTAGCCTACCTCCTCTGTAATCTTACACTCTCAAATGTGTTTATTGCATACTTTGTCAAATTAATACAAATAATTCTCATCTTGTCTCCTAAATTATGATAGATTATAAATTCATGATTACTTACTATGATTCCATGTTGGTTTTTATTTTATATTGATTTGAGAGATAAAGCACTTAAGGTGCTTTGAAAAATGCAGAGTATCTGTTTTGTTTCCTTTTTACCTATCAGAAAAAGAGACCCAGAGATCAAATGCTTTGCTGGGGGGGGAAAAAGTAGAGATTTAATAGCAACTGCAGATCAAAGATCTCTCTCTGTTGAGTTCTAAGTTTTCAACAACTAAGCAGGGAATAGCCATTCAATAAGGCATTTTATGGTTATCTTTTACAGCTGAGAAATATAAAATAGATGAAAGTGTTGTCCTTACCCTCCCCTTAAAATGCAAAATATAAACATTTATTTAAATGCATATCATTACAATGTAATGCATTTATTTAAAATTAGAGGTAAATTAAATAGCATAGATATCTCTTATTTCTAAGATTTTGTTGACTCTCTCCAGTTCTTGCATGGTACTGAGTGTTTCTGAGCCTCTGTTCTCTGTTTGCAGCAACAGCAGTCTCCAGTGAACAGAACCCTGTTATTATCATTGCCGTGGTTGCAGTGGCAGGGACCATCATCCTGGTGTTCATGGTCTTCGGCTTCATCATTGGAAGAAGGTAGAACATAAATTTGCTCTAATCTTGAACACCATATGTATTGATTTTTCAGAATTATGTTATCCTATTACTTACTGTTTAGTGTATTAGAATGTTACATACTAAAGACAAACATTCTTTGTCTGGGATGAGATACTAAAGGTTAATAAGTTTCCATTCTCCCAAGGTCAAATACAGTGTGAGCCTAATCATTTATTGCCTTTAGTTTAAGAGCAATGAGTATCGTTAAGTCCTATTGGGTGTATTTTTATTAGTTACTTTCAGCTAGGTTTTCAGTTATAAATACAGGAGCTACCTAGAGAAAAATTCTCTCTTTTAGTTAATGGTTTGTGGAAACCATCTAAAATCCGCTATTGTCATTGTTGTTTTTCAGAAAAAAGTATAAGCAAATATTCACTCATTGATAAATCTAAAATCTGTGGCGTACATTTCTTCTATGTTGTCTCACACAAAGACTTTATATTCTGTATGTTTTTTATGCATACGAGTTGCTGTATTTTATTAATGAGTTCTTAACTACAGGCAAGAAGTTTTTGCATTTTGTTTATTGCTCTAACTAGCAAGTTGTTAAAGAATTAAGGTTTATTGTACTGAATTTTAAGTGTATAAAGATCATTGAGAGCTTCACAAATTTGGGTTTTTCCTAGGCACTGTGGTTATAGCAAAGCTGACCAAGAAGGGGATGAAGAACTTTACTTTCATTGTAAGTGTTTGGCTTTTCTTTATTATTTGTACCCCAATTAATACAGAGACCTGGTTGTTAGTATTGGCATGAATCAATTCCTAATGTATCATGCTTGAAAGTACCAATGAACTCAAAATGTTGCTTTAAAGCATTTGAACAAGATATTTAGAATGAAAATCATATGATGTGAATTTTAAAAACAAAATATATTCAGAATGTAATCTCTCCTGAGAAATTTTAGTATAACTGCAGGATATTTAGTTGCTTTTGTGTCACAGGTTTTCCTTTTGCAAACTTGGCCCAAGCGTTTCATACCATTCTAACAAGAATTCATTAACTGTTGCATGGCCCACATTCTAGTGAAGGGATTCATTTAAAATTAGAAGGATAGACCCATTTTTCCCATCCAATGAATGATGCTACCATGAAAGCCTAAGCCAAGGAGCCTTTTTCTCTTCAGCTCCTATATATATTGTCTGTCTGATAGATGTTTCCCCAGACATAAATTGCATAATAGGATTTAATCCTGCAGTGTTTTTCTGTGGCTTTGGGTTCCCTGATTCTTAAACATTGATTTTGGAACTCATATTCAGAAGAGGCCTTGGGAAACCAAAGAAAATAGCTGCCCATCTGCATTAATATTATTCCTATTGGAATGTGGATGGCAAATGAAAAAATGAGAGCTATGCAAATGAATGTCATTCTTTCCTCTAGCCAAAGTAAAAACCTCACAATCATATGGTTTTAGTTCTAATGATTAATGATGTTCATATCCAAACCCGTCATTTTTATTTTTAAATCTTGGAAATATTAAAAAACAATTTCACTTATTTTTCTTGGTAGCATAATCTTTACTAAGATTGCTCTTGGATAGATAAATTTCCTAATTTGCCCATGAATTACATCTATTATTATGTTATTTATCAAATTATTATGCCAGTATGTAAGAAGATATTATCATGTACCCATCCTAAAGTTACAAAAAAAATGTATAAACATCAATCAAGAAATGTATGGTTTAAAGACGCAAATTGTGAGCACTATTATTATCGTTACTATGATTCTCAGTGAAGAGAGTGCCAGAGGCAGTTTATAGACATACACAGAAAAAAACGACGGGTACATTTTTTTCTCTTTTACAACATGAGAGATTATTTTTAACACTTCCCCAACAGAAAGGAGCGAGTTGAAACTTGAATGACTAAACTTTTATATCTAGTAAAAAATGTATGTGGAAGAGTAACATATAGTGCCTAAAATCTCCAATTCTACCCACTTGTGAATAATTTGATGACAGAATAATTTAATTTTGCCTTCAACTATTTGTCACTTTTCTTTCCTTTACTGAATATATCTAAGACATCCCCAAATTATCTAATATATTTTAGTGTATTTGCCTTTAGCTTTCAGGTTAATGCAGGAAGTAAATTGAAACCTGGCTTACTTAAAACATGGTAAGCCTTATGCTAAATTGTCATCACTCAGTTTTAATATTTTGATGCCATTTGCTTTTTTTACATTTGACATCGAGTTTGTAATTAGAAAAGATAGAGCTGCGTGTTTTACTTGCTGACATAGATAAGATAAGCCTGATATATACAAACCATTTTCATCTCTAGAGCAAAATATCAATGGTGGTTTTAAGTTTTGTAACACTCATGAGAAATGTAAATGAGATATTAGAACACAACAAAAGCTCATTCTCCAAAATTGAGAGAAACAACAAACCAAAATATTCAGAAATATGTCAACACTTTCCTTATTTTAAAACATCCATTTTTAAGTGAATAATGAAAAAATAAAGTGCACTTAACAATATCCTATCCTAGTAAATCCTTGATATTTTTGAATCACCTTTTTTTACAAAGATATCTTTTCTTGTCATTTGATGAGAACCAGGCACTTTATTTGATTTTACAGCCATATCTAAAATACGTAAAGTACAACTCTGTGATCACCAGCTGTTTACAAGTTGGTATCCTTTTATTTCTTTAGTATACAGACAATTTTCTTAGGTGCTAAGACACCAGATTGAATTTTTACAGAAACATGAAAGCAACCATTTAACTAGCTTTTAGAGCGCTGAATCTAATAGAATGTCCAGTCATTTGTATCAGGCGCCCTCAACTCTCCATGGCCCCGAGTGCTACATTTAAAGATATAAACACAATGGAGAAGTTTAGTGAAGCAATTCCAATTTACATTTTGTTTCCTCCTCCCCTTTCTTATAACAATGTCTTTGAATCCAAGCTGGGCAGCATTTCACATTTTTATGCCAAAATTGCTCTGGCCTGTCAAAATGTTTTACGACAGCTTGAATAAGGAACCATCAGAGACCCATTTGAGATGCAGAAGGTTACCTCCAATCTAGCTCCCTTATCACAAAACAAAACAAAACAAAACAAAAAGAAAAACAAAAAAAAAGCAAAACAAAAAAAAAGAAAAAAGAAAGAAAGAAAGAAAATGAAAAGGGAGAAGATGGCTCATTCTCCATCTGCCTGCCAATCTAGGAGGTTAACCTATTGTTTTCTTCCCTTCTCTCTTTTTCTCTCCCCCACCCCTTCCCTGTACTCCTTCTTCTCTCTTTTCTCTTTCTATCCCCTCTCTCTTTTCTTCTTGTGTTTTTTTTTTCATGTTCAGCTTTAGTAACAAATGAGCATCTGTCAGTTTTATAAACTGCAACAATAATTGTTTAAGACAATCAATTTTGGATAAACAATCAACTACAGCAGAATAAATCAAGATTTTTAAATCCCATTTTCCTTTATACATTCTGCTTCTTTTTGTTTGTTATGTGTTTATTTTTTAAATATAATTTTAATTTAATGTGATGACATAAGCACAGTTAGGCTGCAGTGTAATACATAAATATATTGTTCTCAAAATAGTAAGATTTAATGAAAAGATTGTTCAGTGGCTTTGTTAAAACAATAAAGTTTTTTTGAGGATATAGTGTAATTCTTTTTATTGCATTAATATAACCAAATATATGCCTATCTATCTTATCTTTGTCTTTAACCAAATGATTAGAGATGGAATACATTATTGTAACTGGATTTGATTTAAAGTTGACATAGCATTATCTGTTACCTGCATGCTTCTGGGTGCATTTTAAGAAGATTTTAACTTTTAAGATGATTCTATGTTGTTTGAATTTTGACTACCTTTTCTGAGGCATATTGGCTACCTCCTTCCAGAGCCTTATATTTGAAAGTTCATATAAACCATTCCTCTTTCAAATTGCTGGTACACATGGTTAGCAGATCCCAGGAATATTGTAAATTTTCTAACTTTACTCTGCATTTTGTACATCTGGCCTCTATTGCCCTTCAAGATGAAGATGAATCTGTGTCTTTAGTAGATCTCTCTCTGATTCTGTGATAGTGGTCCCTTACATCTTGTACTAATTTTATGTATATGTCAACGGTGGTTGGTCTTTAAAAAAATAAATCAAAAGAATAAGTAAGATGTCTAAATGTTTTTAATATTGCTGTCAGTGTAGTAGGCTACCTGTAAATGAAATGTCTTCTTTTCCCAGTGTATTAATTTGATTGATTGACTGACTGATAGATTTACAAATGTGTTTCCAAGTCCATTACAAACCTCAATATGGCTTGAACTATGCCATGATAGCAGTGAATTTAATTAAACCTCCAGTCTGATAAGAGTCATGTCAGAGAAGTTTGGTGATGTCTTTTGTTGATTTACTGGAAAAGCAATTCAGTTAGTAACCTATGAGCTGGATCCTATGTTACCTATAGAAGCTTGCAGATAATACCTATACGCCAACAGACTGAAGTAGTCTGTTAAAACTGCTGTGAATCAGGTGATGTGGAAGCAAGTTCACTGTTCCAAGGAGCACTCTGCATAATGAAATTCCTGGGCTGACTGCACAATAAGTGCTTTGCTTCATCACAGTCATGCTTTCTTACATCATTACAGTTAAATTTCCAGGCACCAAAACCTACATTGACCCTGAAACCTATGAGGACCCAAATAGAGCTGTCCATCAATTCGCCAAGGAGCTAGATGCCTCCTGTATTAAAATTGAGCGTGTGATTGGTGCAGGTAAGGCTGTTGTAGCTTCCTTGTTCAGCTGTTCCATTTAGCCAGGATCGAAAGTCATACATCATAATGACAGGCAAATAATTATACCTCAAGTATAGAACTTTTGCATTTACCTGAACTGTTGGAAGCAATGAGGCTGTACTTGTTTATGAGATCTCAAGAAAAAAAAGTGAAAAAGAAGCATGTGGCACAGAAGCATGTGTCTTCTGTTGGATTTTTAAGATACCCCTCTTTGATAAGCTACTTGCTTAATAGTTCTGGCCTGCTGTTTAAGAAATGATTTAGTATTTTTTTTAAATTAGAATGTTCCTGAAATTTGCTAGAATATACATTTTCTCTTACTTGATTTGCCATCTTCTTTTCATTTTTATCTTTTATTCATGCATTTGTAGGTGTTAGTTAGCCATTTAATTCCATGCAGAAAATTAATATCTGTGACTTATTTTTTAAATAATAAAATATTATATTCTATGTATACAATATATATTTTTAAATGTTAATTAATTTATTTTTGAGAGAGACAGAGCATGGGTTGGGGAGGGACAGAGAAAGAGGGAGAGAGAGAATATCGAGCAGGCCCCGATACTGGGCTTAAACTCAGGAACTTTGAAATCATGACCTGGGGATCAAGAGTCAGATGCCTAACCAACTGAGCCACCCAGGGACCCCTGTATACAATATATTTTCATAGTAATTATGCATTTTGTATTCGACTCCCTTAAGTTTAGCAGTCCTAGTGCATAGGAATTCCAGACTTTGAAATCTTTAAAAAATACTTGCTTCTCAAACTATAAAAGCAATAGCAATGTTTAGAATTTGCAAATGGGTCCTCAGGCTTTAATCACCAGTGTACATTATATACTGCATTTCAAATCTAAAGGTTGTTTCTAAAAAAGTTTTTGCTAATCCAGTTAAAAAATTATAGCTGCTTAAAAGTGTTTTCTGAATTACGCATTTACTTTGAAAGAAGAAATATTTTTGAGATTAACATACACCTGCCTGTTCTATTACTTCAGGAGAATTTGGAGAAGTCTGCAGTGGTCGTTTGAAACTTCCGGGGAAAAGAGATGTTGCGGTAGCCATAAAAACCCTCAAAGTTGGTTACACAGAAAAACAAAGGAGAGACTTTTTATGTGAAGCAAGCATCATGGGGCAGTTTGACCACCCAAATGTTGTCCATTTGGAAGGGGTGGTTACACGAGGTAGATATTGATACCTTTCATTTATCAAGTGGACTGTCAGAAATTAGTGTTTTGTGCCTAATTAAAAACTCAAATTATGAACATATTGTGTATTCTAAATGAATATTTTTTCTTGGTATATAATGGACTAAATTCTTCGTTTTTGTTACTACCTCAGAAAAAATCAGGATAAATGAAGGGAAGATTAGGGTAAAAGAATAACTGTTTATCTGCTTATCAGATAAACAGATGGAATGACTGATATTTTCATTTAGCCTCAACAGCCATAAAAGTGATACACTTTAAGGTTTTATGTTTTACATAAAGTGTCATTTTTTTCTGGGTTTTGTTCACAAAGCGAGAGTCAGAGGAACACACTGATTTTGTTCTTTAATTTTGTGAAACATAACTATCTTCCAGACAGACATTTAATAACTCCGAGCTTAGCAGCACTGGGGACATTAGAAACACTCAGCTCACCCATTCAGCCTTGCAGAAGAGCACCATGCATTTTATCAAGGGTGAAAAATGGGAATAAGCCTGAGGTTTACGTTATGGCTCCTGAAGCAACACTTTTTGTCTTATACGTATATATACATTTTTTTAATTTTAGGGAAGCCAGTCATGATAGTAATAGAATTCATGGAAAATGGAGCCCTAGATGCATTTCTCAGGGTAAGTAACAGAATCATCCTCCCATTAAATATAGTACCTATGCTACCACTATAATTTTTACTGTTGTTTACAGCATAAAATGTAAACATTATAAATTTTAACAGATCAGAAAATTGGCCTTCACAAAAAAGCCAATTAAATTAAAGATCAGAAGCCTAGTCTAGATTGAACTAGAACTTTTTGACCACATAAGTGGTACAGTGTAGTTTAAAAAAATAGTTTTCATTAATGTAGTCCCTCAGATGTAGAGCATACTACTTGAAGCTCTTTACTCTGAATACATGGTGTAGAGTAACATTTTACCTTTGCACTACAATTATAAATTCAATACAAAGGTAATGCAGAGAAGACTAAAAAGTGATATACCTCTTGAGTACTGGCATGATGATCCCAGTTCTGTTCTGTGGAACCATTTCATATTGCTGTCTGAACACTGAGCACAAAAGATAGAATTACTAACATTTTTAGAAATTAATAATGTGTGATTATTTTCATAATAATTCTAAATATATAAACATACATATTTTTGCGCTGAGACTTTCACCTAAGAATATAAACAGATGTTAGCCTTATTCCAAATGGCAAGGAGAAGCTAATCTAAAGAATGAGAGGACATGCAGTATTATCATACATAATCTGCAATGATACATTCAACTTAAATTTATAAGCAATGAGAAGATTTAGGGAAATCTTTATTAATGTGTAACTATCAACTCTTGGGAATAAAGCATCACCTGGCAGATTTATCAACTCAAACCAATATCTCCATGCACTGTACTTATAATTCAGTTGGAGAAATCTGTGAGTTAGAAATGGGTTAGAAATATGGGGCTGCCAGTCTGGTTGCAAAGAGCTCTCGATCCCATTTGCTAGTGCATCTGGTTTAGAGAATCTTTGTTGCAGGTAATGTTCCCACCAGTAACAAAATGGGGAAAAATATAAAAAGCAAACAAAGTCAGCCAGTATAATCATTTTTTTCCTTTCCCTTTTTTATCAAGAATTTTCTCCTTTCCCTTTTTTATCATTTGGAGAAAAAAATCTTAATACATATGTTCATCCCCTTATATATTTCTAGACTACTTCTATAATATTTTAGCAAGTGGAAAAACTTTTGCCTCAAAAATCCTGCATACTTTTGGGCCTGCGTAACCTGATTCTGTTTTTAATCAATATAAATAACATATCAATGTAAATAACTAAACAATTCCCAAAAGTTTATTTGGTATTATTTGACTGTCAGTTGTATCAGCACCTGTTTTGTTTTTTTTGTACATGTCTGTATTCAATAGAAGATTAGTTAATTTCTATTATGCTCTAGTAAATCACTAGTGTGCAGACATTTTTAATGATAATTTTTCCCTTTGAAAGTAGAGTGAAAGGATGTTTATTCTTGTCTTCCTGTAGAAACATGACGGGCAATTTACAGTCATTCAGTTAGTAGGAATGCTGAGAGGAATTGCTGCTGGAATGAGATATTTGGCCGATATGGGATATGTTCACAGGGATCTCGCAGCTCGCAATATTCTTGTCAACAGCAATCTTGTTTGTAAAGTGTCGGATTTCGGCCTGTCCCGGGTTATAGAGGACGATCCAGAAGCTGTCTATACAACGACTGTAAGAAAAAGTCTCTTACTGCACCTCTTCGTATTCCTGAGATTTTCCTACCAAGAAAGCAGGACTCAATAATACAAAACTGAATGGTAGAAAAGAGGCAAATAGATCTCAGCTTTTTGTTGTTACTGGTTTTCTTTTTTCCTTTTGGAAGAACCATACTTGTTTTTCCACTCTGCATACAGACGAAGAGAAGTAAGATAAGAATGGCAAGAGGCTTTTGTCATATCAGGGTGCTCACGTACACAGCGTACGATTGTATACAGTAACACCTAGTTGCTAGTTCTCATAATTGTAGCAGAGAAATAGAGTCCCATTTTAAATAAAGATTTCAACAGAATATTAACTATGCTAATTCTTATAACTTTTGGGACATTAGCAAAAAGGAAAATATATGAGGATTTAGTTGAATTTCCCCACATTTCATTCCATTTTAATAGTTATGTTGCCTAATTTGTCATTGTCTTTTGACTAGACTCATGGCCTAAGACCACCTAAGGGCCCATTAAATTGAGTGGCCTTAAAAACGAAAACTTGTAATGACATTTTAAAAACAGATTAGTAAGTTTGAACACACTTAGAGAGATTCAAGATGGATACTGCTGAATTGCTAACCAAATACACAGATGTTTAACTGTAGCTTTATAGTTCTGCTATAAATGATTTTTCTAAGTTATTATGCATATTTAACATTTTAATTTCTTTGTATAACAGGGTGGAAAAATTCCCGTAAGGTGGACAGCACCTGAAGCCATCCAGTACCGGAAATTCACATCAGCCAGTGATGTATGGAGCTACGGAATAGTCATGTGGGAAGTTATGTCTTATGGAGAGAGACCTTATTGGGACATGTCAAATCAAGATGTAGGTGTTACACTATTTAAACAAAAAGGGTTTTGTACATTAATATCCATTGTTATTGGAGCATGTAGGTAATCAATGGCTCATAAGAAGAAACTTATATAGCATTATGAAAATATGACTGCTGAGTTTTCACAATCATTCCCACAAAATGACCATAAATTAGTGGTTCAGTTAAGTTCACTTTGAACATTGCTTTTTCTTTAAAAAAAAAAAAAAAACCTCTCTCAATATATAGAAGCTTACAAAGGATCTTTATCCTGAGTGAAGATAATGATGCTGTACTTGTAGAGCTGTTGTGGGAAAACCACATGAGCAAAGGAGTCATTTGCAGAGGGGAGGAAGGAAGCCAGTGTTTTATTTTGTCTTTGAAGCTTCTCTCTCTTTTTCTTTTAATGTTCTCAGTAAACCTTTTTAACTTGTCTACTGTTGGTTGATTTGATTAAATTTTAATTTCATGAGACAAGCTAAATCTTATGATCAATGCTGGTAGGTGTTCCATAGTGATATTTTAGAATCTAATCACAATGGGAGTACTTTTGGAAACTCCTAAAAAGTCAGTACTTGTTAAATATGTATCCTGTTGCATACTAAGGCATAAAACACACTATGGTCCATTGAGAAAAGAAGATGATGGCAGTTCTAGAAGGGATACATCTCACACCAAGAGGCCACTGACAAAACAGTACAGCATAAATGCAAGTGAATATTTGCTTCTATTCGGTTGAATTTTATGAAATGAACATTTTTGTACATCAGAAACTTTCAAATACTGACAGATTTATTACAATTAAACTTAACTGAAAATGTGAGTGAAATCTAGAAAAAAGTAGGGCAAGTATAAAATCTAGGAACATACTCTGGGTTTGAACTAGCAATCTGGAGAAGACTTTGGTTCATAGCTAATGAAAGAATTTTCCAAAGAGGCATATTGGATGGTCCAAAAGCAAAAGCTTAGCAAAGCATGTGGAGACCAACCAAATAGATACCCTATGCTAGCACAGAGCTCTGCACGCTGGTAGCGATTCGATCTGCAGAGTAAGTTGGGGCAAATTGATGAAAGGCTTTTATGAAGGAGTTTAGAAATGGTACAAATGCACAGTCATGAAGAATAAAGAAATAAGTGCTACTTGAGGAAAGTCTAAATCGCAATTTAAAAGAAGGCTATGACCAACCAACTGGAAAAGTCAGTTTGCGAAGTACTATAAACATGGACAGCAATAGAAGCTGAGTAAAATTAAAATTGAGTTATTTTTCAAAAAGATGTTATGAATATTGTTACATAAAATCAGTATTTTGGATTTGAGTTTAGAATTTACCATCTCAAAATCCTATGGTCTTAAAATTTGTAAATAGTTATTTTTGACACCTAGAATCAGATTGTTTTTGGTAAGGTTGTTTTCAGTAAATCTCCCCCCAAATTTCTGAATGAACTGCAAAGTTCACAGCCTGACAAGGTGGCGCTTTTAAGTCATTTAAATCTTTTGGTGTTTTGAACTGAGGGATGACATGAAACTTTTTTGTATTTTTGGTTTTGGTTTTTGTTTTTCAAAGATAAAAGTCTATATGATGAGTCCGTTTGGCAGAGGCAAAGTTGTTAGTATTTGACAGGACTCAGTGTCAAAGATTTCATGGACTGTCAAAATGTAGGCAAACAAATCCTTGGGGCAGAGAAAGAGAAATATTTACATTCCCCAGACACTCAGTGGAGTTTCATTTCTTTTGACACCTTCCTTCTGTACTAGATTCAAACATAACGGGAATGACAGGAATATAAGATGACTTAAATTCAAACTTCACTTTACTTCGGAAAACAAATATTAGAAATGGTGAAGAAGAAAAAAATCTTCAATTTTAATTTTTAGAATTCCTTAAATATTGTCTTTCCTGAAAATGAAACATGAAAAATATATAGTTAGTATATCAAAAAATAATAAATATTTGTACTGATCAAATGAAATTATTATGTCTACAGTGATGTTTACATCTGATCTAGAACATTTAGCACCAATTTTCTTCTTTTTTGTAATTTTGAAGGTCTGAATTATAAATTCCTACACTAGTTTGTACATAGTAAGGGATTACCTACATAGCTCAGGTTTTTAGTGAAATTTATATTACTGTTCCTCTTGTAGGATAATATTAATTATTTTATACTTATGCTGTTAAAGCGCTATTTGAGCAATTATATGTATATGTTTCAAAATGGAAATGGTGAAAAAAATGAATAATTCAAAATAATGAATTTCATTCTGGCAGAAAATTCTCTATATAAGAGCTTTTTTGCTTGAAATCTCTGGTAGGAGTTCATGGAAACACTGAAGAGATCTGACAATCCCCTTATGCATGTGAAAATCCTGTATATGTGTGAATAGATTGTGGGAAGTTTGCTTTCAACAGATTTTCCTAGATAATTACTTTTTTAAAATTAGGTTAGATTCATTTATTAAGTGAATTATATTAACTTTATATTGTTCAGATTTAGTTTCTAGGAGTTTGTCAGGAATTTTAGAAAGCCTTCAAATTTCAAATGCCTTGGATTTAGAAGACTTTTCATAAGACACCATGAAAACAAGATGTAAATTGATGGTTATGTTTCTAAGCAAATCCACAAAATTCCAGGCTGAGTGCTGAAGGGAAGTTTCTGTGATCTTTCTGAACAGACAAGCATATTATAGAAGACAGTGAGGTAGATAGTTTCCAGAAGGCTTTATCTGCATGCTAGGCAGAGCAGTGAGCAAGAAAAACTTGGGAAAAGGTAGTATGTATGTGTATGATGATACCCACATTCAAACAGGTTACCACTTGATTAACACTTGAATGGATTCTTATTGTATTTTGACATACTTGTTGCTTTCTTGAATTTTCACTGCAATGGAAGCAGTTAGAATTTAGTTATTTGCTATTAAAATAACTAATATTGAGAGTGAATATCCCAAAGAAATTTCTCATTTTCATTCTTAAAAATCTGCAGATGTTTAGCCCTTTCCTTAATGGCTTTTCAAAGAAAATTCTTTATATATGTCAAACATAATAAATATTACAGAAATTGAAGATATTATTTGGCATTCACAGCAGCTATGGATTAATTAAATGTATGTGTTAATTAGTTCAAATAAAATTATTACCCTCGAATTTTTATGTTCTTTAGATAGATTACATTTTTTCTGTTTATAGTACTCTACAAAGTCATTTGTTTCCTCTTTAACCTAAGCCAATAAATTGTTAGTTTAACTAGTAGTAGTCATAAGGATAGTAAAAAAAAAAGAAAAAAAGGAACATTCCATAAAGATATTGGACATAAAGACAAATTCTTAAAGTGGGTCATTAAAAGACATTTAAGAGCTTCAAAAATATAATAATACACCTTAACTAAATTTGCTCTCAGTTATATTGTGAGCCTTCAACTTTTCCTTTTGAAAGTCACCACTAATTTACGACTTTCTATTTTTTATATTATGATAGCAACAAAATTGTGATTTTTTTTGGTAAAACTTTGCTATAATCCCATATTTGGGGTCCAGAATATTTTATTTCATGAACCGTGGGTCATACATTATTGTGAGGTTAATGGAATAGAGATGAGCATGAGCAGAGAGCAGAGGTTTGTCATGTTAGATCCCATTTTGAGTTATTACAGGCCCATTATCATGAGGTCTTTCTGTGTTCTTTTTCCTCTTAATGACAGTGGTCATACTCTGATAATACTGAAACACTTCACAGCAAGCAACTTTGGTGTTTATTTCTAAGTCTTTCTTTACAGTATATACCAAAGCCATGCACCCAGTTATATCCCAGTGGTCTTTTATAAATATCATTTACCCATCACTTCCTGTTAATCTGGGACCAGTCTAGAATTAGAAATTGCTTAACATTTTTCTTTTATTAGAAGATTAAGGCTAGATCTGGGCAGGTAGGTGCCTGTCCAACAGATTTCTAGAAATATCACATAAAGATCTTTAAAATGAATTCTGTGAATAATTATGTAATGCTCTAAGAAGTGTAAATTCAACCATTTCACCCACGTGCCTTATTTCCAAGAATGTATAACTATTTGCAGAAAGTACTTCTTATTTTCCCAATTGGAAATAAAATGCAGCTAACCAAGTAAAAGCTGCAGAACTTCTAGATTCAGTTTGTGCCTGAATCATCCCCCATCGGCAGGTTTATCCTCAAAGGGGATGTATACCTTGGATTATGACAGCTGGCGCTCAATAGAAGCCAAAGGTTCCCAGCAGTTATCTTTAGTGCTCCAATAGGTAGGTGCATGATTGTTAATAGGAAGTTTAGGGTCCCCAAGTCCATTCCCAATAGAGAACATCTTTTATTTTAAATGCTATCCTTAGCTGCTTTTCCGTTAAAAATGTGTCCACCACTGTATACATCTTTGAAAGCCAGACATTTCATATTATGCTGAAATAAATATTTTCCTGCTGTAATAATAGAATATGAAATCCCTGTAATGCAACAGGACAAACTACAAAGGTTCATTAACTCATTCCTGTAAGAGTCATTTAATGGTATTATGTTCATTGGCACAAAGACTTAAGAACATGTTGTGCTCAAAGATGAAGAATTCTAAATGTTTTTATGAAGACTGGGAGAGCTGTTGAGGAATATTAATGTCAGGAGGATTATGATCAGATTTAGATTTATACTTAATTTTGTTCTTTTAATTTTATTTTTAAGTAACCTCTACACCCATCCTGGGGCTTGAACTTAACAATTCCAAGATCAAGATTTGCTTGCTCCATGGCTGAGCCAGCCAGGTGCCCCTAGATTTACATTTTAAAAGATTATTTAGAAGGAAAGGAAAAAGGAAAGATCACTCTACATGCATTGTTTCTTTCTGGACATCTGAACACAAATCACAAGCAGGGACATAGGTGAGAAGGTGATTGAAAGTTATAAGGATTGCACGAATGTTAGCATGAGAAATTGTCCTCTCAAATCAGAAAGATACTGCTTATGTTCAAATACAAACAACCTCAAATGTAAGGAAAGCTACTCTTTTCCCAATTAAAAAAAATGCCTCTCAAGTATATTGTTCATTTTGAATACATTAAATTTTAGAAATTGTTTATTTACTTATTCAGTTTAAGTCACTGTTTAAATAACTTAACTGAGCTTTCCAAAGTACATCATTTTTACTTGTATTCAAGTTTTTTAACATATCGCCCCACTGAATCCAAGTATAGGGCTGTCATTGGACTGTTATACAAAGCCATGGAAAAGTCTTTGCATTTAATAATAGTTTTTTAAATTTAATTTCTCCTATAATTATATATTTGTGATTTTTACAGTTACCATTGTGTTTGTGTAATGTATAGCTTTCTGAAGTCTGAATTTTATTTTTTATTTTATTTTTAATTTTTTTAATGTTTATTTTTGAGAGAGAAACAGACAGAGTGCTTGTGGGGAAGGGGCAGAGAGAGAGAGAGAGAGAGAATCTGAAACAGGCTGAGCTGACAGCACAGAGCCTGACACGGGGGCTCGAACCCACGAACTGTGAGATCATGACCTGGGCCACTAGAAGCCTAACCAACTGAGCTACCAGGTGCCCCTGAAGTCTGGGATATTTTAGAGGACTGCTTACAAGATACATAACCTTTGTAGCAATGAGATCATAAACAAGGACATTTTTAAATTTCTGTCCTTTGTCCTTCATTAGCATTCAGTACCAACACTGATTAAGGTCACCTAAGGCTAAGGTTTTTATTTTTCCTCATAATTGTTATTCAAAATAAAGTACTTCTCCTATGGTTTGAGCACACACACACACACACACACACACACACACACACACATATATATATATATATTTAAGAAGAAGCATCATTAGAAAATGGTGACTGATGATTGGAAAGGCCATTAATTGATTAGTAAAAGGTTTTAGGGAAAGTGAGAAATTCAGTTATAAATAGGGTATGAGATGCTTATGGAAAATCCAGTTGAAGGTATCTAGTAAACTGATGTATGAGACATACAATATAGTAATCAGGAGAGAATTTCAACTGAGAATTATATCTTATAACACTTTCCAAAAATTAGTGTATTTAAGTGAACCTATTTACCTTTTAAATTTTATTAATTTGCATATAGAGATTTTTCTTAGAGTGTATTTTTTTTCTTATACAAAGGAATTTCTGTAAAAATTGTTGAGGCCAGCTAATTTATTCATTCAGTTCTGCAACCTTTTACATTTTAATGTGTTATTCTGGAATGTCAACATGCATCTTAGTGATATGTTTCCCTACAAATATTAAGTTAATCAATATCTATATATCTATATCTATATCTATATATATATATATAAAGTTTATTTACTTATTTTGAGAGAGAGAGAGAGTGCAAGCAGGGGAGGGGCAGAGAGAGGTAGACAGAGAATCTCAGGCAGAGCCCAGTGCAGGGCTCGAACCCACCAACCGCAGGATCATGACCTGAGTTGAAACCAAGAGTCAGAAGCCTAACCAACTGAGCCACCCAGCCGCTCATGTTAATCAATATTTCTTAAAGTCCGCATTTGTCTACCTCCTCTTGCTTTTATTTTCTTCAGAAACCTTAGGTTTCCTCTTTGATTTTTTCCAGAATCATTTTTTTATATTTCTACTGCTATTTTGTCAGTCAGTATAAAAAAAAGTGATCCATTAATCCCCCTTGATATTATTCTAAAGTTTTACAAGTCCCTCTTATTTGTGTTGTTCGCCTTGGTAATTATTTTCCTGTGCTGTTCAGATTTGTAACAATTTCTGGCTTTTAACGTCAATTTTTGCTTTCCATTTAAACAAACAAACAAAAAGTCTGAATAATAAACTTTAAGACTTTTTGATTGCCATGTACCAATGTTTATGGAAACTTATTTTCCATGAAAGCTTGATATAGTGTTTAGGCTGTTACTAGATATAAGCAGACATCAATGTGCTGATAAAAGTTTAACAACCAGCACTCTGACTGGGAAAGCCCTAACTTGTAGCCTTCCCCACTTTCCTGGTATAACTCTCCTTCCGTCCTCTTCCCCAAGGCTGATTTCAGTCTGCCAGTGTGAGATCAATAACTTGGAGCTGGAAAGTGATGCTGTCACCTTCATGAACCACTGTATGCTATTCACGCCAGCACATCACTATTTAACACTACATATTTCATAAGTATATAGGCTCTATGGTATTTAAAGTAATAGTGGGCTTGGTAATATTTTCTATCATAATTCATTCTGCATTTTGATACCTTGTTTGTAAGTGTCATTTGAACTCTGCAAAACAGTGACACTTTTGGGGGGGTTAAATTCGGGGTAACTGATAACCTTCTTCTTACAACTTGAATTCATAAATTTATGGATAAATATGTACATGTTCAACTATATGCAAGTAAAATGCTTTCATAACATATTCTGCTTTCAAAACCTATGGGATGACATTAATAGTTTTCTATCTATTGTACCTTGAGTGACTTTAATCGCTGCTCCCTATTGCAGAATTAGCCAGGAAGTGTCATGATAGCATGCTCTTCATGCAGCCCTTGCTAACATATTTAAGGTTCATAGATGTTTGGGGAAAAAATATGTCTTTTGTAAAGCTTCACGATGTGCTTCAATCTTTTCTGATTAATAACTTTGCCTACTGAATGATCCATTTTATTATCATTGAATCTCAATTAATAATATTTTAAATGTCCCTTTGGCTATTAGGTTATAAAAGCAATAGAAGAAGGTTATCGTTTACCAGCACCCATGGACTGCCCAGCTGGCCTTCACCAGTTGATGCTGGATTGTTGGCAAAAGGAACGTGCTGAAAGGCCAAAGTTTGAACAGATAGTTGGAATTCTAGACAAAATGATTCGAAACCCAAATAGTCTGAAAACACCCCTGGGAACTTGTAGTAGGTAAGAAATACCTAAGGGAATGGACTCTGGGAGACATTCAAATACTCACTTAAACCATCTGTCTTC
The DNA here is from genome assembly GCF_003009895.1 of Hyaena hyaena. Taxonomy (NCBI): domain Eukaryota; kingdom Metazoa; phylum Chordata; class Mammalia; order Carnivora; family Hyaenidae; genus Hyaena; species Hyaena hyaena. Next base: position 73,417 of record NW_024082075.1, on the reverse strand, counting down.
CCAGTCTTAACCCAATGGCAAATTGACATTTGTGTTAAACTGTAAATCATGTTAAATTTATTGTGTTTATAAAAGTATTTTTTTTCTTTTCAGATATCTGGCTTACCTTTATTGAATTAGTGTTTAAAGGAACCTATTGTTACTGTCTTTTGTTTTTCTTAAGAGTTATGGTAGATATTGCTGGCTCTCATTTTAGAAGACTTTCTAAACTGGAATTTCGTGTTGAGGTGGCATTCCCCATTTTAAAATCATCATTAATATTATGTGGGATTTTATTATCACTATTGCTTTACTTTTTTGCATCCTATATTTTCTTGTTTTGCTTTGAGTTATTTAGTAAAATGATTCGTGAAGTTAAAAGTTTATGATAGAATTCAATACGTGATTAAAGAGATGTACTCACTAAAGAGAGTCCAAAGCACTCTATTCATTCTTTGTGTTTGGCTTGCTCTATTGAAGGTGTCTTACAAATTAATAAGCTTCAGCTTCCAGTTAAGCCTGATGCTCTTGTCTGTCCTGGTCTTCACGCCCCTGTGGAAGTATATTCACTGGGAACTGCAAGAGTGTCATTAGTACAGAGAAGACGTAATGTTCTCAATTGCACCACATGGTCTGAGCAAGGTAGCTGACAGCCAAATGTGCTTCCCTTACTGCCAGTCACTTTTGGCGAAGCAAATGAACAAAAAAATATGCACTAATTACAAATACTGTTGGTGTGCTTTTAAAAATATATAGAAGATGCAGTCTGGTGGTCATCAAATCCAAACAAAATGTAAGTTTTGGATTTTGTAGTTATTGGGCCACCTTCTTTACACATTAGAGTTTTTAATTTTTTTAATGTTGATTTATTTATTTGGAGAAAGAGAGGGTTAGAGAATGAGCTAGGGAGAGGCAGAGAGAGAGAATCCCAAGAAGCCACCACACTGTCAGCACAGAGCCTGACATGGGGCTCGATCCCACAAACCATGAGATCATGGCCTGAGCCAAAACCAGGAGTCAGATGCTTCGCTGAGTGAGCCACCCAGGTGCCCCTACACATTAGATTTTTGTTAACATATCTGTTTATTTTTTACTACAACATCAGTTAGAATATGTAATTTTACTCTTTATACCCTTATACATTTTTGTGAGCCCAGACATTTCTTTAGTCGTTCATGAATAAATTCGCTTTTCTGTTTCATTCCTATCTAGGCCAATAAGCCCTCTTTTGGATCAAAACACTCCTGACTTTACTACCTTTTGTTCAGTTGGAGAATGGCTACAGGCTATTAAGATGGAAAGATATAAAGATAACTTCACAGCCGCTGGCTACAACTCCCTTGAATCTGTGGCCAGGATGACTATTGAGTAAGTTAAAGCTCTCAAAATTCTATTTAAGCATTTACTAGGTACAATCCAAGCTTTATACATCAGGTCATTGTCCATGAATTACAGAGGTGTGAACCACAAAATCAGAGAGAAAAACATCTCTTTAAAAAGAAGTGTCCACTCTGTGGCAGGCATTATGCTAAACAGACCTTTGAACTTACAGTATATTCTTAAACTCTCACAGCAACAATTCTATTATGTCAATAGTTCTGTACACAATAAGGCGCAGGCTCAGAGAATTTAAATATTGTCCCTAAACTGACCCAAGTAGTAAGTGATAGCTAATGTGTCTCCATGGCCAGTATTCTAAACACTGCACAGTGAGCCACCTTCTTTCCTTAACCGTGTATCATTTAGGTGCCTATTCACTGAGGAAACTTTCTCCATTGCAAGGGAGGATTTCTTTCACCACGTTTGTATGACGTTAAAAACTCAAAGCTTCATACCCAGTACCACATTCATCATGACATCCACTATGATTACTTTCCAAAGAAGTCAAAGGAAGCTTAATTCAGTTAGCTATAACTAAGAGTTTCACTTCTGTTTTGGAAGGTGTGTGATCGATTCACTTTTTTTAAGTTCATTTATTTATTTTGAAAGAGACAGAGAGCGTGAGTGAGGGGAGGGGCAGGAGAATTCCAAGCAGCTCCAGGCTGCCAGCACCGGGCTGACATGGGGCTCAAACTCACAAAACTGTAAGATGGTGACCTGAGCTGAAACCAAGAGTTGGATGCTTAACCAACTGAGCCACCCAGGTGCCCCCATTTTTTTTAACCCAAAGACTGACAGTAAAGCAACTTCTAAAATTGCTACGAACTGAAAGTAAAAAGAAAAAATTGTCCTTTGTGGTTCCAACACAGATTATGTGGTTCTATAGGACATCTACTTCTTATCTCTGAACTTCAGCTTCATTTGCTGTAACGTAACTCTTTCGGGCAATGAGGTTCCTCTCAGTCAGCGTGTTTGAAAATGAGAAGCAATTATCGAGGTCCCATTAGTGGATCCAGTTTGTGAATTTCTCTGCAGAGGGTTTCACATTTTTCAGATGAGAAGGCCGGCAATCAGCTATTCTTTCCTGGCATGCCAGGAGGGGGCACCTGCGTGAATTTAAGCATGTGCGTGCTGTCTTGTTCGGTTCATTTGGAGTCACCATGTGAGTAGAGCTGGCATAATTACACCTTCTCTCTCCAAGACAGTCTACTTCCCTGAAAAATGATGTTTCTCAAAGTCTTCTTAGACTTTGTTGTACTGTTGCTATACTTTGGCTGCTTGCAAATACCTAAGCTCAGTCTTTCTGGCTATTAGGAAAGGTAAAGGCACATACACAGATGCAGTTAGTTTATGTCAAATTTAAGCTATTTAACATTTGCACATTTTAGAATTTTTTTTTTCTAAAATGGAGGCAAACAAACTGAAATGGAGTTGAGGATACAATCAATAATATGCACAGAATTGCCGCGTGATAATTTAACCCAGTATAAATCTTTTGTGATCCTTGAAGACTCTTGATTTACTAGACCCCAAAACATTTACATTCCTACTCCAGCCTAGTGGAACAGTGAAAAATTTTGAACTTCGCTTAGGTTCAAGAATACAGCATTTCAAATAACATTTCCTAATCTTAAGTTGATAGTAATTTTAAGACTTTGATAATTTCTTGGACAAAATTTCAAATCAGTTTAAAGATAACTCATGGCCAATCCATAGCCTGCGATGTTAGGTTCTTATGAAGGAATGAACTGATGAAGTTTGCCAGTCAGACCCGCTGCTGGGATGTGATCCTAAAACCCAAGACCACTAAGATAAGATCTGTTTACCCAAGATAAATAGATGTTTTAATTAAAGAGCTGATGACAGTTTCATCCTAAATACGTTCTTTGAAAGGTAACTAACAATGCATCTGTCTTTTGCAGAGATGTGATGAGTTTAGGGATCACACTGGTTGGCCATCAAAAGAAAATCATGAGCAGCATTCAGACTATGCGAGCACAAATGCTCCATTTACATGGGACTGGCATCCAGGTGTGATAAGCATTTCTCCCTCGTGAGGGAGATTCTGGACTGTGAGCGAACAGTGCTGGCCTTCGGTATATGCATAAGAAATGCTGCTAGAAGACAGTTGATGTCCTGGGTCCTTCCAACATGACATCGAAGACAAGATTTAAGAAGCACCTACAGACTTGAACTCCTAAGTGCCACCAGATTACATAAAAAAGGGAATTTAGGATCCACCCCCAGTGGCCAGGAAAACAGCAGTGACAATAAACACAAAGTACTACCTGAAAACATCCAAACACCTTGAGCTCTCTAACCTCCTTTTTATCTTATAGACTTTTTAAAATGTACATAAAGAATTTAAGAAAGAATATATTTGTCAAATAAAATCATGATCTTATTGTTAAAATCAATGAAATATTTTCCTTAAATATGTGATTTCAGATGATTCCTTTTTAAAACCATTTGTGTTTATTCTTCATAAGGACTTTGTTTTAGAAAGTTGTTTATAGCTTTGGACCTTTTTAGTGTTGATCTTTGACACATTACTACACTGGGTACCTTTGAAAGAATCTCAAATTAAAAGAAAAAAAAACATAGCATGATTGAAAATATATCTCCGTCAGAACATTGGTATCCTTTTTTGTGCCATTTTATTTTGTTTAATCAGTGCTGTTTTGATATCATTTGCTAATTGGCAGGTAGTCAAGAAAACGCAAGTTGCCAAGAGCTCTGGTATTTTTTAAAAAGAAATTTTTTTGTAAAGATCAGACAACACACTATCTTTTCAATGAAAAAAGCAATAATGATCCATAAATACTATAAGGCACTTTTAACAGATTGTTTATAGAGTGATTTTACTAGACAGAATTTAATAAAAAACAAAAAAACTCAAATTGTAGGTTTATGACTATAAAAAAAAAAAAACACGAGGCACTTCATCTAAAGAGTGTGGGTGAAGGCAAGTCTCTGAGAGCAAGAACTATCCAGTGTTATCTAAAATTTAATCTGAGCACATCAAGATTTTTTTCAATGTTGAGACATTAGGAAATTTAGGAGAAATAGTTGACGTATATTTTATATCCTATTCTGTTTAATGCAGTCCAAACGTGAAAAGAAAGGAGTAAGTTTTATATGAGAACTCTGAAGCCTGAGAAAAGGGGCAGTTCACATTTTCACCTTCCAAAAACAAATTTGCTGCACAGAATATCACCACTGCAGTTTTTAAAGAAGTCTTTTATTTGTGAACGCTGATGTAAGAAACGTATTAAATGAAAGAACTCTTTTTACCATAGGAGGAAGAGGTGAAGGATCTTTTTTTTTTTTAAGCTTTATTTATTAAACCATATTATTTGATTACTGTGTTAGAATTTCATAAGCAATAATTAAATGTGTCTTTATAGATATTTCAGGAATGTATACATATTGTGAGTCATGCTTTCAAAGTTATGAAAATCATGAACTACCCCAGAATTGAACTGTTGTACTTCCAAAGAGAATTGGGCTGTTTATAATGATTTTAATAGAGAAAGATCCCAGGGATCGGTCATAATTGGTCTTGTTTGATAATGTGGGCATCCACAAACAAACAAATAACAGAAACAAAAACCTGTAAATGTTCCTTTGTAAAACTTGTAAATTTTATTTATACTGTCTTGTTTTGTACACACATTTCTCTGTAGTGGGCTCTGAATACATTGAAAATGCACTATATTTTTCTATTTTACTTGCAGAGCATCACAAAAGAACAGGTATTTTCAGTGCTACATAATGTGTTTTCCCACATTTAGGACCAAAGATGGCTATAGAAAAAACTCAAATGGATTGCTTCCCAAACCCCTCCCCACCCTTTTTTTTTCTTTTAAATCACTGTACAGTGTTATTTGATATTTTAATTTATTTTTCAATTGACTAGAAAAATCATTTTAATTTCACCAAAATGTTTTTTGTCCCTAAGGAACAAAATAATCTGTAAAATAATTTTAATTAGCGTAATACAGTCACCTAGACACTTCCATTTGTAATCTTTGTAATAGACTGTAAATATATTTTTGGAACTATAACACAATGTGCTTGAGGGTTATTTTTCAGTGTCTGCAGTGTATACAAGTGTTTATACTGAGTACAGCACTTTACAATCCTAATCAGTAGCATTGGCCTTTGAGAGAATGAGTGAGAGAGTTTGAGTGAGTGTTCCTAATTCCGTTTGGATTCTAAACTCACTAATAATGAAGTTCCTTTCCTGTTCATAGCTTAAGGTGCTTATTTTTTCTATTAAAATTAAATTAACAAAAAGCCATTCTAGAAATAGAAGACATAGTATGGTACATGCAAACGGTGTCTTTCCTGCTTTTTTCTAGCACTAGATTTATAGTTGAGTAGTCTTTCTTGCGTAGAAGGGCAGAATAAAAGTTTTTTTGAGTTTTTTTTTCAAAAATAACTTTTTTCTTCAGCAATATACCTCATCTGCCTTAAATTTTTTACAGCTCTTTACAGGGAAAGGGGAGAAGGGATGGGAATGTCACACAGCACAATAGAAAGTGTATGAATACATCACTCTCTCATTTGTAGGTTTCTTTTCCTGACCAACATTATGATTTTGAAATACATGTATGTGAAACAAATATTCAAAGAAAAAGAATTAACATTGTAATGCTGATTGTAATACTCTCTTCCAGAAAGAGATGAAGTGGTATAACGATAAGAATGTACAACTTGCACCTTGAAATCTTTTTTTTTTTTTTTTTTTTGATAAATTAGTGCTCAGGGGAGGAAAGGTAGAGAAAGCAAACATCAAAAATCGAAATCAAAAATTATAAAAATGCAAAAGGAAATGCTTTAATAGAGCCACCTTTTTTTAGAATGCTGTCTTCACACTCGACTTGTGTTTTGCATTCAGTACTGAAATAAAAGTCACTTTTATTACATCTGAATCTAACATTTTCTCAGCAATTGATCGGCCTTGTTTACTAGGACTGGTGGTTGATGCTTGTCAGAGCACTATTAGTTGAATCACATTGTATACTTATGTAATCTACATTAGCTAGTACTATTTAGGACTATATTTTAATTGCTCCTCTTATCCGTGTTTTTAAGACAATTAAAATGGTGTAACTCACCTTTTTTTAATTTAGGTAATGCTGATATTCTCCCTTTTGTTTCCTGAGTAGCCACAACGGTGCTGCTCACTGATGTGCATGTTCAAATAAATTACTGATGTGTATTTTTTTGCTCTATGTGGAGAAATCATGGGGTACTCGGGGCGAGATGTGCTTTTTGTTGGTTGAATTTGTCCCTCCTTGCCTAAGAATTACTACAGGGGTCATCCTTTTATAAGGACAAACTGCTTTTGAACAGTGTCTTCAATGTATCAAGCACAAATAACTCTTTCTTCAACACGAATCATAAGTCTCTTTTTACCAGCTTAAAATAATAAACGAGTCTATTAGACAATGTAAAGAAAATCCTGTCTCCAATCATTGGTGGGTTCCTTTATGTCCCTTACTCATTTATTTTTCTTACACGCTATCATGAAAGGAGAGGTCTTGAGTGAGGGTTTCATTGAAATATTTCAGTGGACCAATCAGGATAGGAAGAAAATTAATAGCCACCTGCTTCCCTTCATCTTTTTGCATAGTGACTTAATTCTCTAATTAGTACAGAATAACAAACTAAGACTGTATCTGCAAAGAGCCATCCTATCAAACACTGTAGTTAAAACCTCTTACGTCCTTTTTTTGAAACTACAACTACGTGGGACTAACAAGAATATTTGCCTGAGAACGGAGATATTTTGTCATTAGACCCTGACTCATATTTTAGAAATTTGATATAAAATGGCAACTTGTGGAGTATCTGCACTTAAGATGCCGCAGGATGCAAACATAGGATCCAGGGCAAACGGAAAAGGTGATAAATCTGGCTGGCTGACTGGGATGTTTGCCATCGACCACTGACACCGACTCAGTGATCATTCCAGCTTGACCCTGAAATGAGGAAAACTAAGCACTCTTTATTCGACAGCAGCACCACTTAAAGATCAATAAACTCCTAACAATAATCTAAAAATGTTTTCAAAAATGAGAATAGACTAACACCCATTGAAGCACCGTCAATGCTCATCACTTGTGCTGCTGAGGCTCAGGCTAGTCAGAACTGAAATGCAGAGTTTAATCTTGAAGTCTTAGCTATCCCTCGGTATTCTATAGGCAACGCACTCATGAAGTTCACAGAGTAGTAATTATACAGCTCAAAACACCGATGGGCAGTCATAGGATCCCTTAAAGCCTGGACTCACAAGTAGTCCAAAAATATGCTGTCCTGCCAGCACTCATTTCCCTATAAAACCATAAAGCCATTAAGGATATACAAGTCCTATCACTAGGGAAAAGATAGATGTTAAACTCATGGTGATCATCAGAAATAATTTTTTATTAAAGCACTTTTTTTTAATGTCTATTTTGAGAGAGAGAGAGAAAGAGAGAGCATGCACACGAGCTGGGCAAAAGGCAGAGAGAGAGGGAGAGTGAATTCCAAGCAGGCTCCACGCTGCCAGCACAGAGCCTGGTGGGGGGCTCAATCCCACTAACTGAGAGACCGTGACCTGAGCCCCAATCAAGAGTCGGGGTGGCTTAATGGACTGATCCACCCAGGTGCTTCTCTTGAAGCACTTTTAACTCCTATTTTTACCTTTTCTTTTACATTATTAGCTGCAATGAAAATTCAGTATCAATTTTGAGGAAAGCTGCTGAAAAGGAAGACACATTAAGCCCAAAGGTAATCAGATTCCTGAATGCAAAAGATGGTAACTACTGATACTAACGGATGATAATAGACAGTGCACGGGGACGATCGAACCTTCCAGCTCCTCTGACGGGAACACCATCCTCTTGGCTTAGTGTCCCTGACCCCTCCATACCCGTTACCCGCTGCTCTTCCTGCTGTCTAGTACATCTCAGCTTGAAGAATATGGGTGGGAGAATATAATATTTCAACAGGAATGCCTCTGTGAGCCTCATTAGAGTTAAGTGCTGTAAGGGGATATTTTTTTTTCAAGTTCAATGATTGAATGTAATTAAATCTATAATTAAACAATAAAAGACCTCTTCTGATTGACCTTGAGGTTAAAATAAATTTAATTAATTGATCTAATTTAATTGGACCGATTGCACAAAGTTTGGTAAGTAGCAATAAGTAGCTCAAGTGTTCTGTGGGTATGGAACAGCACTAGGAATCCTTTAAGTGTGTAACAGTAGTAGCCATTGCTAAATTCCCAGCATTTGATGATTTGGAGATAGTAACAAGTGAGATGTCCTCTATTCCAAACCTCCAGAAGTAGCAAATAGAGCTCAATCAGATACACCCTGCCATATGTACATCATTATTTCAAATATCCCAGACTACTACTGCTGAAAACTATTCTTGTTTTCCTTTTGAAATTCATGGCCTTTAATTAAGTATACTTGTGGATTTTATACATAATTAAAGAATGCACCGTATATTTTTAAAAGATGTTCATGGAAACTTTTGTTTTAAGCACTGTTGGGCCTAGTTTAGTAAAGAGTAAACGTATGCTGTTCAAATCTCACCGTCTCATTGTGTGACAAAAACCAATTAAAGACAATGACTGGACATCAAACTCTAGGAAAACAGGTGGAGAAAAGTAAACGATATATGTAGAACGAATGTTCATATAAGTCACATGCTTTTAAAGATATTTTGCAATGCATACAAATGAGGCAGACAACTCAAGAATGCTTTTTAAAAGCGATGTGAATTTGCAGACACTTTCTGCACTGATAGGATAGACTGTAGCAAATTAAAAGAGAAATTTGTAAACTTAACTCCACATCCCTCTGTCAATTTGCTAGGGATACATACATTGTTAACATAAAAAACGGAACATAATATGAGGCTAAAATGTGCTCCTTCCAGAGGAAAGAGACCCACACATCCCTTCAGCTCTGACATTTGCAAAGTAGTTTCAAGAATGCACTGGGTGGGGCATCTGCCAGCCATGCATTATTGTAAATTTACGTTTTCACTAGATCTTCGCCAGTTGCACACCAACTGTATTCACCAGAACCCAACTTAATGGGAAAAAAACAGGAACCTGGTGCCACAAACAGACCTGCTTAGCTGAAAAAATGGAAGAGAGTGAACATATGGGCTGTTGCTGCGAGTTCAAAGGCTGCATTCATCAAAAAGAGGTGTTACCTGGGGCGCCTGGGTGGCTCAGTCGGTTAAGCATCTGACTTCAGCTTGGGTCATGATCTGGTGGTTTGTTGTGTTCAAGCCCCACACCGGGCTCTGTGTTCACAGCTCAGAGCCTGGAGCCTGCTTCAGATTCTGTGTCTTCTCTCTCTCTCTCTCTCTCTCTCTCTCTCTCTGTCCTCCCCCACTTACACTCTGTCTCTGTCTCTCTCTCTCAAAAATAAACGTTAAAAAAAAAAAAAAAAAAAGAAGTGCTACCTATTAGGTCAGGTGTGGTGTGGAGCCAACAAAACAAGGAGCCACTAAACCTCCTCTGATCTATTTACAGACCAAAGCCAGAAAACACCAAATAATACCATCCTCCATATTTTGAAGTGTATGTAAAAGGCAGGCATAAATTACAGGAAATCCAGAGAGTTGGAAGGGAAAGCCGACTTTAATGAAAGAGGGAATGAAGAACTACTGGCAATTCTGACCAGGAAAAGGCTGTGATAGGAAAGGAGTTTAAGGGACCACAGTCTGGCAATGTTATCTGAAATATGAATTACTCTTTATTTTTGGAGAAGAGCCATCGAATGCACTCTGTGCTTCCACACCTTTGCTCTCCATGTTCCCATTCCCCCTTACTTTTCTAATGGGGGAAATCCCTGTCTTCAAGACACATCTCACAAGTTTCTTCCTTCAAGTCTTCACTTCCTGCCACCCCGCAACCAGAATTTTCTTTCCTGGGCTTTGCTTACCCTGCTTCGCTGTGTCACATTATCTGTATGTGTATCTCTTGCACTGGATCAAGTACTCTTGGAGGGCAGAAGCCAAATGGAAATCTTTGTTTTACGTCCTTTGGGACTTAGCAGTTTCTGGCACTCTGTACACACTCTATAAATATTTTAGAATCCTTGAAGTGCAAATTAATTCAAATTGTGTTCTTCTTAAAAGGTAGTGAGGATCAGGTGCTCTGAAGGATGAATGGGGTGCAGCAAAGGTGGTAGTGAACCGGGTGTTGAGGGAGAAAACTAATTTCAGAGCACGGTTGGCTGCTCTTGTGATAGGTTGGGGCAGCAGAGATACCCCAAGGGACCCAGAAGAGGAGCACAGAGACGTGGACACATGTGAGAAAAGGAGGCAGAAAGAGCTGATTAGTAAGCAAGACCAGGATGCACCAAATGCAGGATCTTGCAGATGTTGGAAAGGAGGAGGTATCACTGGTCGTAAATAACAGAGCAAGATGAAAGAGGAACTTGAAATCAAGCAGAAGAAATTGGACTTGATGAGAGAAACAATGAAGGGCTATTTACCAATATCTGGTTTGATGAGGCAGAGGCACTGCAAAAATGTTTTTCAGGGAACAGTAATCTGCAAAAATAAATGAGATGTGATTGTGACTAATTTAAAATCAGGCTTAGATAAGGGAGAAGAGTGGTTTTCTTCTTCTATAATGAAAACACCCCTCACTCCAGCTCTCAAACTCAAGGCAGTGTCAGTAATTCTATAGTTAAGTAAATTTATAACAATAAAGTTGACTTTCTCATGGACCAGCCTGTAAGTCTACTTACGATTTATTTACATTTGAAGAGGCAGTGGTGGGTGACGGCAGAGGGATTGAAGATAGACATGTGAGACTAATGCCTATCACTACATGGGGAACGTGGGGCAAATGATTCAATTTCTGTTTCCAGCTTCCTATCTTACCTGAAAAATAGACATAAATAGCACCCACTTTAAGAGTTGTTGAATTTGTCATTTGATACTTGGAAAGTACTTTTTAACAATAAGTACTCAATACATGTTAGCTCTTATTATTTCTTTGGGAAAGATTTTTGTTTATATTTCTAATTATTTAACAAACACTTATAAACACACTGCTGCGGATTATGATCCAACACACAAATGTATTTTAGACTCTAAATTATGTTTTTGCCCCAAAGTTCACTCTTATCCTTTTCTTTCTTCTTTTTTTTTTTTTAAATTGTCATTAATCATATCTCTCAAGTCAGTACCCAAAGAGTCAAACTTCACTCATCTGACCGTAAACAATCATTCACTATGTCCAACTGATTTTACCTCTTTGATACCTCTGGAATCTACCACCATGCTCATGGCCACTGCCCTAAATTAGGTTTTCATCACCTCTCACCTAGACTAATGTCACATCCTCCAATCTGTTTCTCTTTCTCTAGTCCTTTTTAATTGCAACTTTCAGAGCTATTTCTCTAACACATGTCTGACTGATCATGTTTACCCTCAGTTTAAAAGACTTTAATGGGCCCTCACTAATTGGAGAATTACATTCAATTATGTAACATAGCATTATCGGTTGGGATCCTGCCCTTGTGATCTTCACCATTATCACCTCCTGCTGGACTGAACAATTTGTGTCTCTGGCATACAAAATTCTTTCACAGACTCTTGTCATTATGGGTTTTCTGAAGGGGGCTAGTGAATGTATTTTACTCCTATTAAGTCCAATACAGATTTAAAGGTTGGAAACAGTTTCTATCTCTATACATCAAAGCAAGAATATGTAACTAACTTTAAGACAAATATTAAGTTTGAGGAAAAACACATAATCTCCCTCAATTTAGAATTGATATCACAATGTCATTTTTTCCACTTTTTATACATCTCCTTCAATAACTTGAAAACACCTCTGGCAATTAAGAGACAAAACAGATCATTTTGGTTAATAAACAGTGCATCCTGAGTTATAGTGCAGAATTATATCTTTATGCGTACATGCTAATTTACATTTTGTTTCGTCTAAACATAAATTTTAAGTTTTATCTTTCATTGCTTTTTATTGAAGAAGTGGTGGGGAGATGTCTGCCTGGCTTTATTCTACCATCTTGTCAGGAAGTAGGAAAACATTCTCTAATTTTTATTCACCCAGTTATATAGTATTTTACATTGTTTCTTTACCTGTCAATTACCTTGCCTCAAAGACAGGATTTCAAACTTTTGTGTCCAGCTCACATTTCTATTCCAAAGCCTGACACAGTGCCGGCACTTTGTAGATTCTTAAGAGGCATGTGTTGATTGAGAGTCATGTGACCCTCAAGCCCGGGACTCTTATCCTCTAGAAGTAGGTCCCAACCCAATGCATGAAGACCGTTCTCCAGACCTCTTCATCACTCTCATCCTACTAAAGAGTGTCTTTCTTCAATGTCACAGAGGTTTCCCAGATGCCACCCTGTGCTGTTCCTCACGTGGCCCTCACCTTGGACCTTAGAGCGATGTATAACCCCATCAGAAGCCTCAAGACCATAGCAACACAATGACCAGGCGCTTCGTACCAACACATGATTGAAATGACATCAGCAATTGCGGGTCACATGTTAATTTTTGATTGGAGAAGGCATCAGATTTAGGGGTGCCTGGGTGGCTCAGTCGGTTAAGCATCTGACTCTTGATTTCAGCTCAGGTCATGATCTCACGGTTCCCGAGTTCTAGCCCCATGTCGGGCTGTGCGCTGACAACACGGAGCCCGCTTAGGGTTCTAGGTCTCCTCTCTCTGTCCCTCCCCAACTCCTGTTCCTGCACACACTCTCTCTCAAAATTAAATAAACTTTAAAAAATAAAAAAAAAACATCGTATTTATATTTAGTTAACTGCTCACAGACTTTTTTGATTGGAAATGGTTATATAACTATAACTTCCTCATTTCAAAATACCATTCTGACTAGTTAAAATATGGCAACTGCCATAACATCTAAATATTTCTTCTCCCCATCTTTTACTACATAATCAGTGAACCACTTTATGCATTTTCCTAGCCTTATCGCTACTTCTTTCCTTTAGCAAGATGTCTGTATGGCCTTAGCACAAGGCAATATCATACCATGTAGTCTGTTTTCTTGACGTTAACATTCTTAAAATGCATACCTGCATGCTTTATCATTTACTTATGCATGTAAGTTGAATCAAATAGGCTAAGCATGTGCTTCTCTAATTCTGACTCTATCTCTATTACTTGTTCCCAGTGCAGCAGCAGACCCTGCTCCTTTCCCAGGTGGTATGTTTGGGAAGAGGGCTGAAGTGTCTTTGCCTCTGCTGCCTTCATACATTCAATGCGTTAATGATACCCACCAAAATCTGCTAATAGAGACATGTATTCAATTATATACGTTTGCCATCATTTAGGAGTAAATATATTATCATGTTTCTTACTTTCTTTCCTGTAATAAAAAGAGATTTAATTTCCAATTATCATAGTGCAAATTTTCTCTATGCATGAATTGTGGCCATGGAGTTGCTGCAAGGGAGCTTCCCTTTCCTATATTTACCTAGCATTGCCTAGAAGCTGAATAAATAGTGTTTGCACATGATAGGTAGTAATCAAGAATTTCGACTAAATGAACAACAGTATAGATGCCATTGGGGATAAAAAATACATTTCAAGTATAACTGAAATACAGTTTTACTCACTTGATAGTATCTCAATGTTGACTACTAAGAGGTTTTTAATTTTTAATCTTTATTTCTTTATTTTGAAAGAGCATGCGTGAGCAGGGGAGGGCCAGAGTGAAGGACAGAATCTCAAGCACGCTCCATGTTGCCAACGCAGAGCCAATGTGGGGCCAAATTGTGCGGAAATCACCATGAAGTGGTGATATCATGACCTGAGATGAAATCAAGAGTTGGGCGCTTAACTGGCTAAGCCACCCAGGCATCCTTAAATATGACGTCTTATCCAATCAAAACTCAGGCTAAGCAGGTGCCCCTTGACTACTAAGCTTTAACTACTATTATGTGTAACTCCATATAAATTTAATATCAGTGAAGAATTTTCACACTTAGGGAGGTTAAATAAGAACCAAGTTAGAAGGAAAATGTAGAAGCTCTCAGGTGTAGAAGTATTAGTCCTGGTTTCACCATTTACTGATTCCTTGACCCTGGCAGAACGATTCACACCTATGAAGCTCAGTTTTCTTATTTATCAGATTAGATGTATCTGCCTTCCTTTTTTTTTTTTTAAAGAGCAGTTTTATGAAGAACATAGAAAATAAAGCAGGTAAGTGAATTTTTATAACACGGCAAGTTTTAAATTAAAATTAAGATGATTTTTTTTTTGAATTTGCTATCTTCCTGTCACTTGCTTTTATAGAACTTACAGTTAGCCTGAAAAATTCTAAATGTATGTGTGTAGAAAAAGACACTAATGGTTTCTTATTTATTAATGATTTGAGTATATGTTCTTCTAATCTGGGTTGGCATTTCCTAACTTCATTGTGGCTTTTCAAGTTTCATGACTTGGATGTTATATAATCTAATAATTCCTCTGCTTTTTTTTTCATCTCAGTGGCTTCCAGTCAAGCGAAGGCTCAAATTCAAGCATCTTGGAGAGTTTTGTTTTGTTTTCGTGTTTTGTTTCAGTTTGTTTTGTTAGCTTCTGAAGCTTCCTGCGATCTTGCAGCCTGTAACCTGCAAGGTCTCTTAATCCCATAAACTCTAAATCACATCCCCTACTCTCCAAAGTACATACCATTTATCTGTTCTTACAGCCCACCTGGAGTTTCTTGGTCATCAGGAATACTGTGTGTTGGCCCCTAGGTCATGGGAGACGCGTGTTACTCAGCACACATGTAAGCTGCCTAAATTTAACAACTATGACTTCTGCACGAATAAATGATGTCTGCTTGTTCAGTAGTGCTCCGGGGTATAGTAAATTTCGATTTCTCTGTTTTAGTCTTGTTGGTACGCATGTCTAATTATGCTTGTTGGTTTAGCACCGTGTGGAGAATGGGAGGTAATGTTATTATTGAGAGTTTGCTCATCTTGAAGTGTCAGTCACAGGACTAACACGGAATATCTAGAGTTGAAACAACATGACTAAGATTGGGTCAACATTGCTTCCAGGCTCTGTATAATTTTAGAGATTTATAACTTGGAAGTAAATATTCACATCGAGCTTAACCATGGCAGGCCTTTTCTGACCCTCCTCACTGTGTTTCAGATGATTTCCAAATCGAGTGAGAAGATGACTGGCATTTGGGGGATCATTTTTTGTTGTGTTTTGTTTCTGGTTACTCTCTGGATTTTCAAATGGCTCATTCCATTTAAATAAAGTAGACTGCACGACTGGTTTTTTTTTTTAAATATATTTCAGACAGGTAGAAATGTATATGCATTACGTATAAATACCAATGCCTTCAAGCTTCCCATTTCAAAACTATTGTGACTGGATCAGTTAATCCATAAATGCTATTGAAACTAAAGAAATGCGTTTCAAAGAGCCACTGAAATGACTTTTATTTACTTGGTAGTGTCTCCATCTTTGACTACAAAATTATAATTATTATCATGTGCAGATTCATATAATCTTTTTATAATATAGGGCATATTGTGTCTTGATTTGCACTTTGCAGTTTCCTAAAAATTACCTGCAATTCTGTTTCTCTAAACTCACCCTTTTGATTAACAAGGTTGCAGCATCTGTTCTCAAATTAACTTTTCGAAATCCTATGGCAAAAGGTACCAGTTCTGCCAGTTTTCATTTCAGAAGTAGATGTGTGAAGTTGTTACCTCCGTGGGATTCTGAGATATGATGACTAAGTCTCTCCTGTTCTCAGCCAAACTCAACAAGCTCAAGCAAGGTAGGAATCTGCACGTACGTGTGCGCTGGGCTGGAGGAAGAGTGTAGTCCTGTTTGTGACCGAAAAAGGTAAGAAACTCTTTTGTTTCTTCTTTCTAATACAAATCTACCCACTACTAGTGATGTGGCCTTGGGCTAGTTACATAACCACTATTTGGCCCATTTTCAATTTTGTTAAAATGAAAATGATGAATAGTACCTGTTTCATAAAGTTGCTCTGAAAGTGAAAGAAGCTAATGTAGATAAACATCTTAGAAGCATGCCTGGCTGTTACTACTTTAATCTTTAAGCTTTGTGGCTAAAGACCCTTTAGTATTTTTAAGAGGCAGGAACCCATCAGAAGATGGTTTGCCTCATTTTAAATATGCAAAAAGTTCTCTGAAAGCACTTAAAGGTCAAGCATTTTGTTAGGCCTCAGAGCCCTAAGATCATGGAAGAGTTCATAATAAAAGACAGAGAGAACCCAGAAAATAGCAGTAGAGAACTTAAAAAATGTTTTTTTTTTTTTTTACTGTTTATTTTTGAGACAGAGAGTGAGGAGGGGAGGGGCAGAGAGAGAAAGGGAGACACAGAATCCGAATCAGGCTCCTGGCTCCCAGCTGTCAGCACAGAGCCCAACGCGGGGCTCAAACTCACAGACCATGAGATCATGACCTGAGCCAAAGTCGGACGCTTAATCGACTGAGCCACCCAGGCGCCCCAGTAGAGAACTTTTGAAAGAAGGATCTGTATCTGAATATGTAGGTTTCTTGGAGTAGAGCATAAACTTTTGGGCAACAACCTGCTTAGGCGCTGCCTTGAAATACAAATGTGAACTGTGGATTTCTGGAACTCCTTCCTCGTTAGTTGCAGGTGAGATCATTCCACAGATACTAAAGCAAGACACACTCCGCTTATGGCCCAGATGTGGCCACTCGTGATTTTGAGAAATCCTCTCAAATTATTTGAACCTGTTACATGACCAGGTAAGTGAGGCTAAAATACCTGCTTCAAAGTGTGGCTTTGAGAAAAGAGAGAACACAGCATACTATGTACTAATACAATGTAACGTTTATTTACTGTCCTCTCCTTGACTCTCACCAAAGGCTCAACAAGACACAGTGAGGTAGAATGTGCCTTTTCCCTGGTCTCTCGGGCTCTGTCCACAGAGATAGAAATGCTGTAGCCCAAGCAGGTGTGGCAGTGAGTATATCTCCCCAGCATACAAGAATACCCTGGCTAAGGGTGCCTGCTGGCCTAGGCGGTCACGCCTCCGACTCTTAATTTTGGCTGTTTCATGAGCCCCACGTCAGGCTTAGTGCTGACAGCAGGGAGCCTCTTTAGGATTCTCTCTTTCCTTCTCTCTCTTCCACACCCACTCCTATCTCTCCCCCCCGCCTCAAAATAAATAAACTTAAAAAAAAAAATAAAATAAAAGACTACCCTGGCTAATCGTTTTTCCCAAGGAAGCCAAGGGAGTAAATGTTTCTGGTTTATCTCCACCCAAAATTATCCTCTTAGTGAAGAGCAATCAAGATGCAACACAGCCTAGGGATGCCTGGGTGGCTCAGTTGGTTAAGCGTCCAACTTCAGCTCAAGTCATGATCTCAGGGTTTGTGGGTTCGAGCCCCATGTCGGGCTCTGTGCTGACAGCTAGCTTAGAGCCTGGAGCCCGCTTCACGTTCTGTGTCTCCCTCTCTCTCTGACCCTCCCTGTTCACACTGTCTGTCTCTCTCTCTCTCTCAGAATAAACAAACAAAAAAACATTAAGGAAAAAGATGCAACAGAGCCTAATCCCTCATTATCACCACGCCTAGTTTTTGTTACGATTAGCAAAAGTATTTCTGGAGGGAAGAAAAAGTGAAACATCCAGTCTGCACCAGTAGCTCCCATACCAAAATATAATCTGGATACCAAACTGTTAAAGATGTAGCAAAAATATTTGAATTACTCCTAATTGACGCTTAGTATATTCTAAAATTCAGCCACATCACAAAGGTACATACTCTTAGTAGAAAAAACAGGGAAAAGAAATCAAGGTGAAAGAGATTAAAAGCCAATTATTTGCTGAAACAGAGGTAAATTGATGCAGTACACACACACACACACACACACACAAGAAATAAGCTCATTGAACAGGGTGTTTGTGTACTGATAAACTGATGTGTAGAATTCAGTCCAATACCACTGGTACTATGGATACTAGTTCAACTCTCTACCAGAACTATGGGATACTAATAGAGATGAAACGTAAGGCAAAGAAAGCAAAATGCCTAATTATTATTTTTTATAATTTAATTTCCCCTTTTGCCCAAATTCCCTTTCCTTTTACTACTACTACCTATAGAAAGTTAATTTCCAAGAAAGTAAGGCAATAGCCTGCCTTTCTAAAACTGCATAGGTTTACAAAACCCATTTCTTTCCTATTTTCTAAATAGCTGTAGGCAGAATCATGAAAATTATAGAAAAACACAATCTTCCTCTACTTTATCTTGATATGCATTCTATATTGTGTCACCGGTAGGAAAAGTAATATCTTGCCTTCATGCACAGTTCAGCATAGAAAAGGTAATCTATTTGAATAACTATGCAAAGAGCTTCAGCTAAGCAATAAAAGCAAGTCAAGAAAGTATCTACACCTCATCCTTCTATGAATGCTTTACAATGGGAGCATGTAAACTTCTGGCTGAATAGCAGGAGGTCATCAGACTTAAACTTCCGGCCAGGCTAATGTTGTATAGCACAAAATCCACACTAAAAATATAAGAAAAAAAAAAAAAAAAAAAAAAAAAAAAAACCCAAAAAACAAAAAACAAAAAAAACTTCCTGTAGTTGGACATCTCTGCTTTTCCTAAAAATTATGAAGCAAAGTATTATCTTGACTTCTGTATTGTACAATTCCAAAGATGAGTTTCTATGTTTTTATAATTTTTTAATCTCCATTTATTTTTGAGAGAGGGAGACAAAGTGTGAGTGAAGGAGGGGTAGAGAGAGAGGGAGACACAGAATCTGAAGCAGGCTCCAGGCTCTAAGCTAGCAGCACAGAGCCCCATGCAGGGCTCGAACTCACCAAACGTGAGATGAGACTTGAGCTGAAGTTGGAAGCCTAAACCTATTGAGCCACGCAGGTGCCTTCCCTGCGTTTATTTCTGAAGCATTTCCTCCTATTTATCAACCTTTCAGTGTTGGATTTTTCCTAATTCCTTTCTATCATTTGGAGAGAAGTACTTGGAGCTTAACTTTTAGTATCGAAACTATTTCCGAGAGAAAAGCCATGTGAATTTATTTGTAGAGATCCAAGAAAAAGAAAGGAGAGTTGGCCTTATTTTTTTCATTAATAAAAATAATGTCGTAAGCAAACAAATTACACAGTATTAGGTCACCCAAGGTCATCTTGACAGAAGTACAATGTCCATGTTTACCTCATGTAATTTTTATAGCACTATCAGCAATCATTTGTAAATTGCTTACCTCTCTAGAAATGAGGAGAAGGCACATTTGGCCAAAACTCCTCTGATAACTAGGACTTCTCACACGATCACCAGATTGGGAGTCATCTGTCAAAAACCTTGAGGGACCCGGGAATTTAAAAAAATTCATTTTACTTCAAAACACTGAAGGAGAATAGCCTTCTTGTTTATATTTGGAATCAGAGTTCCCATTGTTGAATAGGCTATAAATTAAATGCTTTAAAGGACTGTCTAAACCCAAACATTCTAACTCTCTTACCGGTGACATAACTGCTAACACCCCATGCCCTCTGTCGCAGCTTTGATTATGTTGCTCACGAGGTTTGAAATCTTGCCAGATAGAAATACCTTAATTATTTCCCACTTGGGTATAATTTCATACAAAAGCTACAATTTATAGAAAGGGGCCAACCCCAAATAATTTTGCCTAAACGTTTGCTTAAGTGTGAAAAACTTTTGTTTGTGAACTGATGTTACGTATAAAAAAAGAGATCAGAGCCTAGGACTGAGGCCTTTAAGCTCCCAGTGATTCCCAAACTTGGACACACAGAGGAATCCACTGGGGGTCTTTTAAAAACTATGATGCCTTACTCCCACCTGCAGCCGTTTGATATAATGCATTGGGTTTGCAATCTACACGTAGAGACTTTTATTTTTTTAAATCCAGGTGACTTTATTATATAGCAGTTTGGGAACCACTGAGGGGGATGTGGATTCACAGGCTTTGGGATGGACCAGAACAACACTCTTCTAGCTCTTTCCTCACTCAAAAGAAGTTGTATAAATGATGATTGTTTGCAAGTTTCCTTTCCACTCCCTCCCTTCATAACCTCAGGGAAAATGGAGCCATTGCCTCTGTCTCATGATTTTTCTTAAAGCTTTAGGCATGTCTACAATGGGGGAAAGTACCAGAAAGGATATTCATCTTAATTATGTTAATCCTCCTTAGCCAAGAAATGGGAAGTTGAGATCATCCCTCTGGATCAACAGAAATATGTTTATCATTGCCACAAAACTGTTTGGGGGCAATTTGAATACATCCTTCAGGTTTGTAAAAGATTCATGAAATAGCACTATATTTCCCTGTGGGTCACTCTAAACCATGTAGAATACCAAAAGCTCTGACTTAAAAAAAAAAAAAAAAGTCCCAATGTTATTATTTCAGAATTCTAAGTGATTCTGTATGTGTACATCAAGTTAACTCTATAGTAGTCACTTTGATTTTTGCCTCTTCATCGAAAGTATTTTCAACTCTATCTCTTTAGCAGGATTTTCAAATAAATGGTAATGTTCAAATATGTAATAATAGGGCTTTGTAACATCTTTGTGAGACAAAATGCAGAAATGTTTAGAAAGATTGATTTTTATTAGACACTTGTGAGGTAAATATGCTTTAAATTTTTTTTAACGTTTTATTTATTTTTGAGACAGAGAGAGACAGAGCATGGGTGGGGAAGAGGCAGAGAGAAAGGGAGACACAGAATCTGAAGCAGGCGCCAGGCTCTGAGCTGTGAGCAGAGAGCCCAATGTGGGGCTTGAACCCACAAAGTATGAGATCATGACCTGAGCCAAAGCTGAGCACTCAATCAACTGAGCCACCCAGGTCCTCTGAGGTTAATATGCTTTTGAAACAATTTTACATGGGCTAAAAATGAGACAAAATGTATTTCCTTGGGGCGCCTGTGTGACTCGGTTAAGCGTCCAACTTTGACTCAGGTCATGATCTCATGGTTCGTGGGTTCAAGCCCCACGTCGGGCTCTGTGCTGCCAGCTCACAGCCTGGAGCCTGCTTCAGATTCTGTGTCTCCCTCTCTCTCTGCCCTTCCTTTGTTCATGCTGTCTCTCTCTCTTTCTCTCTCTCTCAGAAATAAAATAAAACATTAAAAAAATGTATTTCCAGAGATTTCATAGTACTGAAATTGGTTTGTGATTTCTGGCATTTTAAATATTAGAAGTCTTCTTAGATATACATAAGCATAGTGCCAATTTTTGTCACAGTTTCTACACCTTTTTATTTATTTATTTCAGTATAGTGGACACACAATATTGCATTAGTTCCAGGTATACAACGGAGGGATTTAAGATCTCTGTGTGTTACCCTATGACAATAACATCTGTCACTATTACAACATCATTGACTATATTCCTCATGCTGTGCCTTTTATTTCTGTCTTATTCATTCCTTAACTGGAAGTCTCCTCCTTAACCCATTTTGCCCATCCCTCACTCTCCTTCCCTCTGGTGAATTTAATTTATTGACTATATCAGGAACTAGAGAGCTTATCTGCTTTCCTTCTTTTCTTAACTAGTATTAACCAAACTTACCTTCCAAATATATTTAAATATTCAATAATAAAAATAATAACAGTTAAAGTAATAATAGTAGTTAACATTTTGTTAGGAACATGCTAAACACGGCACATGAATTATTTCAATGATGTCTTCTAACTTTCAGTAGGCAAGAATTTTTGTCATCCCCATTTCCTAGATATGGAAATAAGATTAGAGATATTAAATGATTTTCCCTAGTTACACACAGAGTAAAAGATAAGAGCCAGGATACAAACCGAGGTAACTTATCTCTTGAATCCATGCTCACTGTAACATAATACAATTAACACAAGAGCTTAACTAAATGTGTAACAACTAAACATCCTGAAAGAAAGCTTAAAAGCCATTCATAATATGTTATTTGGCCAGTATAATATGTTGTTCAGATATTTAGAAACATGAGTGCCTATGGATTTTATTTTATTTTATTTTTAACCAAATACTCGGTAGCACTTACGTGCAGTTCTTGTTTTCACATAGTGGGTTGATAATTAACCATATCTGAAATTTTTTTTTCATAATAAATACATATACATATTTTAAATACTATTTAAATTATTACCATCTGTTTATGCATTTAGTGAGGCTCTTAAGAAATATGAGTTAATATATTAAATAGAAGAATATTTATTGCCCATTCAGGGTGCAAAGCTCACATCCTTTCTGTTAGCTGACGATCACATGAGCATTAGGGACCAGGATCCTTAGAACATCAAACTCAAACAGCTTAACCTATAACTGGTTCCTTTCAAGGACTTTCATTTAAAAACCCCAGCAATGTTAGATTTTCCTTGTTGCTACATTCACAGGACGATATGTATTCTGATGTACTAAGACAATGCCTAGAATTCAGCCATTCCTCTTGTAAATTATTATCATTCTATAATTACAGATATAAATTGGCATACATTTTAGATGGAATATCTAAGAAGTCTATAAATTCTAAAAAGAAGAATTAACTTTTAAAAATGAACTCACTACATTGTGGACACAGACCAAAAAACCATGTAAGAAGTCGTGATAAACATAACAGAATTAAAATTGTCCTTAATTCAGAGAAGATGCTGGGGTAGTTGAAGCTACTGAAGATACACACAGACACACTCACACACACACACACATTCATACATCTTAGAAATATGAGGAACGTGCAGGATGTTGTAGTCTTTTGACAAGACAATAAAAAACCATGTAAATCTAATAATTAAAGGTTGATGGATGTTTATGCCTGACATCATTACATCATCGCCATCTACAGGGGAGCACACTGCTAGACTCAGTACGTCAGTCTCTTTATCTACCATAATTCTATGAGACAGATACTATCATCATTGTCAGTCCACAAGTGGGAAAGCCAAGTTCTAGAGCAGTTAACTAACATATCCAGGATCTAACATACAGACTTGATAGCTATACTTGATCTGAAACATCATGCTCTTTCCTGTGTACCACAGTAACTTAAATTATCTGTTTTTGTCTGATTCTAAATGGGCTCTTACCTGAGCAGGAGAGAAATACAGGCGTATATGTGTGGAATTTTGTCATAAAAGTTTCCAGAACCATAAAATACGAGTATCATACATTCTCCATTAAATGATCAAAAATGTAAATTAAGAAGCACTTTTACTAAGAACGATCATTATTTCAGGCTTGTTAGTGACAATTTGAGTCTTTCAAATAAGTTCTAATTAGAAACATTAATAAAGTTTCATAACATGCAGTTCTCATATTAGTCATATGATTTTAAAATATTGAAAGAAATACATAAATAACCTTCAGTAGGCAACATGAAAACATTTTGAAAAGTGAGTAATCAATACAAATGACCCCATCTTCCCAGTACTTGCTGCAAAACTTAGCCCTAGTCTCTCAGGTGCTGGAAGGCATGATGATTTATGCCATTTGGGGAAAAAGAGAATAAATGGCATAAAGTATGAGAACAATTCCAGGCAACTTAAAACTTTAAATAGCAGAAAAGACTATAGCAATTTTTAGAGTCGTTAATTACAAACACCTAAAATTAATTTTATTAATGCTCTAAAGTGGGAGCAGAATGTTGGGACTCTGATAATAATTCAAGACTGAAATCCTCAAGAAACACATGATCTTACTGCTGTGGTTGGGCCTCTTTGCTTGCACCCTACAGACTTCTACCTCTACATTCTCACTGACATTCTTTAAAGAGAAGTTATCACTTAATTCGTAACTCAAGTTCCAAATTTAAGCAAATTCTTAGGTGTGAAAAGAATAAATAGCACCAACAAAAGAAACTTGGTTTCTAATCTCACTTTGCTGAAAATAATGAATCTAGTGAGCTTTCAGTTTCCTCATATGTCAAGTGGACTTTTGCATTGGATCAGTGGCTCTCAGACTTCAATGAGCATCACAACCGCCAGGAGCACTTGTTAAACAGACTACCAGACTCTACCAGAGTTTCAGATTTTTTGACTTTTTAAAAAATTTTTCTTATAATTTATTTATTTTTAAGAGACAGAGAGACAGAGTGTGAGCAGGGGAGAGGCAGAGAGAGAGGGAGACATAGAATCTGAAGCAGAATCCAGGTGCTGAGCTGTCAGCACAGAGCTTGATGCAGGGCTCAAACTCATGAACTGCAAGATCATGACCTGAGCTGAAGTCGGCCACTTAACTGACTGAGCCACCCAGGTGCTCCAGATTCTTTGACTGTTTGAGGTCAGGTGGGGGAATTTACATATCTAACAAGTTCCTGAATGATGCTGATACTGCTGGCCTAGGGAACACACTTTGAGAACCACTGAATTACATGACATCTAAGGTGTCTATTATGTCTATCATTCTAATCTTTCCATGTGAAGATTTCAAATTATTTCCCCAAGTTTTCCTTGAACAATACAGTAATACCAGCCTTTTCACATCTTTATTATACAAATAATAGAATAACTGTATCCTTATATTGGACACTCATAGACACACATCAGTATTTTCTGGCATGTTTTTAGGAGAATGTACCTATACTACACCTGTCTTTTGTCTATTGTCTATTGTTCCTTTTATTAACATTATAGATATGAGGACAGAGAAATTAACTTCCTCAGAAGCTTGTGAGTATATATATATATATATATCTATATATCTATTTATAGATATATACATATCTATCTATATAAAAAAACAAAACAACAACAACAACAAAATTTGAGTTAAACTTGGCTTTATATACCTACATATATATCTGTCTATAGATAGATATTTTTTGCTTTTCTTCTGGGTCACTAAATTATGCCTTGGCTCAATCTTATTTAAAGATGTGTCTGATATTGTATCTTTCACTGAAGAAAGGTTTTGAAAATATTTCGGTATCTCTATCTGCTCTAGACATGAATAGATTCAAATCTGAATCAACACAACAATCTCAAGGTGCAATTTTTCTGGGTAATAGTGTGAACACAATGATACCAACAGTCAGAATAATTATTATCACAGCCCAGCATAGTAGTTTGAATGTGTATCTGTTGTGTCAGCTTTGATATGAGTTCTGGGTATAAATATCGGTTCCATAATGCTTTTTTTTTCCTTTCTTTCAAAGAGACAAGTTCAACAGGAGCTCTTTAGCAGTCATGAGGCTGGGACAAGGTTATATAGTTGCCTGATATTTCAGGCGCTCTCCTGCCACTCAGCTCTTACTGCAATACTTAGCAAATAATTGTCTGCAAAAAGCACGGGGAGGAATGCTACAACAGACTTCGTTACCAGTGGGGTTATTCCCTCACAACAGCTCTGGGGCTCAGGATCCTTCGATAGTTTCCTCACAGCAGATCCAGATTAGTTTTCCCATGTATAGAGGTCAATATGAAAAGATTGCATTGCCTTTCACTCCTTTTATATTCAAACCACAGAAATGACTAGTGTCTGGATTTCGACTATGTCTTCTCTACATGGAAATGAATCACGAGTATAATTTAAGACATCTTCTTATCAGGGCAAGAGTCTTTTTTTATGTCCTAACATCCTGAGGGAGCTGTGAGAACTTCACTGGTCTGGTCTTGAACCCTGAGCTGGCCAAGCCAGGGCGCTAAGTGGTGAGGTGTGCCAACTGCTCAGGAAGTCAGAGAGTAAGAAAGCTTTGTTCAGCCAACCAGTCTTCATGTTGCTCTTAGACTGGATTTGACATCACTTTACTCTACTCCAGCTCCTGTGTAATGACTGTTTGATACCCAAGGTTTTTCTTACAGTTTGGTATCCAAGGTTTTCCATCTGGACTTTGCCATAAATTGTCTGCTCGGGGATATTTGGTATAATTCCTTATTATAAATAGTGGTATAAAAATAATGAAAATAAAAGTATGTATTGTATGATTTCTGGTCATTTTGGACCCTGGGATAAAATCTGAAAGAGGAGACACATAGGTCTTTAAATGTTGTCCTCAATTACCAATAGGGTCTAATCTGAGTATGGAAGCACAAATAGCAAAGAGCCAAGACTAATGACAGTTCTACTCATGTTGCCAAGTGTCAGATTATACTCCCATTAGATTATCAGCACATGAGTAAAATCACTAATTGCCTGCCATAGAGCAAATGTTTACTAAGTTACCAAGGTTATCAAATTAGGTATAGAAACTTGTTTGTGATGAAAAACCTCTATAATCAGGCTAAATATCACTTTTATGCACAGCCCATGCTTTAGCCAACCATGTTTCCTGGTAAAGGGTCCTTGGACTCGAATACTCCCTTTCCCTCAGCGTTTGTCACAGATATCCTGCAGTGCTTCCTGCTTCTTAACTGGACATGCCTCTTCCTCGTGTGGATACCCAGTCACATTTTGTTCTTCTCTTGCAAGCATTTAAATAATGTATTTGAAGCTGCACAGTTCAAATATCAACTCTGCCATGAACTAGCTATGACTTTGGCAAATTCTTTAGCACCCAAGTCAAAATTTTCTCATCTAAAACATGAACTAATAATAACTGCTTCACAAAGTTGTTGAGAGATAACAAATGAAATTAAGGTTTATAATGTATCTGCACAGAGCTCAATAGATTTTTTTTTTGTTGTTGTTACTACAAAACACCATAGGGGTGCTTGAGTGACTCAGTTGGTTAGGCTTCAGACTCTTGATTTTGTCTCAGATCGTGATCTCATGGTTTGTAAGATGGAGCCCTGAGTCAGTCTCCAAGCTGAAAGCATGCTAAAGGTTGTCACAGAGTAGTCTGTCTATCTATCATCTATCTATCTATCTATCTATCTATCTATCTATCTATCTATTATCTATTTACTAGTTTTTTTAGAGAGAGAGAGAGTATGTGAGTGGGGGTGAAATGCAGAGGAAAAGAGGAAGAATGAGAGAGAGAGAGAGAGAGAGAGAGGATCTTAAGCAGGCTCTGCACTCAAGGGTAGCCCAAAGCAACACCTGATACCATGACCCTGGGATCATGACCTGAACCGAAATCAAGAGTCAGTTGTTCAACTGACCAAACCACCTGGGTGCCTCTATGACGGTTGTCATAGAAAATATTAATTGTAAATAGAGTGAATCTTCTAACTTAAAACTATTTTTAGAGTCCCCATAATTGTCTAGACTGGACTAGAGAATTGCCATACATTTTAGTGAATCATATGTATCAAAAGAGAAAGAGTACATAGGCACATGTTTGTGCACATACATTTTTTAAAAATAATTTTTACTGTACTGAGAAAAAAAATCCAGGGGCACCTGGGTGGCTCAGTCGGTTAAGCGTCTGACTTCAGCTCAGGTCATGCATGATCTCACGGTTCATGGGTTTGAGTCCTGCATTGGGCTCTGTGCTGACAGCTAGCTCAGAGCCTGAAGCCTCTTTCGGATTCTGCTTCTCCCTCCCTCTCTAGCCCACCCCCTCAAACCCCTGCTCACACTGTCTCTCTCTCTCTCTCTCTCAGAAATAACTTAAAAAAAAAAATCCATACCTAAGAAACTCCCGTCTTATACTTTCATGAATATTCTTACATTTAACTTAAGAGAGTATAGACAACCAATCTATGACTCCAAATAAAGTTATGATTCTAAGCACTTTGGGGAAGGTAAAACATTGAGTTAATAATCACAATACACAATGGCTCACTATTAGAGCCTTCTCCTGAACAGCTTTTCACAGAGATGGCACAGGGTGAAAGCATGATGATAGAGTGTAGGTACCTTTGGAACAATGAGCTGCAAGTGGCCAGAATCAGCAAGTAAATTTGCGGGTTTTGTCCATAAATGCCTTCACTTGTGAGGACCACTTGGCAATCTCCTGCCATGGGGAGTATTCACCAGTTCTCTCCCCACTGTTCTTTGCTTCATCCTCCCGGTACACTCTATCCAAGAGTAAGGCCCAATTTAATTAAACTTTTTCATTTAATTTGATTATTTGAACTTCAGGTGTTCAGTTTGGATTGATGATCCTTGGCTTTTGATGTGTTTATTCCACTGGTCTAAACCTGGCCCACTTCTATGTATTTATTTAGTTAGTTAAATAGTGAGTTTAACATTATAATAAAAACCCACGGGCCCAACATCTCAAGGGTCTAACTATGAGATTGTGATAATATTGATCATTATTATTTATACTGATTTTGTTAAAGGTGAAATAAATATAAGTATTACCCTCTGACAACATAAAAAATATGTGAGAGTGGACAAACAGCTTTATTTTCTCACTGTCCACACCCCTTCTTCTACCTCTGCCTGCTTCATATGATTCTGGTGGTCTGCCAGTCCAAATACCCCAACCAGCCACAGGATGGGTATGTGGTCCAGGCCTGGTCCATCCAGACAAACCACCACCTGGTTACAGTGAGTGGGCCAAAGATGGACATCTGGCCAAAGAGAGACAATCGGAATGTTGCACACTAATGCTGAGAGATGGTACCTTCACCTTCCTAAGGATTTGCTAACCTAGGATTTTAGGACCCATCCATTGTTTTTGCCAATCTCCTCACACCTGCTGTCTTGTAAAGAGAATCTATCTGGGGAAAAAAGGAAAGGAAACATGCTCAGAAAAGCAGAGATTATATTGGGAGAAGGAAAATCCTAAGGGTAAAATGTGAGTCCCATGAGTCACTGAGACCAATTCTATTCTGGTAAAATATGACAAGAAATTCCTTTTGATTTGTCAACTAATTTGGCTTACTAGAAAGTGAAGTTCTCAATCTTCAACCTAAGGTTTAATCTCCTACTGAGGAAAGGTATTATGTCCTGGTGTTTAAGAGCATAAACCCTAAAACTAGATTATTTGGATATCCTATATATGTCACTTACCAATTCTGAAACTTGGCACACTCAGTTCATCTTTCCCTTTGTCCCCTTCTCATCTGTAAAATGGGATAATAATGGTACCTGTTTCCATAGGCTTTTGTAAGAATGAAATAAGTTAATTTATATAAATAACTTAGAATATGCTTGGAACATATATAGTGATCAATAAGCCTAAAAATTAATTATTTTCTTCAAACCATTACAATAAAAGATTTCTGGTATAATCCATGTTTCCATCTACAGAATTGATTACAATAATAATTATAGTCACTATTTGCATTTATTCAACAACTACTTACTGAAAGCCTACCAAATACAAGAAAACACCATTCTAGGCTGGGTTACAGCAATGAGTGAAACTCCACAGAAATTTAAATCCTTCACATTCTATTTTCTAAAAAGATAACAAACAAAACAATGTGGCAAATATAATAATAGATATTGATAATGCTATGTAGAAAAATATAGTCAAAAAGGGGCAAAAGACCATAGCCTCTGTTGAAGCCCTCGATCTGTGCGTCTACCTTAAAGAGAATGGCTGGGGAAGGCCTCAGAGAGAAGGCATTATTTAAGCAAACTCTTAATGCAGGTGAAGAAGCCAGAACATTCCAAGCAGAGGAATTCCAGAAAGGGCAAGTGCAAAGCTGTGGATAGGAGCAACTTGTATAAGTTTGAGGAAGAGTAAAAAAAAATGTAATGGGAGACTAATAAGAAATCTGAAAGGTAATAAGAGACAGAGATTTTGTAAAACCTTCTGAACCATTGTACCAGTTTCAGCTTTTATTTTGAGTGACATAGTGAGGCACTGGGGTGTGGGGGTGTGGGGTTGAACAGAGAAGAGCTATGCTCTGATACACTGTTTTATGATTATTCCGTCTACTTTGTGGAGAATGGGATTGGGGGAGGATCCCACCAAGAATATTGTTAGGAAGGATCCCAGCCCAGCTGATGCTTTCCTTGTGTTCCCATGAAGTTCCCTTGTGCTCCATAAAGGATAAGCTGGCAAGCTCTCAATCAACACTGTCTGCACAGAGCTCAGAGCATAGTCCAGACGTCCCTGTTCCCACAAATCAGACACATATAAACTTTCCTTGGCACTGTTTGGCTATTCCCAAGTCAGTGGCCCTCAGACATGACCCCAGCTTTCTATATTTTGTACCTCACTGGTTCAGGGTTGAGGTCCTTTTACTATAAAGTGGAGTGCACACCCACGTTAGCTAGGGAATGGATCCATTGACCATGGGGAAATGACATATGGCAAGGAACTGATTCTTGTGTACTCTCTCTCTCTCTTCTTCCTGTACCACTTGAGCCTGTAGTGCATGCTGTTTGTTCTCAGTGAGCTCAAGTCATTCTCTGGACTCTCCCTGCATGATATTTATCTACCTTTTGACCTTGATTGCATCTATGTTATATTCTATCCTGTGACACAGCCTGACCACCATAATGAAGCGATATCCATGAGAGAGATGATGGTAGCTTGGAGCTGGTAGCAGTGGGGGAGTCGGTGAGAAAAAATAGTTTGTGGCTCTATTTTGAGGGCAGAGGCAAATTGACACTGATTGGAAGTAGGATGTGGACTGAAGACACAGAGCAGTGAAAGGTGACTTGAAAGACTAAACAATGGAAAAAGAGAAGGACCCTATTTATTATTAGCAGATGGAAATCCTCAAAGATGAGTCTATGTGAAGCTAAGTACAAGTTGTTTTGTTTTCAGAGATGTTGATTTGAAACAGGGGCTATTGGATAAACAAGTGGAGGTGGTGAGCATTGGTTTGACAAGTGGGTCTGAGTTTAGGGTAGACATTGAAGCTGAGATGTACATTCAGAAGACATTAGCACATAGATGGCAAGTAAAACCATGAACCGGATGAGATCATCAGGAATGAGTATAGATAAAGAAGTGGGCCAAAGACAAATCTGGGGCACCCCCAAGGCCGGAGAGGGGAAGAGGAGCCACCAAAGGAGAGGAAGGGGAAAGGAAGAAAACCCAGAAAAGAGTGTTATCCTAAGAGAGAGGGGTAAGAGTGCTTCATGCAGGAAGGAGTGATCAACTCTGTCAAATGTCACAGACGAGTCAAATAAAATGAGGACTGGATACTGACCAAGGGTGACCTTCACAACAGTGTGTTTGCAGAGTGGTGGGGTGAAATATTTACTGGAGTTGTTTCAAGGGAGAATGAGAGAAGAGAAATTGAAGATAGAGAGCATTGATGGTAGGCTTTCCCCTTGGAGTTTATATCTTAATCTTTTGGTAAGATTTACTTGCTGTTAGACATTTTACTAAATGAAAAACTTACATGGCAATTAATTTAATAAATTCCTTCTTAATGTCTAATAAAACATCTGTGCCTTTTGTCCACTTGATGATTGAGATGTATGGCATGCAATAAAATTATTAATAATGTTATCCTTTAGAATGAGAATCTACTTTTTGATTCACACCATTAAATAACCTTCATTCTGTGAGCCAAAATGTCAACCAGAACCTTGGACTGGATCCTGGAGATATTAGTGGGTAAAGAAGAACATTCCTTAGCTGGTTTATTTTTCTTTAGTATTAGTACAGTTTGGCTCATCTCAACGTCTATAGTAAATTGCTTTTTACTCAAGAATTTGCAGATAATTTAGTTGGATATGTATATATGTATTTCTTATTAAATCCTGGCTAGAATCCATCAGCTCTGGAGTTGCATTGTTTTACAGATTTTGCAACTGGTTTGTCACTGAAAGTAGAACAAAACCCAATCTTTTACTTTGTTTCTGGGATATCAGTTTCATTTGGCAATGCTAGGACTTCAATAGTACCTATCAGATGTCTGATGTTGGGTCATGGCCGAGGCTGAGATATTGTGAGGCAGTTTTGATGATACACATTCCTAATCCCGAGCTCAGCATATCATCAGACAGACCAGAAGAGGACGGCTCTCTTTAGCAATGTGTTCCTAGCAATCTATTTGAATTCAGCTTTGGTACAAACAGATGGATCTCAATAACATACACATATCCCCTGCAATTTGGGAAAGAATATTTTTTCTTAAACTGTTTCATTTGAACATTAAATTTTTGCATTTATAATAATTAGTAAGAATAGAAAATTTTGTAATAAGATAAATTACAAGAATTTTAACACATATATTTAAATATATATGTATATGTATTTTTATGTATGTATACACGTATGTGTGTGTGTGTGTGTGTGTGTGCTCGTGTATATATAGTGATCTCAGCCTGTATGATAACTCTGCTACTTTGTTATTTATTTCTGGGGATTTTTAGATGCATGCATAGGCAATTTAAATGGATGCATCATTCATATGGTATGAAAATTTGAAAATATCAGATTTTAAATAACTATAACAAGTATATATATATATAAGAAATCACTGAATATTGATTGGAAAGAATAAGGACAAATTTATGCAGACTTTTGCAGAAATCTGTATCATCTCTTGCGTTAGTTTTCTAGGGCTGCTAAAACCAACCACAGACTGGGTGGCTTAAATGACAGAAATTGATTTCCTCACAGTCCTAGAAGCTAGAAGTCTAAGATCAAGGAGTTGACAGCGTTGGTTTCTTTGGTCTCTCTCCTTGGCTTATGGATGAACATCTATTCTGTGTCTTCAGATGGTCTTTTCTCTGTGTCCAAGTTTCTTTCTTTTTAAAAGGACACCAGTCATAGTGGATTGGGCCCACATTAATGACCTGATATTGACTAATAAAGATTGTCTCTTTATTTTTTAATGTTTATTTATTTTTGAGAGAAAGAGACAGAGAGACAGAAGGTGGGGGGTGGGGGGGCAGAGAGAGAGGCAGACACAGAATCTGAAGCTGACAGCTCAGAGCCCAACGCAGGGCACAGGGCTCGAAATCACGAACGGTAACATCATGACCTAAACTGAGGTCAGATGCCTAACTGACTGAACCACCCAGGTATCCCAGCTTAATTGCCTCTAAAGACTGCATATCTTCTCCAAATATAGTCACATTCTTAAGTATTGGGGTCAAAAATTCAGCATAAGAATTGGAGGGGGTGGGTCACAAGTTTGCTATAACATTTTCTATCATATTAAACAATTTAAAACCCATGCCTAGAGCAGTGATTATCAACTGTATTTGAGTGTGTATCCTATTTAAAAATATCTTTAGTGCATGCCCACAATATTTATACCTTTATCTATTTATAAATTGGAACATCTAAAACATACACTAATGTGGACAATCTGAAGAATTACTTGAAGATGAAATATATTAAATGTTTTCTTTTTGTCATAGCTTCATTCTATTATTAATTTCTCAAGGAGCAATATGTATTTAAGAAGAGGTCTGTCATATCTACAATGAATACAATTTTACAGTTCAAATAACTTCCCGGTTTATTCAATTTTAAGGGGAACAACTTCCTGTCAACTTGTCATTGTTTTCACCTCTTAGTGTGGTTGGAACTGAGAGGTCTGATAATTGGGGATCTGGACAAAGTCTCTGGCTTCAAGAGGATTACCTTCTAGGGACGAATATAGATAAAGCAATGAACAAATACGTATAGTCTCTAAAGTAATAAGGGCAAGGAGGAAATAGTCAGAAAGATAAAGGGGAAATGCTGTTTGAGTTGAAATGTCCACAGAAAGCCTCTATAAGCCTCTGCGTTAGAGCAGAGACCTGAATAGTGAGGAACAAAGCCGGGGGTAGATTTGAGCAGTGCTGCAGCCAGGCGATTGGATTTCTTATTGCCTGTTCCTCTCCCTCAGGACAATATAAATGCCACAAATGCAGAAAACCTTGACTGTCAGGCTAACTGCAGATACCTCAGTACTTCAGCAGAGCCTGGTACAGACTAAAAATTCAATACATCTTTTTATTAATTCATTTTTAAATTACTTACCTTTTGAAAAATTAGTTTGGTGGTAAACGAGGGAAGAACTGTAAAAATGCAGTGGGTAAATGTGTTTTCATAACAAATCCGCCAAGATTCTATGTGAACAGCAATGTGGAAGCACATCCAATATAAGCGATGTAAATATCCTGAAAATTATGAGTGAAATGTTGATTATTTAAGGTACAAGGAAACAAAGTAGACAGCTGAATAAGCAGAAGAAAAGGGAAATGATACTATATTAATTCACGTTCTGTGGGAAACTACTTCCCAGGTCCCAAGTTTCAGTTATTAAACATTTTCCAATTCCCCATGCTATTTAGGTTCTCTGGGAAGTAAGGCTGTGACGCCAGCCAAAGGGTTCTGTTGGGTAGAATAAGAATGAAGCAAGACAGCAAAGAAATCCTTCATACTGCAAGGCAGCAGGGCTGACATGTATGCAAAGGAGGGCGGAGCGAGGGGGGCGGAAGTTGACAGGGAAAGCCTCTGACCTGAAAATGTCTCCAGCATCCCAACTGGGAGCTCCAGAGAGAAGATGGCCCCAGGGGTAGTCTTGCTTTGGGCAGAAAAGGCCAGGCCCTCCCTCCCCCAGGGCTAAGTCCCTGGTGCCAGGGTGGAGCAGAGGCAGAGGATGTGGTAGGTATGATTGGTATGATCGCCCAGAGGCTGTCAGCTAACTGTCAGCACCGCCCCCAGCAAGCTTTTCCTCGAAGAGAGATGGGAGAGGGGCACCCCATGCCTGTCACTCTCACAGAAGAAACAACCACAATATGGATGCCTGGTTAGGGAACAAATATTAGAGGTTTCACCCTCATTATACCTGTTCTCTTGTGCTGGCATTATTAGTTTTATCATCAGACTTAACTTGGCAGAAATCTGTTTTTTAAGCACCCCCCCTCCCCCCGTATATTTTGTGAGTGTTGATTTTGTTCAATTTAAAAATCCATGCGCTCAGCCACAGGTAAACTGCAAATGCTACCAATTGTGAAAGGCTAGTGGAACCGTTAGGGTCCCATCACACCTTACCCCTTTCTCAAAGAATCGTTCTCAAAGAATGTCTCAAACATCTCAGACCATCTCAAGCGGCGGTCCCACACTGGTGGGGTGACGGTGCCAGTTCAGGTCTCTATCAATATCAGTGGAGACTAGTCTCTTCGTCTCTGTCTTATTTATGAAGACACACACATGGACAACTGGAAATTCTGTTTCCTCCTGGTGCCCATTTGGAGAGTAGAAACAAGCTATGACATTCCCGACTTCTATGAACATCGAGGAGATGCATAAGGGCACGAACAGATCTGCAGGCCTTCTGGAAGCAAGATCCTGTGAGGGCTTTTGCTCACTGCAGCAGCTGAGTGTTGGTATCCGGGCCGATCCGCACAGTCCAGCCTGCATAGCTACTTTTAACACTAGCCCAGGTAGCTCTTCGTATGACAATGTAGCTACCATTTTTGAGGGCTTAATATGTGTCAAGAGGCTTCTTATCTCTTTGGTTTTTTTTTGCCTGAAGAGTAATACGATTATTTCCTCTATTTCGCAGATGGTAAAATTGAGACATAATAAGTGATTAAATATTTCACTCAAAATCACGCAGCTGGAATGTGGCAGAGCTGAGATTCAAATCAAGGTCTGATTCCAAATTTCAAATACTAAACACTAATTGCTTCTCAGAAGGAGAACTTATGTGCTTCATTAAAATACTATTTAAAAAATTAGAAAGGAGAGTTTCACTTCTGGTCCATATATAAGATAGGAGGATATACACATTTTCTTTTCTTTCTTTTCTGATATTTTTTTCTACCTCATTACTTTAGATCTTGCTTCTTATGGGCAGCTACCCTTTCTATGCCCTATTTATATTTCAAAAAGTCTCTTTTGCTGTGATATTGAGAACAGGTTTCTCATTAGTATTCCGGTGACAATGAGAGGAAGCTACCAAACAATGCACATGAAGGAGGCAAGGCTGTCATTATAAACTGAGCTTATGAGAAATGCCAGTCAATGCTGGTTGCTCATAGGCTTTTCTTTCTTTTCTTTCATTGTCTATTTTTTTTTTAAACAAGGGAATCATTTAGAAGCAGCCTCTGCCTGCATGGTAACATGCCGAGAGCAATGGTAGTGTCTGGGTTGGTTGGAACCAGAGCAGAGAGCTTGAAAGAGATTTAGGAAGCATGCCAGGCCCACAGAATGAGCCTCTGAATCAGGTGGGGGCATAGTTGACCTTTCACAGAGGGCAACAAGCTTTGCTCTCTTTGTTCTTGACGAAATTACTCAGCATTGCCATGTTCATGTTCCTGCTCCATGTTCAAAAGTTCCTGGGGCAGGTTCTGCTTTGACACCCTAATAAGGGCAGCCGTCTATAACTGACTCAGCCTTCATTAGTTGGCAGAACCCAAGGTGGCCGTCACTCCCCACCAGGTGTTGAGGACCCTATTGTGCTGAGATGTGTGTGACTTCTCGATGCTATTCAGTGAGAGCTCTCATGGAGCAACGTTCCTTGGTTGGAATACACCGGCTCCTCGGAGAGGATTTCGATGCCATCCGTTTGGAAACAGCTGGGTGATCTTCTGCAGACAGGACAAAGGCAGGTGGGAAGGCCCTCTGAAGTGGGACGGGGGGTGGGGGGATACGTCCCTGCCTCAGAAGAATGATCTCTGCTCACCCTCAAGGATCTATGTGACCCGTGTGTAGCTGGTGATATGCACTGAGTTCAGTACTTGTGCTCTAGAATTTAAGTGCCCTGAAAGGAACAGCGGGGTCTGTCTCAGTATGTCCCCAGCACTCTGGCACTGAGTTCATCAGAAGCAGTTGTTAAGTACTTATTTTTTATGAATAGTTAGGATGAGATAGGGTGAAAACAAAGCTTTCTATTTGCACTGGCTACTTGATTGGTGTTACCACCTGATAGACTAGCTCCAGATGTGCCAAGAAATGCCTGCAGGTCCACTGAGGTTCTCTACCACCGACCTGGCTTTCGTGGCCCATCTGGCTGGTTCCCGGCTGGTTTCTCTTTGTCCACCCATTGCTGGTTCTCTGTCACTATTTATGTCCCTTCTAGATCTGGCTTACTCTAGCGTCTTGCTTCCACTAACCTCTCAATCCTGCCTGTTCCTTAACACCCAACCTCTGTTCCTGTGATCTTCACTTTCCAGAGCCTTCCAGGTCTTTTCATGACAAGTTGTGTCTTTAAAGCTCAGGGATGAAATCAATCTTTTAGACAGCCACCTTCCTGTCCTCTCTCCATCCCTAACCTTCATTTATGTTCTTTAAGTGGGACTATGTCGTGAACACTGGGGATTTTCTTTGAAAGTAATGATGCTTGCTAATGTGACATGCTTCTCTGGGAACAGAAACTATGGTAAGCACAGCAAAGAAGTCTTGCCCAAGGTGGAAATGAAATGCAGTGTGGCTTTTGGTTCCCTGTACTTTGAAGATATGCTCTCTTTCAACAGCTCTCTGAGCAGCTGTTTTGGGCAGATCACCAGGCCAGGTTCTGGTAGGAATACAAAAAAGCAGGTTCCTCACCATTCAATGCCCTGCAGGAAAAACATTGTCATTGGGCCTCTAAGACTAATACAGGGAAAGCTAATGGGATGCGAGGTATATGTGAGCGCTGCTGATATAGCAGGGGTTTTAGGAGCAAGAGGATTGCTAAGAACCCCAAAGACCAAAAATAAATGCTTTACCTCAGGCTGGTTTGGTTCACTCCTAAAGAAGTGCAATCATCTTGGGAGAGTTTTCATATGCTGGAAACACCCAGTGGGACAGATTCTAAAACCTTTTATCTATCCTATTTCAAAAAGAGATAATGGAAAGTGTTTCTTTTAAAATGTGTGCATTAGAATATTTGCCCTTCCAACAAATTATACTAAAAATGTTTTCCCCATGTGTCTTCCACACGTATCTCACTTTAAAATAAAGCCAGGAAAGGTGACCTTAAAACATATTATTGTTATTTTGAGAAGGAGCGAGTGTACAAACATTTGCACAACCCAGACCACAAGTCATGTGAATAATTTACATTTTCTTTTTTCTTTTTTGGCTACTGGAGAGAGTGTTATCTTCCACACTGCAAGGGATTTGGCTCCTTAATCAATGATGTTTAGCAAAGGGAGTGGAGGAATGAAGGGTGGTCTCCTAGGGTCTGTTACAATTTGACATATGGACATTTTCAACAAAAGGAACATCTTTAAAAAGTGTTTAATGTATTTTATTTTATTGTATTTTATTGTACTTTAT
Organism: Hyaena hyaena; assembly: GCF_003009895.1. Classification (NCBI taxonomy): domain Eukaryota; kingdom Metazoa; phylum Chordata; class Mammalia; order Carnivora; family Hyaenidae; genus Hyaena; species Hyaena hyaena. The sequence goes on along the minus strand of NW_024082075.1, from coordinate 35,109 downwards.
TATTTTATTTTATTATTTTATTTTATTTGAGAGAGACAGACAGACAGACAGACAGAGACAGAGTGCGAGCAGGGGAGGGGCAGAGAGAGAAGGAGACAGAGATTCCAAAGCAGGCTCCAGGCTCTGAGTTGTCAGCATAGAGCTCCAGGTGAGACTGAACTCACAAACCGTGAGAGCATGACCTGAGCCAAAGTCGGACCCCCAACCAACTGCACCACCCAGGCACCCCTGCAAATTAACAATTTCCTTCTTCCAACTAAATACAAGCCTTTTGTATAGGTCCTCTACTGTTGTAGAACAATCTATCCCAAACTTAATGATTTAAAACAACAATTTATTCTCATCTTCCACTCAGTGTCTCATGTTGGGAGCAGATGGTGACAGATGCTGGAGTCGTGTGAAGTTCAGATTGGGCTGAATATCCAAGATGGCTCACTCACACGACTGGCTGTTGGCTGAGAACTCCTCCAAGGTTGTTGACTGGAACATACACAGGTAGGCTTCGAATGCGGCTGTTGGGCTTTTGATAGCATAGCTTCTAGGTTTAGAGAGGGATCATAACAACCATTATAGATCATATATATAAGATATATGATACATGTTACATCGATGTAATTAAATAGGTAGTATACATATATTATAATTACATCTTATTAATACATTATATGATCTATTGTATTTTATATATTGTATAATATATTGTAAAAACATTTTACATTGCTCACAACTTTGTACATGGGGAACTTGGGAAGAACTCGGTTGGGAGGTTTGTGTCTAATCCATGCGATGTCACATGGGGTATATTCCAAGAGATTCAAGTTAGAACTGAAAGGCTTCTTATGATTCAGCTTCAGGAGTCCCAGACTGCCATTTCCACTCTATTCTATGAGTTGATTAAGCCACTGGGATCAGTCTATAATGTACAAAATTAAAAGAATTAGATTCCACATCTTAGTCTGAGAAGCTGAATATGTTTAGAGAGCAAGACTATTTGCCAGTCTCCCTCTGGCCATTACAATGGACAACTCTCCCTCATGCAACATATACTTATCCCCATCGCAAGGCCTGCATGTTCTCATCTCAGTATGCTGTTAGCTTGAAGTCCAGAAGCTCACTAGCTAAACAAGGTCCAGATGTGGCAGAGGTTTCTCAAGTGGAGTTACTCTCCATCTGAGACCTGTGAACGAAGGAGGCAAATTGTCTGTCTTCCAGACACCCAGCGTACGATGCTGATGCAAAGGTAGGGTAATGTAATAAATGGTACAGTGCCAACAGCAGGGAGAGTGAATTGGGATAAATGTAATAGTCACTGATCTAAAGCATTTCTGAGATCTGTCTAGGCACATGCTGCCTTTTCCTTGAACCAGGCCCTGGTTTTGCTCCCTTGGGAGTAGCTCTCTGTGGATCTAGGTTCTGCCCTCTAGGCTTTGAGCTCTGATCTATGTACATGGCTCTGGAGCTTCCCTAGCCTGCCTCCAGCCCCAGAAGACTGGTGACCCAGAGGGCTTTTTTTTTTTTTTTTTTTGAAATATCTCTGTCTTTTTTAATCCAAGCTAGCAAGTAAAACTTTTTTTACAAACTTTATAAGTTTCTTATAAATCACACCGATGTTCAATCTATTAGGCCAAGGCCAGATATACCCATCTCTTAGATAGAGGTTCTTCTACCCTGAGAGTCAAGGTGCTGTGGGACCACTCCCTTAGGATCCATACAAATTCTGTTATCTAGCCAAGTATCTAAATGTCATATGTTCAAGATTCTTAGAAGTCTCATTCTCTTTTTCTTAGAGACTCTTTGATCATACCCTTAAAAATTTCTGAGTTCTCAACAAAGGATCTCAGCACTGTATCCTTGACTTTATCTTTACCCTGAGACCATTTCTTACTTTGAGAAACTTTTCCCTGGCTGGAAATACTGTCTCAGACACTCTATAATTCCATTTTAAACTCATTTCTCTCTCTTTTTATGATGTTACTAAAGAGAGTTGTCACTTTCATCATTCTGCCTGGAAATCTGAAAGTCTCCTTAGTGAAATGTATCAGGTAGGTACATTCTTTTTTCCATGTTATCATAGGTGACAGGGTTGACAAACTTTCCTTTGTAACATAACAGAAGGGGTCTTTTTCAGCTTGATAACAATATCCTCATTCTTTACCAATGGTCTTCCCAAGACTCTTTCATGTTCTTTCTAGCTCCAAAGCAAATAAATGCTTTTTGTTTCAGGTTTTTGTTACAGCAGGATCTAATCTCAAGATATAATTTCTCTCCCAGTTATTGATTGGTGGGAACAAACAAACAAACACTGCAACAAGGTTTAGTGACTTACAGCAACCTTGTTACTTTGCACAATTTTGTATGTCAGGAACTTGGAAAGAACTTGGTTGAGAGGTTTGTCTCTGATCTGTGTGATATCATCTGAGGCAGTTGGTATTGAAGATTCACTTCCAAAGTGGCTCCTTCACTCACACGTCTGGTATCTCACTGCTAAGTTGGTTTATTTCTCCCTCTCCACATGGTTTCTTATCCTTCATGGCCTTACCACCTGACTTGGGCTTTTTATAGCATGGCTTTCTTTGGTAGAGCCACTTATTACATAACATACGGCTTCCAAGAGGAAGAAAGCCCAAGCTCTCAAGCCAGATAAGATCAGCATCTGGAACCGAAACTGTATTATTTCTGCAGTTATTTCTATTTGCCAAAGAAGTCACAGGGTCCACCAAGTTCTATGAAGTGGAGAAATAAATTCTACTTTTTGATGGGGAATGTCAAAGTGTCATTGTGAAAGGGCATGTAGGTCAGGCATTCTAGGGGTGAGCATCTATTAACATATAGTCTGCCATTCTTCGGTGTTTTAGCCAAAACTTTCACTCCATAGATCTCACGTCCATATCCTCCCATCCGTCTGCCCCACTCAATGGCATACTGAAAAATTGCTGTTATCTTACCTCAATGAACATGGAAATTGGCTTTTAATGTCAAATTGACATTTTATTGTACTTAGAATTTTAAGAATAAAATTTAGATGTTGAAAGGAGGCTCTGTGCTCCATCAATTACTTGATTATCTGTAATTCCTCCCAAATGTAATGAAACATTAGGAAAGTACAAGTATTGCCAGGTAAAATAAGATGAATTCAGGCCTTCCCTTGGCCTCAGATGTATAGTTTTATTGTGAGATTTAAAACAATATTTACAAACTTTTGCATGAAAATTGAAATGCACAAATTCTTTGATAAAATTTTGCCATCTGCATTTATTTCTAAAGAAACTTTAACAATCAGAAGGTTGCCAAGGAATCTGTGAAATGCACAGTATTCAGCATACATCTACATATTTTATTGTATCTTCATATCATGGTTTTTAATTTTTCTCAACTTGTGATTTTAAAAATAATTTCTTTAAACAATGATATAAACTTGCCATAGAAATAAAACACAATTTTGGGTTTAAAGAAGATGTTACTATGAAATGGACACAAATAAGCTAACACTTCCTTCTGTTTAAATTATAATATTTTGATAACATTTTATAGAACCAAAGAATTAAAGAAAATGTGTTTAAGCATTTGTCTTTTGTCCATTGGTTAAGATTAACTTATACTTGCCCCATGTTAAATTCTGTTTTCCATTGTGGTTAGAAATCTTTTTGAGATTTCAGATATGATTTCATATTTGAGATATGATTTCAGTCCTCTTAAATTTATAGACTTGCTTTGTAGCTTAACTATGATTGATCTTGGAAAATGTTCCATGTGTACTTGAGAAGAACTTGTATTCTGTTGTTTTTTAATGAAATGTTCTATAAATATCTCTTCAGTCCATTTGGTCTAATTAATGTGTCACTTAAAGCCAATATTTTCTTATTGATTTTCTGTCTGGATGATCTATCCATTGATGTAAGTGGAGTATTAAAGTTCACTACAATTATGTTGTTGTCTGTATCTATCCTTGGGTCTGTTAATATTTGCTGTATTTGGTTACATGTTTGGTTCATAAATGTTTACAAATGTTGTATCTTCTTATTGGATTGATTCTTTTATTATTATTTAACAATTTTCTTTGGCTCTTATTATAATCTTTGTTGTAAGTCTATTTTGTCTCCAAATTTCTTTTGGTTTCCATTTGTATGAAACAGCATTTTCCATCACCTTCGCTTCAGTCCATGTGTGTCATTACAATTAAAGTGAGTCTTTTGTAGGCAGCATATACATGAGTCTTGGATTGCTTTTGTTTGTTTGTTTTTTTATCCATTCAGCCACTCTGTGTCTTTGATTAAATTCTAGAGAATTTAATCCATTTACATTTAAAGTAATTCTTGATAGGTATGTGCAGATTGCCATTTTGTTATTTTCTGACTGTTTTTGTACTTCCTCTCAGTTTCTTTCTTCTCTTGCTCTCTTCCTTTGTGATTTCATGACTTTCTTTCCCAGTGTACTTATATTCCTTTCTCTTCATAGGTTTTTGCTTTGTGGTTACCATGAGGTTTACATACAGCAACTTATATTACTAACAGTCTATTTTAAGTTGATAGCAGATGAGTTGTCCCACATGGCTTTTGGGTAAGCTTCCTGATAGAGACTACAGAGCAGGCATTCAAATCTGTGTCCCTCTGTTGATTCCTGGCAGCCCTGGCTGCTATTTTCCCAACCTTTCCATATCCCTAGATTGGCAGCATGCCTCAATAATCTGGATGAGATGAGGAAAAGTGGGCCTCTTTGGCAGCATCGCAAAGCTGGGGAAGTCAGGCACTCACTCATGTTCTCTCACCTTCCCTGTGGGAGAAATCACAGGCTGGGACAGTCTTTCTTGGCTCTGAGGTGTGCTGCCTTGGAGGAGAGGTGAGGTAGGTAACATGAAACTGTTTCTTTACTGTTTTCACTGCATCCAATCTCCTATTATTTCAAAGTAGTTGGAACTACTTTTCTGGACTTCTAGACAAGATATTCTTGTGTGTGAGTGATTATCAAAATCTATGCTTTTTTCAGAGGAAGATGTAGAAAACTCCTATTCTATTATTTTGTTGATATCATTTCTAATTCAATATTTTTGTATTTTTATAAATATTTTTGGGTTTTGTTCTAGGACACAATAAGTTACTTGGAAATAGTCCAATAGTGTTTCAGACACTAGTTTTAATGGGTTTTTGTTTTTGTTTTTTAATTTTTTAATATTTAGTTATTTTCTGAGATAGAGACAGAGTGTGCGTGGGGGAGGGGCAGAGATAAAAGGAAACACAGAATATGAAGCAGACTTCAGGCTTTGAGCTGTCAACACAGAGCCCAATGTGGGGCTCAAACCCATAAACTGTGAGATCATGGCCTGAGCCGAAGTTAGACACCTAACCAACTGAGCCACCAAGGTGCCCCTTGTTTTAAGTTTTGATAAGAGAGACTCAGTCTGCATTTGATCTAGGTCTAAATCTTTCCTATTACTGAAGAGTTACTCTTCTGACCACTGTCCCCAATGCCTCAAGAATTGTGAAGATTTCCAGTCTGATAGATATGGGCAGACATTTTTCCTGTATGCATGAGTACTGGGTTTGGTTCTCTCTAATCTTTTTAAGTGTCTTTATTTTCCTCTGATATTGGGCAGTTTCCATCCTCAGATATGCTAATCAACACTATGTTGAATAATCAAAACAAACTCTCTTTAGATTGTCAGAATTCTCTCCCTGTGCAGCATTCACTTACTTAGTACTCTGTTCTACAAAGTCTAGCACCTTGATCTCCCCAGACACTCAGCTTTGTCTCTTCAACTCAGAGTCTTTCATGCTCCGTCTAGGTCCTCCTTCCTGAACTGCAACCTGGAAACTTTGTAAAGAGGACATTTGGAGTAATTGTATGTTCATCTGATAGGCTCCCCATCTTCGCATCACTCAGAGATTATTGTTCTTTATGCCTGATGTCTAGAATCTTGAAGTCTATTGCTTTGTATATATTTTTTGTTTATTTTATTTGCTTCATAGAAACATAAATTTGTTCTCTGTTTTTCCATTTTGGTTGGAAGTGGAAATTTTAGCTTTTTCTTTTGTATTTAGAATATAATACCCACCTCTATGCAATTTAGGTAAAGTGTCATTTATCTGTTTTAGGTTAAGAAAGCAAGCAAATATAAACCTAAATATTATCCAGTGTTTAAAAGACAATTTAAATCCATTTTGAGCACTCTACAGAGAGACATGGGAGGTACCAGACAAAAATTCCATTCATTCCATTCTCTCAGAATCCCCCTTTTTCAGCTCAGCCAAATCTCTGCCAATCAGCACTAATTCTGCCCAGGAACCCTTCCCAGACCAAACCTGAGTAGGAGTTTCTCTTTTTCTGCACATTTATGTTGTTTCTTGTACCTGCTTTTCTAATGTAAATCAATACAGATTTTCTAGTCTTGTTTCAAATTCTTTTCTACCCACCTGATAGATTAAAAAGGCTCGACTTCAAAACAGGTAAAAACAGAAACCTCCTGACAAAATGGTCTGCATTTGTGTCTTTGTGTGTGAAAGAAGGGTTATGAACATACGTCGTCTAATTTTTCTTTTGTATTTGTCACATATCTTAAGCTTAGAAAAGTAATAGGCATAATTAATCATTCTTGTAATTAGACAAATAACATTTCTGTCTGTTCCTCATTTCCTGATTGTTAGGATCTTTTCCAGCTTTAAACATTTTATGACTCCTCCTGGGTTGGATGACTTCCAATCCTTCTGTGTAGTTCTGAAGGCATTTTTAGGGGACTGAAGTCCTGGAGTGACAGAAAGTATCCCTGTGTGACATGACAGGAAGTCAGGGATCCTGAAGGAGCACTGAATATTCGCCCCCAGGATCAGCTTACCTGGGAGAGGTGCACCTGTGTTCATGGCCACCACAGCCCTCTAGGTTAAAGGTAAGGCCAAGAGTCAGCAAGGGAAGTTTAACTTTGCACTTTCCTGACAGTCTGTGAAATAAATGGCCCTGACCTGGTCTTTGACACTGACCGCAGAAAGCATAAAAGCCTACTTCGAATGAGCAATCACATGTGACTGTGGAGATGAGAACCTTTCCTGAGAGGAGCACCTGGGAAGGTAAACAGGGTTGTCATCTTGAAAGCACTCTCGCATGGTTTCCTTTTGTCTTCATGTCTGCGTCAAGTCTTTTCTACAAAAGAGAATCACCAAAGTGGAAAGAGTAAGACAGTGATAAAAGTAAATTTAAATTCAGGTCAGGAAAAAGAGAATATTATGCATGATGGTAAGATGGCACTTAAATATTTTAAATTCCTGTCTTTAGACAGAAACAAAGGAAAACACAGTTCAGTGTAATGATTCATTCATTGATTCAGTAAATATTTATTGTGTGCCTACCAAGTGCCAACACTGTTCTAAGTCTATGCTCCTGCAGCAGGGAAAAAAGCAGGTACGGATCTTGTCCTCAAAGTGCTTTTATTTATAATTGTGATTGCAAAGGTGTTATCTCCACTCCTTGAAGTGTCATAGGGAATTGGAAACTGCCAGATGCCAGGGGATGCCTAATTCCTTCTTAGTATTCAAGGGAAAAGGCAGAAGCAGAATTCAGAAACTCTGCGCCAGTGACAGCCTTGGTTAAATTACAGAATGGATTTGAATCTCTAACACTACATGCCCGGTTACACTAAGTCATGTAAACAGACTTGCTTTGCTTTGTGATTGTTATTAGACAGGTGAGTCAGAACTCTATGTGCACAGCACAACTTGATTTCATCAAGACATTTCATACCAGCTTCATATCACTTTGAGGATTGGTTAGAAGGGTTTGGACTGACTGAATAAACACTCTCTGAGAGAACTGAGATTCACTGGATTGATACCAAGTTGGAAGGAGACTCAAAACTTCAGCTATATAAATATGCTCTCCTCTAACATAACAGAGACTGTCGAGCTAAAAAATGTAAAGAATAACTGTAAACCATAGGCACAGGTAAAAAGTGAATAAAAACATCTGCCTCATAAATTTATATGATTATGACTTCAGTGATTGCCACACAATAGGAACTCTAAATATCATTGTGACACCTTGCTTCTTGGATCAAAACATAAAGTTTCCTTTTTATCCTGCTCCTGAAGATATGTTTAAATATAGCCATTACTAAAACAAAGTATATGCATACTATGATTCAAACAAGTATTTACATGTACATGTTTGCTATAACCTTAAAATAAATGACTCAGTAATATTTAATAATTAGTATACTTTTTACTAAGAGTTAAAATGTATAAAAATTCATCCTTCTAAACACCTACATTTTCTCATAAAACAAATATGGAAAGCATACTTAACCATGTTCACATCATAATATACATCCTTTGGTTTGTTTTTACTGTGAATGTTAACAGCGGAATGATAGCCTCATAACGATAAAAGTACAAGCATGCTCTTTGCAGCATTATTTGAAATTGGAAAAATAAAATTGTGCCCTTGGGGGAATGGTCATGTAAGCTACAGTACATCTATACAATGGAATTATATGCAACAGTAAATGATAAGGACATGTGCCTATAAATAATGACATGGCAAGTCCTTAAGAAAACTAAGGAAAAAATGAAGTCTTAGAACAGCACAGCATACAGTAAAACCTTGGCTTGTGAGCATAATTCATTTAGAAACATGCTTGTAATCCAAAGCACTTGTATATCAAATTTTCTCATAAGAAATAATGGAAATTCAGGTGATTTTGTTCCACAACCCCAAAATATTCATATAAATATAATACAAAATAATCAAGAAAATATGAAATTAAAGAAAAATAAATTAACCTCTACTTACTTTTGAAAACCTTGGTGGCTGGTGTGAGGAAGAGAAGAGAAAGGAAGGTTGTTGTGTAGGATGACTTTTAGTATCACTAATAGAATTAAAGCTATGTATGGATTCGACGGGAATCTTTTCTTTTTGTTCAATTTTAACAAGGAACCTTTCCTATGAGACTTGTTTTTGCCTTCTTTTGAGGATTTTGTGGAAATATGACGTTGCATTGAAGATCACCCACAATCTTGTAGAGGGGAGAGAGAGAGAAGAACCATTGACTCAGTTGTGATCATGTGATGTTTGGTGTCACGTACTACTCATATTGCAAGATATCACTCATTTATCAAGTTAAAATTTATTAAAAATATTTGCTTGTCTTGCGGAATACTCACAGAACAAGTTACTCACAGTCCACGGTGTTACTGTATTTCCAACAATATAACTAGTAAAGGACAAAGGATGTGTGTGTGTGTGTGTGTGTGTTTGAATGCTTAGAAATAGGCCCTAGAAGATGATACTTAATCTTTGATAGTGGTTATCTCTGATGAAGGAAAAAGGAATCAGCACAGGAAAACTGGAAAAGTGAAATAATATTTATATTTTGTTCTTGTTACTTCTATATTGTTCGTCTTTTATTTATTTTTATTTTTTTAATTTATTAATGTTTATTTATTTTGAGAGAGAGAGAGAGAGAGAGAGAAGCACAGACAGAATCCCAAGTGGGCTCCAGCATTGTCACTGCAGAACCTGAGGCAGGGCTTGATCTAATGAATCGTGAGATTGTGACCTGAGCCAAAATCAAGAGTTGGATGATTAACTGACTACACCACCTAGGTGCCATTATTTTTTAATTTTTAAAAATATTTTATTTTTAAGTACTTTCTGTATACCCAATGTGGGTTTTGAACTTATAACCCCAAGATCAAGAGTTCCATGCTCCTCCAATTGATCTCACCAGATGCCCCTTGATCATATCTTTTAAACAAAAATCAATGCATGCATATTTTTTAATTTCAAGCAAAATATTGACAAACATTCAGAATTATTGGTCAAGAAAAGAATTCTTTAAGCTGTGTCTCAAGGAGCGCAGTGGTAACTAAGAGAAATATTAAGGACCAAAATCCAAACTGTGATTTATTTGTTTAAATAGAAAAATGAAATAATATCCTCATGATTAATTTTTTCTTAAAAGTCTAATTTGCCTATGCAAAGAAGCAATTTTACCATTTGCAATTATTAGTCTTCTTTAAACAATTGGAGCAAATATAATTATCATACTTTCTTTTTTCCAATCATTATATGAAAAGATCTAAACCAACAATATAATAGGGAGCTTCATTAACTAGATTTTATTTTATATTTTAATTTTAATTAATTTGTCTAGATTGACCCCCAAATGGAGTAAGAGCTCATTTTCCACTTTTGATATTCACAAAAGGGAGTCAGGCTCTACTGTTGATTGGGATCATGGTAGTTTCCTCCTCCACCTCCTGTTGCTCTTTTTTTTTTTTCCTTACTTCTCCTCCCTCTTTTTCTCTTCCTCCACATCCTCCAGTTTCTCTTTCTATGCCTGTAACCTATATTAACTGAATTGGCATCAATAAAACCATTTCTAAACATTTTCCTCAAGGAGCTTTTTGGAGAGACCATCTTCAAGCTCAGTGTCCCCAGCAGCACCTCAACCACATATTCCTACCTTTACTTTTTCCATTTTTGACCCATACCATTTCAGAGACTTCTGGGTATAAAATGAAAGTTCCAATGCCAATCAGTCATCCCACTTGAATTTAGATCTGTTCCAGAGAACTAATTGGTCTTTTCGGAGGGCAATGCCTTTGATGTTGCTGGTGTCAAAAATGTCATCCCCTCCTGCTAGAGACCTGTATCCTTCTGAACAGGTCATAACTTTCCTGTCTATCTTGGCAAGTTATATCTGCTTTTAAAGAGGCTGTCAGTTTGGTCATAGGTCACTTAAAGCACTTATTTTGTAAATTGTGGGTGTTTTATTCTCTCAGAGGTGTCAGAGCACTTTGTTCTTAATCCTTTCTAAATTTTGCCATGAAGAAAAAGAGCTGTCATAAATCACCTTCTTTGACTTTCTCTGGGTCGGGACTGTATCCTTTTGCTTCAATAAATAGTTACTACCCCACAGATTTCTTTGCCTTGCCTTTTATAAAGAAACAGACAAATTTTTTAAAAATATGTAACTATTTGTGTCATGAGTGCATTCCTGGTACAGTAACTGTGTAGCATCCATGCCAAGCCACAGGGACATGGTCACTCTGTCCCATTCCGTGGGGATGGGAACAAGACTTCTCAGTTTTCAACATCCCATTCATGCAGCCTCCACCCATGTTCTTAATCTGTTTGCACCACTCTTTCCAGGAACCCAAAAGTAGAGAGGAAGAACAGATCAGGTTTTGAGCTTGAAGTATGCATCGTTAATTGAGTTTCATTGTGAACATGTGCATGTCTAAATTGTTTTCTTATATTAGTTCAGCAAAACAAACAAACAAGCAAACCAATAACATTCCTTGGCTCAGCATAGATATGCCTTGAATCTGCCTGGACTCCAGGCCTTTGACACAAATTCAGTGAACAAGAAGTTCTAAGCGTGACTGAGTCTACATTTTCAGGCATCTCTTTTGAAATCAGAATTTAGGAGCAGCTACAGAAGATAAAGTGATGATTTATTCACTCAAAAAATACTTACTGAATATCTCTTCTGTTCTAAATGCTGTTCTAGGGGCTGGGAACAGAAATGAAGGAAGAACAGGCCTGTCTTTGGCCTGATGGAGCATACACTTGAGTGCACACCTATGAATGTGGACTGAGGATCAACATGTCTCATGTTGGACCTGCTTGGGGGTTGCTAACAATCCTCTCTGACTGTGTATTTTTGCTAATGTCCAACTATCATCTCTGGATACTGGCCCTGATTGTCCTAAGACTCAAGGGGCAAAGATAAGTGTGGATTGTCAGAACTAATGATAGATTTTAGAAATTTATGATTCCAGTTAGTATAGAAATGAAATGAAAGGGCACAAAATGCCTTAAAACAGTTGAACCTATACAGCGAGGTGAGAACCTGGCTGAAGAGAGACTCTATAATTTTTCAACAACTTCTCTTTGTTTCTGAAATACAACCAAAAATGAATGGCATGTGAAGCCATGCAAGGCCCATAGTTCAGACTCAAAATTCCCATTAAAATTTTTAATGTGTATCTATTTATTTTGAGACAGAGAGAGAGAAAGAAATTTCGAGGGAAGGAGGGGCAGAGAGAGAGGGAGAGAGAGAATCCCAATCAGGCTTCTCACTGTCACTGCAGAGCCCGACGTGGGGCTCCATCTCACACGCTGTGAGATCTTGACCCAAGCCAAAATCTAGAGTCACATGCTTAGCTGACTGAGCTACCCAGGCACCATTTAAAATTCCTCTTAAAAGTTACACTGAAACTCTGGAGTGTTACATGATAATGTTGCCAGAATTCTATGGAATATAAACATCCTTATTGCCTGGACATATACTCTGAGGCTTCCGTCTGAGCTAAGTAGTTCAGATAGGCTAATGTTATAATGGAAATGATTAACCTTTGGAAAAATATATATATCATAATTATATGTGATATAATTATATAATTTGGAAATAGAGGCTGTATCCTGAAAGTGAAACTCGTGCCATAAGAGAGATATCTGGGAGCTAGTATTTTAGAGATGCTGCCACAAAGCAAATATGCAAGTTTGTCCCATGTATTGAAATATGACCTGAGTGCTACAGGCTTGGTGAATGGACTCATAAAATTGGTAAAAAATTAGTGACTATGGATGATTAGCTTACCAATTTAAGATTTAAAAAAGGTCAAAAAACTTACCAGAACACTGGTTAAAGACAAAAGTGAATATGGTGCCTACATTCTTTTTTTTTTTTTTTTAATGTTTTATTTATTTCTAGGAGAGAGAGAGAGACAGCGTGAGCAGGGGAGGGTCAGAGAGAGAGGGAGTCACAGACTGAAANAGTCAGCACAGAGCCCGACGCGGGGCTCGAACCCACGAACCGCGAGATCATGACCTAAGCGAAAGTCGGACGCTTAACCGACTAAGCCACCCAGGCGCCCCTATGGTGCCTACATTCTTATGGGTTAGAAACTGTGGTCCAGAGGCCATATGCCTACACCAGATAATCTGGTTTTTTGATTTCTAACAGTTCTAACATTCTGTTCCCAAGTTTTCCCTGACAACATATAAGGACTTCCATCCTCAACTTCCAGTAACTACTGTAGCCATTAAAGGAGGGAAGGAGAATGTAACAGCCCATATCTACAAGTCAGTGGCTCCAAGCTAAGGTTATTTGATAAGCAGCACCCCCGTGCATGCCAGATAGGGCAGATAGAGTACCCTGACTGGTACTCTAGAAGCACATGAAAAACCAGATAAAATCACTTTCTGCAGGATTCCTAAAAGTTATCTATGAGAGCAAAGGAATCTAGTAGCCTAGAAAATGGGTATGCCATTTATGTGTTGGCCAAAGGCCAGGATAAGATAATGCTGTTGCAGAACACTAGCCCATAACCAAGAATCGTCACCCTCACAAAGAAGGTCAATATCATGAAAAAGACATTAAAAATTCCCCGGAATGCCCCATGAAGCAGAGTTAATATGCTAAGCACCTCATAAAACAGACTTAATAGACCAAATATTGAATAAAAGGGAGAAATAACCTTAAGTAAAATAGATATGCAAAATAAAGAATGTTGTGTACAGTGACATGTCAATACACTTGAAAATACAGGTAAATTTTTGAGACACAAGAAAAATGCCCAAATTGGTGCAGGAAAAGATGCAAATATGAATAGATTGGTAACCAATAAAGACTTAAGAATGTAAGAAACAGGCATTCTCTTCAAATAATCCTAGACCTAGAGAATATTACAAGTAAATACCACCAGAGTGTCAATTCTGATATTTTGATTTACTTGATACAGACTTTCAAAACCATGCCTATAGTTTTATATAGAGAAATATCATGTGGGAGGTGCTACATAACTGCAAATATTCTAAGGGATGTCACATCAAAGATTAGGTTGTCTGGGGGCGCCTGGGTGGCTTAGTCGGTTAAGCGTCCGACTTTCGCTTAGGTCATGATCTCGCGGTTCGTGGGTTCGAGCCCCGCGTCGGGCTCTGTGCTGACTGCCAGCTCTGAGCCTGGAGCCTGTTTCAGTCTGTGACTCCCTTTCTCTCTGACCCTCCCCTGTTCATGCTGTCTCTCTCTCTCTTAGAAATAAAATAAAAAACATTAAAAAAAATAAAAAAACAAAACAAAAAAAACAAAGATTAGGTTGTCTGATGTAAATCTAATAAGGACAAGTACTAATAAATGGAAGTAGCAGCACAACATTAGAATAACTTGCAGCAATAGTTTCCAAAGAAAGGGGGATGTGCTTTGTGAGAAGGAAAGCCACCTATCAGTGGGTGCCTTCAAGCACATGTTGGAAAAGATAGTTGGTAGATGGAGGAGATGACCTTAAAACGACTTGGAAATATGTGATACTAGAAACTATCAATTTCTTTCTACCTTTTTTTTTTTTTTTGCCTCCAAGAATTCCTGGCTCCAGCTTTCTTCCCAGAGGGAGGCATAACCCAGAAGGTGGCTGTGCATTCTCAACTCTTGGTGTTACATGGGTTCTGTTTTTGTTTTTTGCTCTCTAATTAGGGAGTAAAATGGAGAATAGGAATCTCACACCTCTCACAGTGCCTTTAACAAATGCTTTCCCACCTTGGAAGGGAATGGGGGTTTTTCTTCCCCTTTGTGGATTTTAACAGGCTGTTGCTTCAGAGATCAGGTTTGTGAGGATTACTTTGCTGTTCAGAGGCTTGGGAATGAGCATGTCCTTATACGGAACCTGAGGCTTAGCAATTTGGAGCTAAAAAAGCCCCAATTTCTATGCTACAATTGCTTACTAAAAACAAAGGTGACTAAATTCTCTGATCCCATATACTGAAACTTTTACTTGAGGTCTGACAAGAATAGAGTTTTCAAGGCAAACAGTCACGTATCACCATTCAAGCAACCTTTGTATGATGTATTAATTATTATATAAATAGTGGTTTTTTTTCTTACTAAGGAGATGAAAAATTCCTTACATTTGGTAAAAAAAAAAATAGGTCACACTTAATCCACATTTATGCATGTATATTACCATATGTATAATACACTATACATGTACATTTCCTTCTGACAATTTACTCCAGGAGGTTATAAATATGATTATAGGCAGAAGAAAAAAAATAAAGTATGTGTTACTACCAAATGAAAAGTACTCAAGCTTTTGAAAGAGGTTACTAATCAGTAGAAGACCCAGGGAAATTGAGTTGATTTGTTACTTCAATTATTGTCTTGACTTCCTCGTCTATTTGATCACTCTTAATATTCAGATTTCCTAAATTTTCTAGTATCCTCATTTTTTATCCCCACTTTTAACCAAATGAACCTCAAGTGGCTAGGTGAAGATGAGAAGGAGCACTAATTAGAGAGTTAGCATTCAGTGTGATTAGGGTGTGGTGGGCATTGTGCAAAATACTTCACATGGATTGTTTTACTGGAGCCTCACATCTCCATCAGGTGTTACTCTTCTCTTCCTTTTACAGAGGACAGGACGGAAATGAAACTTCAAGGGATTAAATTATTTTCCCGGGTCACACGGTGTGTGGCAGAGCTGTGACTTGAACCCGATGCATCTGACTTTGCTAGAGATATATTAGTCCATAGGAACTTGTTAAACACTGGAAGGAGAGGACTTTTTTAAAAATCCCACATTACATATAAATAAGATAGGACCAGGTATTCATTAAATCAATTCAGTTTTATGTGAAAATATTTTACAAAGGTGTTTTTATTTAATTTTTATAAAATTCTCATCAATACAATACTTATGTCAGCAGTGACGCAAACCTGAAATCAAATACTGACAGACATCATTGAATTATAATACTTTAATTCAGGATTTGTAATTAATTCTACCTAATCTAGATAAAACTTACTTGTTCGTGCTTTTAAGAAAAAAAGCATTGTTTATAAAATTACCATCAGTGGTACTTAACAAAGTTGAAGAATAAACTCTCACTGTGTGTTTTAACATACTCATTATCTGCCACCAAATGGCACAGCTAAGTTCAGTGCATCGTATTAAATTTAGACCTGACATGATCTCCTTTTAGAAATATATAACAGTTAGATCAAATTATGCTAAGTACTTTAAAGTAATAAAATATAGTTCATTTAAAATATTTAATAGTTCAGATATTTCTCAACATCAAATGAAACTTCCATCCAGTAATTTCAGATTAATGAAGTTTTATTATGTCTCTTTGAATCAATGCCTATAATTACCATTACCTTTGAAGAGATAGGGGAATTTGTTAAGATGTTTCAGTCATGGATGTGATAAATGTTCATTTTTCTTTTAATAAGCATTGCTTTTATTAACTGAAGATAATGTTACAGTATTTCTTAATTTGTAGTTTTATATTCAAATTGGTTTTAAGTCCATTTACCTGAGACCCAAGTTACCCAGTATTCTTTTCTTTTTTTTTAATTTGTTTAAGCTGCCTGGTATTCCTAAACTCTGAATTATACAGAAGTTTCCAAATTTGGAACGCACTGTCCTTCCTCCCAGTTCGGGGATTCTGTCTTACAGGTAAGTAATAACTTGCCACACGCTCGAATAAAATGACTAATGCCATTTCCAATGATGTTCTTATTATGCTATACCCCTGATGCCAAAAGCATAGTTGGGGCTAAAGCACAGCATAGGTGCTTGTTCTCAGCCTGATCAAACAAGTTTAATTATGACCTCCAGATAAAGGTACTGCCATTAAGCCATTGAATTATCGCAGATAAGGCTGAGTCTCCGTTACTGTCTGATGATAAATCACAGCTAACAACGGCAAAGGAGTCAGAGCTCACGAGGCTAATCCTTTGGAGGTTTTGGATGGGCTGCTTCTCCTACTGTTTTGTATCTATTTATATTGCACTCAGAACCCCCAAATGGCCTCTGCTTATCTCCGGCTTTAGATAATTTATGCTTTTTGGTGTGTCACCTCACCGCTGAAGCTGTTATCAGGGATGAGGAGGTTCAGGAAATCGGATCCACTGAAATGCTAATCCTCCTGCCAATTATGACACAAAAACAAGTTTTCTTCCCTGATTTGCTTTTGTTTATTTGATACTGCAAATGTGGATTTTATGATTACAGTTTAGGACGATTGTTTAGCTCCAAAAACAAAATAAGCATTTAATTTGACTAGCTTCCTCTTTTCACCAGAGTGGTTGGGCAATTTGCACTGATTCAAATGGCCAGATGGTTTCCTCTCTGTTTGTCACTGACTAAATAGATGTGTAAATATTTTTATTTTCACAGAGGGCCGGTCTTGAGAAGAGAATTTGGTGAAACCCCTCTCGATGGTGGGCTTCTGCTCCAAGATGCACTCATCCTAATTTAGATTCTTTGATGTAGAGTGTCTTCTGTGTGGAACTATTTCCCATAGAAATATGATGCCTGTCTTGGAATTTCATTATGATGAAATTTTTTTCATCCCTTACTGCTGTCCAAGTTTTATGAAATCTTATCTCTAAGGATTTTATGAGGTTGTTTGACGAGTAGTTAAACGTATTACTTTCAGTGATATGAAACATTCCTAAATGAGTAACTACCAAGCCCATAAAATTCTCATGTGCTTATTAGCATAGTATAATGAAAACTTGAAATGCAAGGCTAGACCGTACTTTCGAATAGGCAAATTAACTGCATACCTAACTATTGGCATTGTGTTTTTTTCGATTTACTTTTTCTAAACAAGATCTTGAAGGTTTTAAGGCTGGGGAAGGATGAGGTCACCCAGTTGTCATGATTGATCACCAATTATTCAAGTCTTCTTGTGTTGACTGTTGATGCCAGTTATTGAGATAGTAATCTTTGGAGTGATAAGGAGAGCTACAAAATTAATTCAACCTTGAGATTCCATTATACTTAATGTCACCTAATAGAACATTTGATATTTTTAATCCTAGTTAAAGGCTTTCTCCCTAAGCTATTGCTGACGGCAGAAATGATGGAAAAGAAAAATATCTGACTTTATAACTTCTGCAATTCTTTTTCCTCTGGGTATATTTCAGTGTATAGCATTTATGTAGGTGGCTTCTCAAATGGCTCCTTGATTCTTTTATGGAAATTTAAGGTAGGTGTCTGTATTTTAACTTGAAAATGGAATGATCGTATTCCCTCATATATAAAAGCTGCTTATCTTAAAGGACCTGTTTCTGCAAGGTATTCTAAATGTGAATTTAGAAAACTTTCTTAACTTTTTTGTCTAAGGTATCGCGTTTTTTAAAAATTCTGGATTAATAAATAGATCCATGCCACTCCAGAAACTACTTAGCACGGAATTTTACGTGAGATCTAACTTATTAGCATATACTTTGAAGATCGATATTAAGTGAGTAGGCAAGTAATGCACCTTATGTTTTGTTCTGTGTTTATCAGGAGCCATATTATTTGTGAAATAGTCATTTTTGCTTTATTGTGTTTATTCCTCTCCCATGTAACCTTGTCTTGGGATATCAATTTCAAATTCTTCAGGTACCAGCAGACTCTACCATGAACTTTCATACTTGTTTTACTTGTATCCAGGTTTATGATCATAAAACTCATTGCCTCTTATGGAAACGTGTAATAACTAAGGAAAGCTGCCAAACTGTTTGCTTCTCTTTATCTGGAATGAAGTTTTCAAATAGAAGAGGGAGGGAGAGCATTCTTTGTTTTATGGCCCAAATAAATCGTGTTGTGAACAGGACATCGGTATTAGTTTGAATTGAGAAATAGTAATGCCTTTTGGCTTTGAGGTGCAAAAATTAGTAGTTAAATAGCATTAAGGAGTGTGTGTGTGTGTGTGTGTGTGTGTTTATTCACTTCAATCTATTCAACTCTTCTGTAGTATTACAAAACACAGTTAGCAAGCTTTTGTGTCGTGGAACCCTGGTGGGTAGAATGTCCTTCACTGAATATAAAAAACAAAACAAAACAAAACACAAACAAAATACAAAGTAAACAAATGAAAACAGAATAGCTTGCCTTCTTGCTGGTGATAATTATTTTTTACAAGAATGGAGAACAAATATGATAAAATTAATTAAGCATGAAGGAGCTATAAAGTCCCATTTTATGCAACTTAGGAAATTGTCTTAAATTTTATTAGTCTATGTGCATTTTTTAAAGTTTTATTTATTTTTGAGAGAGAGAGAGACAGAGTGAGAGAAGGAGACACAGAATCTGAAGCAGGCTCCAGGTTCGGAGCTGTCAGCACAGAGCCTGATGCGGGGCTCGAACTCAGGTACCATGAGATCATGACCTGAACTAAAGTTGGACGCTTCACTGACTGAACCACCCAGATGTTTCAGCCTATGTGTTTTGAAATGCTGGTTCTCCTGTACTACTTCTACTCTCAATCACCATCTTTTCTCTCCTCTGCTTCTTCTCTTTTCTCGAAGAGAAGTCTAGCCTCTTTTGGCATAAATTTTCTTACTCTGCTACCAGAGGAGCTCTTCTTTAAGGACACGTTTTCTTCTATACTAAAACCTTTGTTTTCTCTCTGATATCATCCCCCTGGCTTTCTGTTCTCAGAAATTCAGCTTTTTAGATCATCCTGCTTGGTTAGCTTTTTACACATGGTCCTTATGGTGATGACACCTCAAATGATTTTACTATGAAATTTGTCCTCTCTTTGATAGTAAAGCCTTAAGTAAATGAAAGAAAACTTTTGACCTTAATATGAGAAATGTTAAACATATAATTTTTTAAAATTATTTTTCTGAAAAGATGTGCTATCCTTATGACTCAACCAAGCAAAGTTCAGTGAAATGTGTTTAGGCAAATCTGTGTCAGCTGAGGGAGAATGTGAATGAGAGAGATGAGGAGAGAGAGGGAGAGGAGGAGAGAAGGATGAGAGGAAAAGAGGAGAGATCGGTCTGTAAAGGGCAGCATTAATTTGAATATTCTATTTCCTATGACCTGAATGAGTAAGTCAGAAAGGAAGTTACCATTAAATAATACACACAACTACCTACATTGCCATTTTTCTCTACTTCAAACGTGGGTCCCTTAGAATCAATGAGAAGATTATTAAAGACTCCATTGATCTCGGGGCGCCTGGGTGGCTTAGTCGGTTAAGCGTCCGACTTTCGCTTAGGTCATGATCTCACAGTTCGTGGGTTCGAGCCCCGCTTCGGGCTCTGTGCTGACTGCCAGCTCAGAGCCTGGAGCCTGCTTCAGTCTGTGACTCCCTCTCTCTCTGACCCTCCCCTGCTCACGCTGTCTCTCTCTCTCTCTCCTAGAAATAAATAAAACATTTAAAAAAAAAAAAAGACTCCATTGATCTCTCACTTTTCCCACTTCCTAACATATTTATTGCCTGAACTACATGATTTACGGCTTGGTGATAAATTATCTTTGTCAGCCTTTAGTTGGTCCATATATGTAAACTTTGTCTTCCCAAATAGATTCTGATTTCTTTGAAAGCAGAACGCCTCTTCTTATTCTATTATGTCTTCTTAGCACTGAGATAAGTGTGTGTCCCATACTTATTGGCTATCAGTGTATATGTGGAGATTGACTGAAATGGAAAGGTAATAGTTGATGATCGGTTGATGACCAGCTGCTCAAAGGTGGTGTCCACAAGACCCTCTGAGGGTGTGGGCTCAAAAATGATGCATGTTTGCAAGAGGTCTTTGATGAATGTGGAAACAAACAGCAAAAACTGATTTTTCTGAGAGGTCAAGTGACCACACAGCCTGGTAGTTGGGAAGCCACTATAGAATTGGCTAGATACACAGCCCCTTCTGTAGCCTGCATGATTTAAAGCCTCTGTCACAGGTACCTGGGATAATATAAAGAATTCTGCTAGGACACATATTTAGTATTTCTCCATAGGTATTTTTGGCCATCCAATACAGTTCTGTTTTGTGTTATGCAAAAATACATAACTATTAGACTAGAGAGCTTTAAAACTATATTTAGACCAAGAAGAATGAGAGCAAGAATTTTGGCACTGGCTACAGAGAGTAAGGATTTTTGTCATAAGTGTTCATACCCAGTTCTATAGAGTTGCAATAATCATAAAGTCAAACATAACCAAACGACCACATGTTGTGGTTTGAGTTAAGCAAACAACTAAGGAAAACATGGAAATCACTGGATATCTATGTAAACTTGCAGTTTGTTCCCTGGTTTATGCACGTGTATTCTTGTGAGGTGTGAGGTGTATTCTTGTGCTTTCTGTTTTTATGAAAGCTTGCTGAAAAAAAAATATTGGCTTTAGGATTTTATTAGGTTCTTTTTTCAGAGGATAGAAATCCAAACCTTTTATAAATCTTGCCAGTGTCTCCAAATCTGTGAAAGCTATTCGAGTCCTCTAAAGCAAAGGTGAAAGTGCTTGTGTTTATTTGTTTCTCCTATTTTTCAACAGGGAAATCTCAAAGGCAAAGACATTTCTTTGTATCTCACATTAGTGTTTGGTACATTGATATGGAGACAGGGCTGTTTCTCTGGAGAGTCTGGTTCCCCTTTCCAATCTCACCCATGTTTATTTGCAGGAGATATCAAGTTAAAGAGCAACCTTGAATGGAAGAAAGGACAAAAAAAAAAAAAAAAAAAAAAAAAAAAAAAAAAAAAAAAAAAAAAAAAAAAAAAAAAAAAAAAAAAAAAAGACACCAAAGCTCAAGGGGGCAAACTGAGAGAAATGGGGTCAGGAAGATGCCGCCACCGTGAGTGAAGGTTGGAGTTGAAAAGGAGTTTAGAAGCCAGACTCTAGTTAAAAAAAAGAAAAAATTTAGGTCCATAGTCTGTAAGCAACTTAAACATACTTACACAAGTAATCAATTAGTGGCCCATAGCAAACTGGTTCTCCTTTTCCTAGTTCCTACTTCTAAGCCTTTTCCCCAAATCATTTGTCTTTCTTGCTGCAAGTGAATCATGAGGGAGAGGAGAAGCCACACAGTGTGAGCATCTTCTAGGGTTTTTAAACTGTTTGCTGCCAGAAACATGAGCTTTACCTCATCTTGCCTCTGCTGAAGACAAACCTCCAGCCCAATGGTCAAGTCTCATACTTCATGGAAGCCTAAAGAAGCACCGGGTTCCAAGCTAAGTGTGGAATATTGGTAACTGATTGAATGACTACCTACAGATTGTCTTGGAAAGCAATCTAATGTTCATCCTTAATGAAGCAGAAAACAGACTATGTTGTGTTGTGTAAATAGCTCTATAAAGGGCCTGTGTGCTGTTGCTACTGGTAAGCAGGTGTTTAGACCTGTTTTTGAGGTAGCCAAGGGAAAGCCTTGTGGGGAGGGGAGGGTGGTGTTGGCAGCCAAGACCTGCCTGAGATCAGAGCACAGTGCGTTGAATGAGCTGGATCCACACGCTCTTGTATTCTATAAGCTCGTGGCAACAAACTGAAAAGAATTTTTTTTGAGAGAGCACAGAGAACACATAAAAAAGTTGGACTGACAAGGTTGTGTGATAGCTTGGAAAGAAGCATATAGTAAAATCTTTGCACAGCATGCCTAGTCAATTTTAGAAGAGATGGAAGGTTATAATGAGCATTCATTCCCTTTTCAGAACTGAGTGACGGATAGCTGACTGAGTCACCAATATTTTAAACATTCAATAGCGAAGGTGCCTGGCCTCAAAGGCAATAGGAAGCCAAAAGCTCATAATCACTCATCTTTGTGCTATTAAGGAACAATGTTGCTGCACGATTCTTTTTGATCTTTAAAGCAAATGGAGAAGAATGTGCAACCCAGAACTGCCTCTCCTGGCCTCGGTGAGAACTCAGGCGACAAGCACCTGGGTCCTGCTGCCCAACACTGGTAGCTGTGCTTTCAAGTACTGGCTACAACAAAACCAAATAAACTTACAGACAGATAGAAGGAAACACCTGCCAGGACCCGTAGCATGCTGGGATTGGTTTTGGTTTTGGTTTTAAGTTTGCAACAGATTCTGGTCAACTGTCAGTATGGAGGAAGCCTAAACAGATCACAAATGAGAGAACATCATGAAAAGGAATTTTTTTTAGCTTCTGCCTAACAAAATTTTCAGACATATACGAATTAAATGTAGAAGCTACATGGGACCAGGAAAGCATTTACTAGGTTGCTCATTCATGTATTCATCTGTTTACTCTATTTGATGTTCCACACATTAGATCTTATTCTACAATGAGATCTGTTAGGAGTCTAATGGTCTATCATTATGAAAGACATGTAAAATGAGTTTGTATGCTTTCTGTTCTTCATGAAACAAAAGGCACGTAAAATAATGGGTTCGATATTAATTTTTGTATCAAGAACACATTTACTCTACCTTTGTTAAAGGAATCCCCTAATCATTGTTTCATGATGCATGCCTGAAAATGATGATGGGGGAGCATTAAATGAACATTGATAATGGCTTGTGACTCCAGTTTTGATATTTGTTTGTTTGTTTTTTTTCTTGTCTCCCTTCTGAGAAAAATCAGTAAGAAGGCCCTTGAGCTCCGTGCCTGTGCCAGTGGGAAGGAAATCCAAACTACCAAACTGTCTCCTGGTGCCTGGAGCCCTCATCCCAGACCTGCCCTCAAAATACAATCCCCAGGTTGACTTGTCTTCCTTGCTGTCTCAGGTCATTTTCAAACCTGCTTGGGAGCCACCTAGGCTTCTCATTGTATGAGTAATAAACTTTTTCATACCCTCCTGGTGCATGCACGGTGTCATCTATTTCAATATCTGAACAAAATATTGGGTGAAACGTTGGTCCTGTCACTCCTGTGGGGTGACCACAAGGAAGTATGTAATATATAGGGATGTTATATAAACTATCAAATGTAATCTTGACAAAAACCAATGAAGTAGATAAGTCACCAATGAAAGAGCAGACGGAATGTGATTAAATACATTGCAGAGTTTCCATTTAAATTTATTTTCATTTTTATTTTTGAGAGTGCGAGTGGGTCAGAGGGGCAGAGGGAGAGAGAGAAAGGATCCTAAGCAGACTGCCTGCGAAGCTTGGACTTGATACCCTGACAACCCTGGGATCATGACCTGAACCGAAATCGAGAGTCAAATGCTCAACCAGTTGAGCCACCCAGGCACCACCCCCATGTGCATTTAGATCTGACCCGAAAGTCCACATATTTTTACAACATGTATTAGAGAGATTGCTTCCAGCTTTACATGTAGACGATCCATACAAATGTTCAAATAATAAAGAGGTAATTCCCAAAAGAAGAATGAAACCAAAATTGGTAAATTCAGAAAGTAGTTTTGGGAGGCAGAATGATATCCAATGAATAAGAGGGACATTTTCCATCCTGAATCTATTTTGATCAATGAGACAAACCTCCAGAACGCACCAAACAAATTTCCTCCCCTAGGACTCCAGTCACATTTACAAGCCTCAACCAGACACTGGCAAAGGGATTGTCTACCCTATACTGATTATGCTTCATGCTGGGAGGAGGAAGAGTCCACTATGCTGGGCGTATTGGAGGATATTTATCTGAGAAAATTAAGGGCTTTGGCACCAAGAAGGAAAGAGAAGTGATGCCTCTCGAGCAACCAATCAATAATGTCCACTCTTCTGTCTTGTTCTACCTTACACGTGTCAATGATCACATGAACCCTAATACTGTAGCTTATTATATATTTAATACATTTTGGCTTATTTGCTAAAGTAGTATTTACTGGCTTGTATCTCCCCAAGTTAAACAATAAAACAAAGATGCAACCAAGTCCCCTCCTCCTCCCCTCCACCCTTTCTCCTGCTGTCAGTTGCAAGCCATTTGTCCCATCTGAGTAGCTACTGAGACTTGTAAGTGACCAAAGGTGGATGGATTCTTGGCTCTGTTTAGGTCCTTCTCATGTGGGTTACTCAGTTGACTAAAGAACATCATCAAAGCCCAGAGGAGTGGGTGAGGTGAGTGGAGGATCTTAAAAGGATCTCAGTGTTTGGGAACGGGTAGATTCTATCACAAAAGGAGGTTTGCAATCACTTCCTTTAAGTGACCCTGGTCAATGTGACTCCCTAAAGTCTGGAGTTTGGCTGATTCTTTCCTGATCCTGCACTGGTGAAAATGCAAGGGAACCAGAAAACAAAGAGGCCACATTGAGTGTCCCTGCAAGAGGCTGAGAGCCTGCCATTAAAGACAATGACAAGATAAAAAAAGAAAGAAAAAAGATAACTCTTGGGCCTTTTATCCTATAAAGAAAAATCCCTGCCCTAAATAAATTTCAGCCACCAGAACTGAGCTCCAGTGAGCTGCTCGAGGAGAACAACTACCTGTTTACGGGACCATAGCAGCCAGAGAGAAGAGGATCAGGTGGATGTACTGAATATAGGTCCAGTGACATGTGAGCAAATTAACAAGTGAATTTTAAAAACTTGAGAAAAGAAGGAAGGAAGAAAGGAGGAAAAGAAGAAAGCATTGAAACACATACAAATGCAATACACACATACACACACACACACACACTAAATCCCTGATTTGAGGACTAAAAAATTAAAAATATTAAAGAGGAAAATAGTTACTATCGAGAGTAGGTGATTGAAGTACAACAAATATCTCAGAGTAAAGGGGAAAAAAGAGATAAAGAGAAATCACAAAGAAAAGAGAACTTGTGAGAATATCTTAAATATTTTTAACATGTATTTATTTTTGAGACAGATAGAGAGGATGAGCTGGGGGAGGAGGTATGGGCAGAGAGGGAGGGAGGTACAGAATCTGAAGCAGGTTTCAGGCTCTGAGCTGTCAGCACAGGGCCCTACACAAAACTCAAACTCACTAACTGAGAGATCATGACCTGAGCCAAAGTCAGCCGCGCCTGAGCCACCCAGACTCCCCACATGAGACTACCTTAAAAAATAAAAAATGAAGATGATTTGGAAGGAGGAAGAGGGAGCAGATGGGAGTAAGGTAATTACTATACAACTCCTGGAAATAAATTTTCTTCAACTGAGAAAGATTTGAGTCTAGAAATTGAAAGGGCTGACTGAGTTCCAGGATGATTCAACAAGAAGAAATACACAACCAGGAAAATCCTTGCAACATGTGTGAACTTCAAGGATAAAGAAAAACAGTGTATCTTTCCCACTTATGAGTCCCACTTATATTTACCAAAAAAGGAAAAATAATCAATAATAAGGCCCAGGCCTTCTTATCTGACATTGGAAGCTAACAGACAACAGTCTACCTAGAACCTCTAAGGAAAGAAAAATAGCATGCAAAGAATCCTATACTCTGTTTTCTTGTAAATGTAAAAACTCTGTTTTCCAAGCAAGTATGCTATCCAAGGAAAATACTTGAGAACAGACCACAAGCAACAAAAGAGAGAGCACAGAATATAGGAAGAGGAAGTAGTGGTGAGCAATGAAACTTAAAATATGTGAAGTCAATAAATGAAAACATGAGGACTTTTAAACCATAATGGATATAATGCAAAAATAGTTTCAATAATCACGAAATTATTCTGGCAAAACCTAGGGTTTGGGAGTGGAGATGAGTGAAAGTTGCTCTCACAGTCTCATTGGGGGGTGGTGGAAAGAATGAGAGAAGACGAAGAGAAGTAAATGTATTCTAAGGATCTTGTCCTATGAGGGTTAATGAAAAGAAGTGAAAAAAATGAAAGGTTTGTGAGGGGAAGGAAAGAATGGATTTGGAACAACTAGCAGTAGAGTCGTAGGGGAAGAAACACGAGTTGTAAGATAGAACACAGACTCCAGCGAGTGCCTGGGGAAGAACTCTACTCTGCTCTCTCTAGGAGCTGACATTCCAGTGATGTCCATTAAAATTTTATACAGCCCCCAGTGAAACTTGGGCCACCTAAAACACTGCTGTTTGGCCCCCATGCCAAACAAAACCAACAAGGTGATGGAGTGGCAGAGCAGCAGAGACAAGGGAAGGAGTCCCAGCAAATGGGTCCTGGGACAATGTGGAGAGCTCCCAAGAGTGCTGTGTGTGAGCATAGCAGAGGACAGCACAGTATGCCCGGATGTGCTTCTGCTTCCGAGAAGCCTGTGACAAAGACAGGAAATGACTCTCAAAAGTTTAGGAGGACGCCTTTGCCAGATATACCCATTACTCACTGATATTTGTTTCTCTTCCCCTTTAGGCCCTGAGAAAGATTGCGTTTTGAAGTTAGGCATGGCAATTGGCCATTGAGATGTGACAGTTGGTAACATGTGTCACTGTGGAGGAAGCATTTATTGCTAGTGTGCGTGAATCTCTTTCTCTTCCCTGCCTTGACAACTGTGAAAATGTGTTTAAATGTCATCAACGTAAGATGATGGAGCCTCCATCAGCCTGGATCATTAAGGGGAAAAGTTAGTGGTAAGACACTTGGGCAAATCCATGTGTTGATCCACTGTGATCCCGTAACATGAGAAAGAAAGAAAGTTTTGTGTCTTTAAGCACTGAGATTTGGGGCCGGCGGTACTATCTCACCTATTTTGATTAATTCAACCAGCCGTCAAAGGGCGCAGCCATAGTGTTGCTGTGGTCTCCTGATGCCAGGATGAAAGAAAAGTCATGCCAAATTAGATCACTTCAATGAATAAGGGAAGAAAAAGAAAGAGAAGGCTCTGAAAGCAGACACATTTTAAAAGACTAAAGACAGTGTTATACTGGTGCCAACTGTGTTCATGAATTAACAAGACTGAATTTCTCAGAATCAGCAGAAATAGAGACAAAGTTCATTAAATTAGGGGAAAATAAAGGTCATCTTCATATACACTTTTTTAGGGATTAATGTCGCCATTAAAAGTTATCAGGTACAGAAAATCATAATTTTAATGATATAATCAATTTAATTCAAGAATATACGCTGGAGAATGGGCCCAGTGAACTCTTAAGAACACAAAATTACAGAGTAATATTTGCGGTGTCATGAGAGCTCAATGTTACTCTCTGTTCTTACATGAATTTATATTACGTAAAGGAAGTATTTTACAGTTGGGCTCTCTATTCCTGCTGAGATTATGATGTCCAGGAATATACACCTTAAGACAAAAGAGTACATAGAGGAGTAGAGGAAAAAATAAAGATACCCAGTATTTTTAAATGAATGCATTTAGAGGTCTAAGTGTTTTTGTTTCTATTTTGAGGGAGAGAGAGAAAGAGAGACAGTGTATGTGAGAGTCAGAGAGAGAGAGGGAGAGAGGGAATCTTTTTTTTTTAATTCTATTTAGTTAACATACAGTGTAGTCTTGGCTTCAGGAGTAAAACCCAGTGATTCATCACTTACATAGAATACCCAGTGTTCATCCCCAAAAGTGCCCTTCTTAATGCCCATCACCCCTTTAACTCATCCCACCACCTACCTCCCCTCCAGCAAACTTCAGTTTGTTCTCTGTATTTAAGAGTCTCTTATGGTTGGCCTCCCTTTCTGTTTTTTTTCTTATTTTTCCTTCCCTTCCCCTATGTTCATCTGTTGAGTTTCTCAAATTCCGCCTATGAGTGAAATCATATATCTATCTTTCTCTGACTGACTTATTTCGCTTAGCATCATACCCTGTATTTCCATCCATGTTGTTGCAAAAGGCAAGATTTCATTCTTTTTCATTGCAGAGTGGTATTCTATTGTGTACATATACCACATCTTCTTTATCCATTCTTCAGTCAATGGACATTTGGGCTATTTCCATAATTTGGCTGTATTAAGCAGGCTCCACACCAAGTGCAAAGCCCAAGATCACTATTGTGAGATCATAACCATGAGATCATGACCTGAGCCAAAATCATGAGTCAGACGCTTAGCTGACTGAGCCACCCCGGCACCCTTAGAGGTCTAGGTTTTATCAATGTTGTTGGTTTAAAATGTTGGAAAGTGTTCATAGCAGCACTGTCAACAATAGCCAAAACATGGAAAGAGCCTAAGTGTCCATCAATGGACGAATGGATCAAGAAGATGTGGTCTATCTATACCATGGAATACTACATGGCAATGAGAAACAATGAAGTCTGGCCATGTGTGGCAACATGGATGGACCTTGAGGGTGTTATGCTTAGCGAAATAAGTCAGGCAGAGAAGGTCAAATATCATATGTTTGCACTTATAGGAGGATTAGGAGGAACTTGACGGAGGAACAAGGGGGAGAAGAAGGGGGAAATTGTGAGGGAAAGGGAGAGAGGCAAACCATGAGAGACTCTTGAATGCTGACAAAAACTGAGGACTGATGGATGTGGGGGGGAAGGGGGAGATGGGCATGGAGGAGGGCACTTGTGGGGATGAGCACTGGGTGTTATATGGAAACCAATTTGACAATAAACTATTTGTAAAAAATAAATAAATAAATAAAATGCTGGAAAGTGGTGAACAGCCAGCAATGGGCTTACAGTAAGGAATGATACCTAGAGGAGTTGGCATAAAATTCCAGCGATTGTTCGGAGAACTCTGAATATACATATTGCTGTGGAAATGTACTGAGGCTGCTAATACCATTCCGGTGGTATACTTATGTTCAGAGGTTAAGAAAGAACTCATTTTAATAGTGAACTTTGGTATAAAAATACTCATGTGGAGAGTAGTATAATGTTATCAACTTTAAAGATTTATTCATTTTTACATAATTTTTACTGAAAGCTCTCTACATGCATGTATGTGTTAGTTAACAATATGGAAAAAGAAGAAAACATTTGTTGTCAGAGCTCAGCTATCTTTACTGTCTATTTTAGTGCTACTGTAATTGTGACCTATGAACTGTAGATTCCTAATTGCTGGTGAAAGAGTTACAAAACTTGAGAGTGAGAATTTAGAAACTTTCATGACAGTTTGGCATTGATCATGACATAGAAATACAAACTCGGTGGATGGGTCTCATTGAAGAAGGTACAGACCAATTCCTATTTTGTTTAACTTCTGTGTGAGTCACTTGTAGTTCAAGCTGCCTAGTTAGATTGGTCTAAGGTAGACTGGAGGGAAAAAAAGAAAAAGGAAGAAACACTGATTCTTTACCATTTGATTTTGAAAAAATTTTTCAAATTTTTTACAATTTGAAAAGCACTGGTCTGCATCATATATGATGGATAGTAGTCTCAGGTCAAGATAGTTTACTTTTTGGCTTTTGTTATTAGCATTTGTTTACATGATTCTCTAAATTAGGTTGCAGCTGATTATCAGAGTAAGTAGCTATACAAAATGCTACTTTCCTTGTAAATAATTTGCATATACATGAATATAGTTATAGTGAATTTATGAAGTAACACATGAATGGGTTTAATAACTAATAATAATAAATACAACAAAATGGCTAGAGATTATACCTCACTTAGGACATGACAGGTTAAACGCTTTAAAATCATTATGTCCTTTACTCTTCACAATAACCTTAGAAGTTAAGTACTGCATTTTCTACTAATTATTTAGGAAGGCGAATCACAGAACTGTTAAGTAAGTTACCCAAGGTCAAATATTTAGGAGGTGGTATTTCATGGATTTGAATTTTGGCTCAATAATAGGTAGGCTCTGTATCTCATCTCGGTGCTTCTTAAACTTTAGCAGAGCTTCTTAAAGAGATTCCTAGTCCAATAAGTCTGAGGATGGTTGAAGAATTTGCATTTCCAACAAGCTCCCAGGAGATTCTTGACACTGCTGATAACACACTTAGAGAAGAATTCCATCAATCAGAGAGCATTACAGGACCCTCTGCTATGGAGAAACTGGGCAGTCAGGGTACCTTTCTCTTCTTACTAGGTATGCTATGCAGTGTGAAAAGATGATGACACCATCACCAATACCTAAAATAAAAAGCACAAAGCTTCATTTATTGTGGAAGAGCTGTACTAGTCAGGCATAGGTCTTTCTGGGCAGAGCAGAGGACTGATCTCATATGGATTTGGGAGAAAGGTGGAGTACAGCATTGACACACGTTCATGACATCATCTGTAGATGCTTAGTTAGTGGCTACTTGTTACCACGGGTACAGAACAATCTGTCTTTTCTTAAATTTGTGTAAACACTTTTATTCTCACCACCAAACCCATATTTGTGCATTTCAAATATACTGCCACCAAATTCAACCATGGTCTTCATATCACTGTTCTCCAATTTTTGTGAATGTATGTGATAACTGAGCTAGGTGAGCATTTAGTTAATTATATGACAAAGCCTTTTTCCATCACTTTTTAGAAGAACTTCCTCCTGGATTTGTAGTAGATGCTCAATGCATGCTTGCTGAAGTAATAAATGTGGTAGGGGTTTTGAAACAAAGTAGGAATCTTGAGGATCAGATAGCAGGAATAAAAGAAACATCCATGGGCATACTTAGCAGATGTGGGAAAAGAAAGGCTCTTCCAGAAGCTCTTATTCATATTCTAATTCTGTATCTGGGATGCATAATTGAAAATATTTTTAGTTTTCTATTTGTTACTAACATAATCATCAATGTAGTCACTCAGGATACTGTGTGTGCACACTGTGTATGTATGTATATAAACATATGTCTATCCATGCATATGTATGACTATGTGTGTATATATATAATATATAAAATGATTGACAACAGTTTCTCTTTTTCCTAGCATATGCTATTTTTATTCTTTTTGAAGTTAGATCCTGAGAATGATGAATGAATTCACTCATTACTAAATACTTAAATACTAATTGAAATATTAACAACACCACAGAAATTTTGTGTGCCATGTAGCTAAAGTTAGTAAATAACATCACTGATTTGTTCTAGTTTTTCTCATGGGTCTGACTGTGTAATGGGACTTACTTGAGAAATGTATGACCGATATTTAAAGATGACAGATAATACAATTCACAATTTATACAACTACTTGTTTTGCCCTAAAACTAATAATTTTCTCTATGAAATGTAATTTTGCAACTATTTTCTTATTAACTACTCTGTGACTGATTACATGTCTTTATGCTTCTTTTCCAGGGATTACTATTTCTCTGGAAATAGACATCCAGAGAAAAAGATTATTCTAAGTAATACTAATACTAAGAACGTAAAATACTGATTTATTAATGATCATTTAGGTAATACCACCACTTCACCCATTCTGAATAGATGAAAAACAAAGGTTTAATGTAATATGCAGCCACCAATATATAATTATTGGATGCAAAACCTCACTCTGTTTAAATGATGCTGCTTCATCAAAGAATTAACAAGGATGATGCATCAAATTTTTCTGTAAAAATCATGTGCTTCATTTGCTCAAGGACACTAGGATCTAAGCTCTGTGGCTACGCTAAAGCAAGGGTTTTTGTATTGAGAAGAGTTCGGTATACAGTAAACACCAATATCTTGAAATAACGAATGTACTTCGGAGTAGTCTTCTCTGAGAACTGAAGCCACGGAACCAATAAACACAAGAGCAGGTCCCTTATGGAGAAACCAGCGTGAAGCCGTTTAGCCTAGTGTTTCTTGAACATTAATGTGATTTGTAAGTAACCTGGTGATCTTGTTATAATGCATATTTTCATGTATTAGGTCTGGGCCAGGCCAGATATTCTGAATATCTAACAAGCTCTCAGATGATGGCAATGTAGCTGGACCTTGAGTGATAATTCAAATAGTAAAGGTTTATTCATTTCTGCTTGAAACTGGCTCTAACCCTTTCTTACACAGTAACTGTGGCAACTAAATTCATTATAAAAAATAGTAAGCAAATTCTATGCTGGGCATAGAAAGTCAATAAAGTACAATGTCATGTTATTGTTCATGGCTCTTTTTATAAATTTTCTTGGTAGAACTTTGTAGTCTTAAGTGATTATAAAGCCATGGAGGAAGTGTGCTTTTTCTTCTAACAAAAGGGTCTAAGTCTTCAAAGGGAAATAGACCAGAGTTGCTGTCAGTTAAGTTAATTGATAGTTCCTGCCGGAACTTGTGAATTTCCTCAGGTGAGCAGTGAAAAAGTCACTTTGTTTGAATAAATCTAGTTGGTTGATGCTTTAGGTGCTCATTCACTCTTCCTCTCCATACACGAGAAAGTTTGTTTTTATGTGGCTTATTTCCTTTATTTCTTTGAACTGGATTTTCCTATGTAGGAAATTTTTAGAAAGTGTGGAAAGTTGGCAGACTTGGCCACAATTTCTTTTGTAGAATGTAGAGAAAGTAAATGTTTTGTGTTAGCAGAACTGTAACACATTCCAAACTTATGGAACAGACAAACACTACAAAATATAGTCATTTGGAATAAAGTAATCATTCTTAGGATGCAATGCACCAAAGAGAGAAGAGTCTCTGAGCCCCTTCAGTGGCATGTTTGATCATCCTAAAAACGGGATATGAAAACAACACTGTAACATCCTGCTGTTTTTAAAGTCTAGGTGGCTTGACAATACAGAGTTTATTGAACAATACACCAGATAATCCTCCAGCTACCTCTTTTTCAAGGTCAAGTCCACACTAGCAATTACACTAATGTTTGTTGAAATTACTTGAATGACAGGTATAAAGGCTGCCACTTCACCAAACTGGTTGATCGGGCGACCTTGTGAATCTTGCTTTTGACTTTTGCTTTAAAAGAATTACTTGTGTGGAAAGAAAAACAAGCTACTGGCCTTGCCCAGTTAACTGTAGAGTTAACAGTGACTTGCGGATAAACCTATCAAGCATCTGCACAGGATTCAACAAAATCCATTCCCATTTAATTGAACACAATCCCTAGATTTTCACTGTATTGACAGCCAAGATTTTGGGGATAAAAATAGTCATTGGTGTTCTTCAATTGTGATTGTATTCACTAAAAGTGTGTGTGTGTGTGTGTGTGTGTGTGTGTGTGTGTGTGTGATGTTTGGGCCTCTAAGTACTAATATTTTCTCATTTTTACCCTCTGCCACTTTTGAATACCTGTATATGTGAGATGATTTGGGAGTAAAACTCACCTTAATTAGCACCTGGCATAACCAAAAATCATTTTGGCTGGAAATGTCCACTTTTTCCAAACAAAGCAAGTATGCTTGCAACAATGACATTTTATTTATTTTTTTAAAAAATTTGTTAACGTTTTATTTATTTCTGAGAGAGAGAGAGACAGCATGAGAAGGGGACGGCCAGAGAGAGAGGGAGACACAGAATCTGAAGCAGGCTCCAGGCTCTGAGCTAGCTGTCAGCACAGAGCCCAACATGGGGCTCAAGCCCACTAACTGTGAAATCATGACCTGAGCTGAAGTCGGCCACCCAACAGACTGAGCCACCCAGACCCCCCAGGAATGAATTTAATGGTGACCTTAAGTGTGGTAAAAAAGTCACTCAAATAAGCTTGAAGTGTATTGTGAGTTACCATACTTATTTCGATATAATTTACTAAGGAAACTATAAAATTGCCCTTGATTATCAACATTATCACAGATCATCACTTGATTAATAGATTTTATAGGATAGTTATAAATATTCATCCATTATTAAAATAAACATTTGTTCTTAGTGTTGGTTGCTTATTACATGCTTGGTTAATATCAATGATATTAAATTTTCCTTGGGATAACCAAAAGATACTGTGTCTGTGAAAACAAGTTCTAAATTAGTATTTATAGTATCATCTCAATTTTGAATAAATCAAAGTGAAAGTATTTCTATGTACTCTTATTTATCTCTATATGGACATTTATATGCATAGGAATGTTAGAATAGGAAAGGTTTTTCAGCAAGATTCAATCTTTATTCTCAGTGATTTAGAGCAAGAATTGATGGCTGACTGTTACAGGTTCCTTGTGAATGTGGCAGACTCTATGGAGTAACTGTCCTCTCCAAGTGACTTAGTGGTCCTGGCCTTCAGTCCTCTGCTTTACTGCCTGGACAGAAGTTTGCTGATTGGTCCAGCAGAAGAATAAGAGAATCTGAGAACTGGACAGGGCTTTGAGCACTGTCTTTGCTTAGAAGGGACACATAACATTTCTAGTTGAATTTTATAGATGTAATTACTGAAATGGACTTGCGTGACCATGAGGAGGCTGAGATATGTAGGGGAGTACATGACATATTTGGTATCCTATATTCTCACAATAGGAAATGGCTGAAAAGAGACCCATCTAACTGTTAAGAGTAGATGATTTGGGGTAGTAGAAGAGAAGGGGTGAGGAGGGGTTACTTTTTGTTTTATTCAACTCTAAATTATTTGTTTTTTCTCAACAGTACTATGTTTTTGTTTAAAACAAAAATATATTTTAAATCTTATAAAACCTTGAGGGCAAGATGGCGGAGAAGTAAGGAGCTCCGTACTTGCACTCGCGCCCATACATCACACAGAAAAGATCTGAAGCCATTGGAAACCTTACAAAACCTGAGAGATTGGGAGAAAAAAGATGCAGAATCCACTGAGAGA